>NW_020292067.1:69961-479233 GCF_003184925.1 Aspergillus vadensis CBS 113365
GGGGGGTTTTGGCATTCTGGAATGTGTGGTTTCGTTGTGGAGGGGTGCGGCGGTGGTGGGGTGGGGGTGTTGGCGGGCCGAGATATGTGGGTAAATACTAAGTCATTATGTAGGTTGGATTGTGTTGGGTGTTGAGTATTTGTGTCCGGGGGTGATTTTCCTTGTTCTATCCTTTTTTTGGGTTCTATTCTGGTATATGAAGATGAGTATTGGAGGTGAGGCGAAGGAGGTAGAATGGTGTGTTTATTGTTTAACGTATCGGGTGTGTGTACTTCCAGATGTTGAAGTCATAGCCATAAGATTACTCTATCGCTACATGGACGTTTGAACCCAGAAGCATGATATACCCAAGCCGTGCTGTGTAGTCTATAAACTAAGAAACGCTCAACCCTCCGACATGTTTCCCCGGAGTCAAGGAGAAAAGAAGCTAACTCATGTAACATCGTCTCTCATCCACTCATCAAATCCCAGAGGCTCCCATTCCCAATGACAGAAAAAGGAAAAGAGAATATTATAGTATGGGAAACCACTGCGTGATGATGGTGAGGATGGTGGAAAACGCATCCAACGAAAAAAAAGAAATCTCCATTTCATCTCCCGAATCTTAGTGCAAACGCCATCGCAGAAATAAGTCATCGCACGAACATAACAGAACCGAGCAGTACCGGGGCCGAAACCCCTCACATGGTATCATAAGCGAATTTCATTAAGCCCCAGCACGACATCATCACTCCTCATCTAAACTCCCCGTTTACTGCGATGCGCACTGCACACGCTCAGCGCCAGGAGGAACATCATCGTCATCCTCGTCCATGGAGTTGGCGGCACCGTGGGCGCGAGCCTGAGAGGTCTCGCTGCCATCGATGTCCTCCAGCTCGAAGTCCTCGATCATGGCGTCCTGCGGGGGCTGGGACTGCTCCATACGAGGAGGCAGGACCTGCTCGAGCAACTCAAGGTTCTTGAGCTGATCCTTCTCGGGGAACTTCACATCGAATTGGATGTAGAGGTTACCGAAGTCGTGGTGGCGGTAGGAAGGCATACCCTGGCCCTTGATTACCTTGATAGCACCTGCAGAGAGAACGTAAGTCTGATGCGCCAAAGTCGAGGCTGGAGAGGGGAAGCACATACCAGGAGTGATGACCTCGCCTGGAGCAACGGTCACGGTCAACCACCGGTCATCAAGATGCTCAATGTTGATGGTACCACCGCCAAGAGCAGTGAGCAGGTCGATCTCGGCCTGGTAGAAGAGGTCGTCGTCCTTACGCTGGAAGCGAGGGTGGGGCTTCTGCTCGATCTCGAAAACGACGTCGCCGGGCAGAACACCGGGCATCTGGTCACCCTCACCACGGAACTCAATCTTGTGGCCGTTCTTCACACCACGATCAACGTGGACGTGGAGAACCTTGCGCTCCACGGTGGTCTTCTTGCCGTTACAGCGCTTGCAGCGATCCTTCTCACGGATGATCTCACCCTCGCCATTGCAGTCGGGGCAAACGGTCTGGAATCGCTGGATCATGGGACCCATCTGGCGCATCATGGTCTTCATACCGGAACCATTGCAGCCGGTACACGACTTGACAGCACCCTCCTTACCACCGCGACCATCACAACCGGGGCAGATGACGGACTTCTGGAGGGCCAGCTTCGAGACCTTACCGCGGTAGATATCCTCGAGGTTGACCTTGTGAACGTGATGGATGGTACGAGCCTTCTTGGGGCCCTGGTCACGCATGCCACCACCGAACATGCCGCCGAAACCACCACCGCCGCCGAAGAACTGAGCGAAAAGGTCCTCGGCGCCCATACCACCACCAGCACCGCCATGCTCAAGACCCTCCTCACCGAGCTGATCGTAGAGGCTACGCTTCTGGGGGTCGGAGAGGGTTTCGTAAGCGTGAGACAGTTCCTTGAACTTCTCAGCGGCCTCGGGGTTGTTTGTGTTCTTGTCTATACAGATATCGTGTTAGTAATGACCCCTGACTATACCGTGAAAAGCAGCGCATTCGCAATTCAAGTCGTACTTACCAGGGTGGTACTTCAAAGCACCCTTCTTGTAGGCAGACTTCAGTTGGGCCTCAGAGGCCGTCGGGGCAACCTAACCGCCTCACCGTTAGTTTCTGTGACGTGCAAAACCAGCCAGACTTGGCGAAAACCCAGAACATACCCCCAAGATATCGTAGAACTTAGTTTCCTTGACCATTGTGATCTGTGTCTAGAAGAGAAAAAATTCGGAAGAGGAAAGTTGAGCGACGAGGAGAAGCCGAGGGAAAATAAAGAAGAATCAAGAACTTTTCGGAGGGACGAAACGGAACAATCCGATCCTAGAAAACCTTACACCGGGGTATGGAACAGGCGAAACAAAAGAGGGCACGAATCAAGGAGCGTAGAGAAGTCCTTGAAAAAGAGGGAGGAGTGGAAGAGACGAGGGGAGAGGAGTCTCGAAGGCGTGAGGGGGACAAGTAAGAGGTGGAAGGAAGAAGGGAAGAGTTGGAGAGAGAAGACAGAGAGAGGGTCCGTCCGGGTGATAATCAAAGCCAGGAGAGAGAGCCAGAGAAGAGAGAAAGCGGCGACAGGGCGGCGGCTGAGACACAGTGAGAGGGTATCGTATGTGTAAATTGATTACCAGGACCAGGCACCAATCGACCTTTGATTTGCCGCACGAGCACAGTGAAGTCCCGCCAAGAGTTTCGAGATTTGTGTATCAAATACCGGAGATACGATAGGGCGAAACTCCGGGAAGTATAGAAATGCTGGAGAAGATGAGCGAACTGCGCTTCAACTGGCTGGAACTGGAGTTGAATAAGAAGATGGCGGGGGAGGATATAGAAATCTGAAAGGATCAGATCTTAACACGAAAGGAGAGATTGTCGGATGCTTTTGAACAAATTGTCATGACTACGATGACAACGTCTCAGGCTGAATGGAGTTGTTCTCTTTGCTTCGACAAGCCCCGTCACCCGCAGCCTTCATGGTCCGAGCGCGCCTTCCGACTGCTTCGATGCGATTCTGTGTCCTTCCACCGCTTTCGCAGCCTTTCCATCGCTGACAATCGCCCTGGTAATTACCGGTTCGTGACCGTGGAGAGAGCGTTGGTTGCATCCATTTCCTGGTGTTTGACCAAATGTGTATGTATCACCGGGACTTTCCTTTCTATTTTGTTCGATACTACAGCATGGAGGGGTGGTCCTAAGTAAGCTAGCTGGTCCTTTCCACAAGTCGGTGGTATGCGACAGGGTCTGCCTGGGTATTACAGTCCAATCATACACAGTTCACGAGGATCTTCACACTAAGTACTAAATGCTGTGTATTGTGTAGTATCCCTCCATCCACACTCACTTACTACTTCACACTCCCATCTTACATGTAAAAAATACCTACCCAGTATATTACAATTGGTGAAATCCAAGAAAGAAAAGAAAAAAAAGGAAACTGCAAAATTAAACTTTGACGTAGCCGCCCGGATCTGCCTTGTCTCCAGGTCAGATTCTTTTCTTTTCTTTTGCCTCAGGCACCGGAATTATTGTGGCGGGCGGTGGCTGATTGTCGGCTTATCGATAAGGAGAGGCGATTAGCCCGATGCGGAAGGAGGGGAAGAAAAAGCCTGTCGGGATTTTCCCCACCTGGAGATTAGTATTCCTCGCGATCGCTAATTGCCGGTGGGCTTCGATTCAACTGGTAAATGCCTGGTACATATACTCTACGGTTTCGTCTGCTGTAGAGGCAATCTATTATCCAGAGTACCAGACTACCAAAGAATAAAGTCAATTCTATGGTTCTTGCCATGACCGTGGATCAGAGATTCAGAGATTGATCTCTGCGATAAGAGGAGATACTAGTAGATAGTGACTGGCATGGGGTTTGCGCGCGGGATGACCCCGAGTTTATCAGTCACTGCTAGGTTGTTCTTGTAACTTATTAGATCATGAATGAATGGTCACAAGAAAAAGGGCATTATCATCCAGTTCTATAGATCTAGATAAGATGTCTCATATACAATCAACACATACCACATAAAGTTATAGTTAGTATATACGAGACATGAAATGTCAAGCATCTGGCTTGCGCTTATGCATGTCGATCCCCAAGCACCCTCGAAAGGCACCTTATGCATGACCATAACCCAAGAAAGTCTATTACATGCACACATAATCAATGAATTTATTATCAAGTACGAATGTAATCAACATCCCCTATCTCAATGACAGCCACCTATCTCCCCTCTCATTATCATGGAGCTCCGCACGTCCAGCCCGATGCGGGTCAGTCCGGCAGTTAACCACACAGAGTTTGCTCCGGCTTGATGCTACCCCATCTTTTCTATCTAACTCTCTCTCTCCCATTACCCCTCCAATCGCTCTATATTCCATATTCCAATTACTACTGTACATCAAATACAAACTACCATGGAGACCGACGCCGGATTCATTGCTGCTGTGGAAGAAGCCAAGCAAGGCGCTGCTGAGGGTGGTGTGCCCATTGGAGCTTGTTTGGTCTCCAAGGATGGCAAGATTCTAGGCCGCGGTCACAATATGCGCGTCCAGAAGGGTAGTCCGGTGTTGCATGTTCGTTGAGCCCATTCCCTCTTCAAGTGGTTATTTGGCTCTGACTCATTCTAATTCCTACGATCATAGGCTGAGATGTCCGCGCTCGAGAACTCCGGTCGTTTGCCCGCTTCGGCCTACGAGGGCGCTACAATGTACACCACCCTGTCGCCGTGCGACATGTGCACCGGTGCTTGCATCCTCTACAAGGTTAAGCGCGTTGTTGTGGGTGAGAACAAGAGCTTCATGGGTGGTGAGGACTACCTTAAGAGCCGCGGGAAGGAGGTTGTGGTTTTGGACAACGCAGAGTGTAAGCAGTTGATGGAGAAGTTTATGAAGGAGAAGCCGGAGCTTTGGTAGGTTTCCCATGCATCTCATTGGAATGGTCTAGATTTTTGTTGGAACGTAAGCTGACTGTGAGACATCTTTGCAGGAACGAGGACATTTCCGTCTGAGCTTTTGAATTTCGTGAAGGTGTCAACGATATTGCTGGCTAGGCTCTCATGTACATAATCAAGAATTGGAAGCTATTTCTGGTCGCATTGAGCCCCAAATTACACCGTCAGACGGTGGATCTCCTCGAAGAAGAACTTGAGATCATCCGGGTTGACGAAAGGAGTCACACCTGTGTAACATTAGCATTGTAGCAATTCGCCCAGTTGCTGGAGGTGCCTACCGTGACCCAAGTTGGCGATCCAGCCTTGCTTGCCCTTCTCGAAGCCCCGAGCCATGGTCTCCACAGCCTCCGTGATAGCCTCGCGACCTCCATAGAGAACACCGGGGTCAGCGTTACCCTGGATCGTCACACGACCGTTGGCAATGCGTCTAGCCTCAGCGGGGTCATGCAGCCAGTCCAAACCAACAACGTTGTAGCCCGACTCGCAGAGATCCTCAAGGCCAAACCACGCACCCTTCGCGAAGACCGTCATGGGGACAGGCTCCAGTCCCATCTCCTTCAACTTCTTAGGCAGGTTCGCCGAAATGTGACGCAAGTAGGGAAGAGAAAACGACTTGAAAGCGGCCGGAGACAGCTCACCCGCCCAGGAGTCGAAGACCTGTACCAGCTGAGCACCAGCAGCAACCTGAAGCGCCAGGTATTCAACACAGATCTCAGCGATCTTCTGCAGAAGAGCCTGCGACTCCTTGGGGTACTTGTAGATCCACTTCTTCGACTGGACGAACAGCTTCGTGCCGCCTCCCTCTACCATGTAGCACAGCAGAGTCCACGGGGCACCGCAAAAGCCGATCAACGGCACACGACCCTGCAGCTTGTGGCGGGTGAGGGTAATAGCCTTGTAGACGTAGTCGAGCTCCGACTTGACATCCACCTCCTTCTGCATCACTTTCTCGTACTGTCCGTCATCGGGCGACTGGAGCGGCTCGGGGAAATGGGGGCCCTTCTTGTCGACCATCTCAACCTGCATTCCCATGGCCTGGGGAATGACCAGAATGTCGGAGAAGATAATCGCGGCATCGATGAGTCCGGCGTAGCGGTCGATGGGCTGGAGCGTCAACGTCGATGCAACTTCGGGGTCGCGGCAGCACTCGAAAAAGTCGCGGCCGGCTTTGGCTTCATGGTATTCGGGGAGGTAACGGCCAGCTATATAAGAAGCACAACATGGTCAGTTATCAGAGAGAATTAATCTACTCGAGTGTCGAAAGAGTGCATAACGAGGAGTTTGTAGAGAGAGGCGTACCTTGCCGCATAACCCATATCGGAGGACGCTGGACTTTCTCGCCTGCAATGATATCAGTCCCATCTCTTCGAATATAATTGTTTGAAATCAAAATTACCCCTAGCTGCCCTCAGCAAGAGGTCGTTCTTCAATGGCTCGAATTGATGCTGCATTTTGATGTGGGATGTGGGAGTGATGGAGGGGACCTTGCGGAGGAGGGGCTTGCGACATGCAAGGCCTGCCACCGTTCGCGGCCTCGGGCCGGAACTCGACTGGTCCTCCGTGGCTCAGGTAAGCTTCAAGCTATTCGAAAGCCTGGAACATCTGCTTAAATCTACTTCAATTGAAATATGTTACGCAATCTGAAAATTATGCAGCGATGTGATGTTGTTTCATTGTGATATGCTATAAATATTGAATGTATTCCTCCCACGCGCCCTGACAGCGGCAACCAATACAATGCCCATGAAATCCTTCACAGCCAACAACAGCCTCATGTACTACGCTCTTCTAGCCGCTACTCGTACACAACCACAGAACAAGCCTCTGGGGTAATGAACAGCGCGACGGCCTTACGTCCGGGCTACATTTAATCTGTGAACCTGAGAAAGCTGTTAGCTATCGGACCATTAAAGGTAATGTGTGACAAATGGCAAATTGAATGAGATGGTGTCAGCAAAAAATTAGAGTGTTTGTTGTTGCTGTTTTTGTTCGTCAAAGCAAGTAGCTCTGGGTTAAAAATGTATCATCATATCACCGGGGAGTGGGCATGTATGCGAAGCAAGAAAAACCAAAGGATTGTTCAAAGCTCACCTTTTTCAGTTCATCAGATCAGGGAACGTGACTACGTCCCTATCTAGATGAAAGAAGATCATTGTTTCATGACCATGACAATCATTTTCATTTACCCAATCGTCAAGACCGGCAAGAAAAGTATCTAATACATGGCAGTCGTATCCCGTGAAACATTGACACGAGACGTTTAGTCGAAGAGGCCGAAGCCCATGTCCTCATCGGACTCCTCCTCTTCCTCCTTGGGAGCCTCAGCGGCGGGAGCACCACCGGCAGCAGGGGCAGCGGCAGCGGCAGGAGCAGCAGAGGCGTAAGCGTCAGGGTTGGCAATACGGTCCTTGAGCTCCTCAATCTCGGGCCAGCTGTAGTCGGTCTCAACAGCAACGGCAAGAACCTTCTTGTAGCTGTTGACCAGGGAGTGCATGACAGCGGGGAGAGTGGGGTAGTTAACAGCCAGGGAGATGGTGGTGATGGTGTTAATGGCGCTGGAGAAGGCCTCGAGGAGCTGAGACTCCTCAATGTCCAGGACAGCAGAGCTGAAGCACTGACCCTGGTCGTAGACCTGCTGGATGGTCATACCATAGGTGAAGGGAGAGATGTTGAGCATGTTCAACAGGGTGGCCTCAGAGGGACCGACCTTGTTTCCAGCCTCAACAAGCTTGAGGTCGGTGGTAATTTCAATGGTACCACGAGCAATCTTGGTGGGGACACCGAGAGCCTGGAAGAAAGAGGTCTTACCGGGTTCCATACCGGTGTTACCGGCGGGAATCCAGACATCGCCAGGGGCGATGGCACCGGCACGAGCGGGAGCAGCGACACGGTTGGCCAGGATCTTCTCCTTGGTGGACTTGAGGTCACCGTTGGTGAAGATGAAACCAACGTTACCTGTGCAAGACAGCGAAAGTTAGCCAATTGATATCATTATATACTCTGGAAGCAATTTCACTTACCCTTAACGAAGGGGAGCAGACGCTCGTACTCGGGGTTGTCGTTGACGAAGCCCTTGATGGCACGGCGAACCTAAAAAATTCATCAGCATACAAAACAAGCACCGGTGATTTCAGAGGATCACATACCATGGTGTTCTTACCCATCAGGACGACACCCTCGCCACGGAGACTCAGACGAATCTCGTGCATCTGCTGAGAGCTGACATTGTCGACACCGACAATGAAGACCGTCTTGTACTCATCGAGAAGGGCCTTGAGCTTCTCGAAGTAAGCGGCCTTGGTAGCAGACTTGCCCCCCATGTCTCCTTAATTCGCTGAAGATAGGATGTTTAAGGGCAAGTGAAATGTTTCGACTTTCGTGGTTGTCCGATCTGAATCGTGACGATGAAGTTCAGAAAGTACGGAAGGTCGCGTCGATTTTGGGAAATTCTTAGTTGTGGCCTCGCTTGTTTTCCAGTCACGTGGGCCCCGCTTTCTCTCCGCCCCTGTTAGGAAGGCGGTCGGGCGCGCGGAGATGCGGCCATGATGCGGCGGGACATCGACTTTTTACGGCGATCTACTGCGACAGCGGAGAAGAAGCCTTGCTTCGTGCTTTTACTTTTCGTTGATTTACACTTTCAGTCATTTCTTTCAAGATGTCTGCGCACTTTCAGCATCCCTTGCAATGCCTCCGCTTGGTGCAGAGATCGTCTACGAATCTTTTGATTGGGTCAGCGGGCTCCAAGCTTTATTCCTACTCCGCAGAGACTGGCCAGCGACTGGCGGTTTGGCCAGTAGATGTCGCCTCGAGTGAAACCAACCCTGTTGACGCAGAGTCCACTCCCGAGCAAGGACCCCCAGAGAAGAAGCGGAAAGTCACATCGTCAGAATCCCAATCAATTGAGAAGCCCGCCTGGTCAAACATCCCCATAGTGACTGGCACTGCGAACGGCGAGCACATAGTTGCGCTTACCGCCGAAGATAAGTGCGTCCGTGTCTTCCAGCTTCAGGAAGATGGTTCTTTTGTTCAGCTGAGCGAGAGGTGAGTAGATATCTTCTCCATCAATTCTGGCTCAGTATCTGGAAACTCATACTTTATACAGAGCTATGCCCAAGCGACCCTCCGCCATTACCCTCACTGATGACGACAACACTATCCTGTGTGGTGACAAATTTGGAGACGTCTACTCATTGCCACTGATCCCAGGCGACAAGATTCCTGTCGTTACGAAAGCCCTCAGAAGCGCAAAACTTAGCCATCCGGCGGCAACAAACCTGACCGTGCATACGAAGGGCAACCTACGAGCTTTGGAACAACAATTGCGTCTAGCCAGCGAAGGAAAGAGGGATGAGAAGTCCTCTGGCCCGACTTTCGAACACAAAGTCTTGCTTGGCCATGTGTCGCTGCTCACGGATATGGTTTTCGTCTCGCTTCCGGTGGATGAGAACAAGAAGCGCAGCTACATCCTGACCGCCGACCGAGATGAACATATCCGTGTCTCCCGTGGTCCCCCTCAGGCCCACGTCATTGAAAATTACTGCTTGGGCCATACTTCGTTCATCAGCAAGCTTTGTGTGCCTCAGTGGGCACCCCAGTATCTCGTTTCCGGTGGAGGCGACAACTACCTGCTCGTTTGGAACTGGGCTGAAGGCCGTATTCTCCAGAAGGTTTCCCTGGTAAACGAGACATCAGAAGCTACAGAGGTTGCAGTGCAGGGTATCTGGGCGACGACCCTTGGAGACCTGCGTATCATCCTTGTCGCACTTCACGGGTGAGTTTTCTTTACAGCTCCAATCTTATCACTACCGAGTACATATTCTAACTGGAGTAGCTCCTCCCGTCTGCAATGCTTCACGCTGGAATCCGACGGCACCCTGAAAACACAAGCCTCCATTCAACTCTCCGGCAACGTCCTCGACCTCACCCCCGTCGAGAAAGACAACACTATCCTTGTCTCCGTCGATCCCATCCGCCAGTCTGACTCCACTCAAGAATGGAGAGCCAGCCCCGCCTCCCCCTCCACCCTGGTTGAAGCATTCCACGTCAAGACCGACAGCGATAGCTTGGAATGGGAGCCGACCGCGGCGTCTGTAACCGACAAGATCAACTCCACCGGCACGGATCAAGTCCCAGCCACCACGGAGGAGAAGCAACGGAAGGAACTGAACGACTCGCTATATGGATTGGGACATCTTCGGAAGAGGAAGGGTGAAGATGAGTGAAAAGGGGACATAGAATAAGAAAAGTTTGATCTTTTGCGAATAGATAATAGTATACTCGTCGCGAGGAATGTATATACCTGTCAACCGTCAACGAGTCATTGAAATGCTTTTGCTAGCGGTCTATGCAATTTACTTTCTATCATTTCAATCCTACTAAGTATACAAATGAGCAGTGTTTCGTAGAGATATGAGGTACCAGCTCTACAATAGCACCACAGATAAAATAGATATAGTAGGTATCATGTGTTCTATATCATGAACACTCTAGCATCATTCCTAATGCTTCAATGTTCACCTTTGTCATGGCGTCATTGAGCACTGCATCATTCATTATACTCAATTTAATGATTGATTCTTCGTGCATAAGAGCATTCTTCTCAATGCTTGATCCCGTGAGATTCACTTCAAAGTATATCTAAATAAGCGAGCTCTTCATCTCCCCTCCTACGCCGTTTGACTAGTGAAATGAGATAGATGTGCTGAGGTACTCTACGAGGAGGCCAGAGTCAGGAATTCATAACCGGGCTGCATCATACGGCAGATGATGTTGCTAAAGCCTCTCACAACATGGTAATTTGCACTGTAACCCTCCAGCAGCATCCTTCAGGTGCAGGAATGGAGTTGTGAAAAGCATACGCTGTGCACTCCCTTCCATCTGTCTTTGCTTATTGTTGAGTTAAAGATGAGAGAATTCGACCCAGGTGATGATCTATACGTAGATGACGTCGGTTAGTATCGTATATTAGCGGATTGCTGGTTAGGTGACTTGTAGGATGCCAGATTAGCTCGAGCGTAATGTTATACTTCATTGGAGGGGCACACCCAAGCTCGGTCATGTGCTCTGCAAGGACACGGACAACAAAGCACTTGCAGGTCGCTTGTATCTCGTGACCTTTTCTGCAGTGAGACACCAAACTCTCAGAGAGATATGTTAAAACTGATTCAGATGAATGCAGTATATTGTCACACGGACAGTTCAAGCACGTTAAGCTATTGAACCCATGGTAGTGGGGTTATGGCAAGCTGGTTGAGGTAAGGTTGACTGACGGCTGTCACATAAGACATTTATTGAACTTTAGATGGATGACTTTGATGGATAGATATCAAGGTTTGCAGATCATTGTTGTTGGCAGTTAGTCTGGGTCTGTGCCAGAACCGTATGTCTCGCTTAGCTCCTTCTATGGGTGTTCTTAAGAGGCGACAGGATAGATTTGATGTACGATGAGCGCATTCCTGCTAGATAGAGGAGGCTCTAATGTTCGCATGTGCTGTATAGTTCTTGTCAGCAGACCGGACTTTTTGTTGATCAAGTTCGGCCACGAGAACGTTGAATATGTTAGTGTTTTGGTAGGTACTAGGATTTGCGGCGGGGTTTTGTCTGACATGTCCTCGCGCTGATAGGTCTGCGAGGGAAAGGAAGCATCGGAATACGATCAGGTTAGGAATGTGATGGGTTGGGGACTCATTGCTCGATGGATGATTGTCCATACCACGGGGATGTCGCAGCTGCAGGGGTGTAGTAAACTAGTAGAGATGGACGGAAGAAGGTGTGGTATCTCCGCGCAGCCAAGCGAACAAGGCAACTATTGCGGAAGAGGAACCCGCTGTTAGTCAGAGGAATGAGAGATTAATCTACAAAAGTGGCTCATTCATTTTGGACACGGTCGGGCCGAAGGACGTGCTGCTCACCGAATCGTTCGATGTCTATACTCTGACGGTAGGCATACATCAAACCACATCGAATTAATCTTCCAATGATGTCCCTGGACAGCCGCATCACGCAGTGATAAGATCGATGGCGCAATTCTGGGGAACCTCCTTAGCTCGCAGCTATTTTTTAGGTACATATGCACCAGCTAAGCCGGGCAATCCTTCTGAGACACTCCCTGGTCAGCACGACCTGTCTGATTGGATGGAAGATGGTGGCTGCTCCGAGGAGACATCCTGGTCGCATAAATTTTATAGATGCAGCGTTGGGTTGGATACTACTAAGTAGGGGTTGAGCCAATGCAGTTGGTAATGGAATGGAGAAAATCAACAAGGTTTAGAAGTGGTGGTGCTTACGGCCTGAAGCCGCCGTCAACATGACCTGTTAGAGAACAGAATATCTCTTTCCATTTGGGGTTGGGTGAGCCGTGCTAGATGGACTCTGCGATTGTAGATCAGCAAGTAGCAGGGAAGCTGTCTTGTCGGGCTTCCACGTTTATCTGATGGGAAAGAAGTTTGTTTTGCAGCAGTTCCATGACTACTGACGGTGCCAAGCCACATCGGCAAAGTCTCGTTGGAAAAGCTGAGAAGGCAATCTTGGTCATCAAGTCTGTTGCATCCACAGTTACAGAGGAAATAAACGGTGGTACGTAGTCAAGACTGTCCCGTCCGCTTGTACTACTGCCGCTTGCTTAGCAGTATGTTCGTGACACCCAGATACATTGTTGCCATGCACATGTGGAAATCGATTTTAATTTATACAAAATTACAATAAGAACACAGCAGAATGTTCAATGACCCTGGAATAAATTTATCCAGATCTGCAGAGTAGCTCCCCAGGGAGAAACCGATTCTGGCAGTCCAGGCCGATACGAGATGTGTACTCGTCATCCGGGCATCGGAGATAGAGTACTTACTAAGTAGATAAAGTGGGAAAGAAAGGGAGATTACCTTATTGGCGGCAAGTCAGTCCAGGAGGCAAACAGTAGGGAAAACGGGGGGGGGAGGTACCAGGGACCTCGTAGTTACGGAGAACTTCCATCTTCTCAACAAAGGGGGGGAGGGGGAGGGAAAGGAAGAGTACAGAACGGCCCAGCCGATACTTGGACGAAACCGCGCCGCCCACACGTGGACCGGCCATCTTTCACCATCAGTCGGAGCGATGGCGTGTTCTCGCACTATTCCTATTGGCCGCCGCCTGCCCGCCGCGGATGTTGCTCTCCAGTAGCCAGGGACCATCCTCATTGGTCCATACCCTGGTCTTGACCCAATTCCGGTGGGCGGTGTGCCTTGGCAATATGGCGGATGGAGTCCACTCAACTTACTTTCCCTTTTGGCTCCTCCCCCTCTGCGAACGTCGGACAAATGCTGGATCCATCACGAAGAGGAACATTTCCTCTTGCAATCGTCATGGTGGGTTACGACTACCGAGAATGAACTCCATCTGTTCGGCTCTTTCGAGTAGTGAACCATATAATCATCAGGGTATTGAATCCCGTTCAGTGGTTGGCCGGAGGTTAATCCTGTCCTGGATGCTCGACTGCACACTTGATACACTACTCACTCCTTCCCATGCAAATCGCAAACCATGGGCCCAGCCGGTAGGCGGGCACCTGCTCCACGGCTCATCGTCATCTTTCGCTTCCAGACCCCGGCCAAACCCACCTAAACGGCGCTCTTACGCCAGCTTTCTCTGACGAGCTTGGCCCTCCCTGCAGGCTAGGGAATTTTTTTCTTAGCTGCGTGTTGACGACGGGCTTGTGAATATTCCAGACGGCGTGCTTTTTGCCCTTGACGATCCCTGGTGGATCAGCTGCCCCATCACTGCGCGTTTCTTGCTGATGCTCCCTTCCCGGTTAATAATAGTCGTATCATGGTCGTCGTTGTCAATGCCATTTTGGCGCAGAATACTCATTGATCGGCTTGCATCAACTCCCGTTGCGACGTCCGCTCTCCCCACGGAGACCCGTGTCACCTTACTTCTTCTGACAAGACTAATCACTTTAAAACTCTCTGGACTGACCTCCCTCGAACTACTTTCACTACTTGTTCATTATTATCCTTCTTCTCATTTTTGCTTCTGTGGCTATTTGTGTTGTTGAAACACTTGCGTGGGACGGATCTGCTGGTCTCATCTTCCGCTCGACCACATTTTTCCCCGTGCGCCACATCTACATTATTTCCTAGCGGAACTCAAAAAAGCCGCGTGTGCTTTTCTTGGACTTTTGTTCTCTCATCTACTTTTTATCATATTTATCTGACAGATCTTTGAGTTCAACTTGCTCGTGTAGCCTGGATCCTGACGTTGAAAAGAGGGTCGAGTGGGCATTTTGATATTTCGCGTTCATAGCTCCCGATCACGACATCGGCGCTTGGCTTCGGATATTCATTTTAAAACCACACTATCCTCCCGCCTCCACTTTTATATCGTTTGCCATCAACCTTGCCATGGGGCTTGCCTAAATACACCCCTGGAAGATATATTACCTTGGAGGACTGCAATTCTCTTTTCAATCACTCGAGAATTGTTGTTGAGCAGCTCCGGTCGTCAACGCCAAATTTCCACTTTCCAAGTGGCTCGGGGCACCATCTTGCCCTAGAAACAGTCCTTTCCTACCATTTGAGGCCTCCCAGACAACCATGTCGCAAGACCTCATGACCAAGACCGGCCACGGCCTGGCCAAAGTTCTGGGTATCAAATTGCCTTATCGGGATCCCCTTGGAGCTCACTCCGACCCCGTCACTCGCGGCGAATCGACCTTTTCATACGGCACCGTTGAGACATACTCTTATCTCGAACCGGAACCTACCACTGCCGAATGGCTTAAAGAGATCTGTCCAACCTGGCATGATGTCCTCATGTATTTTTACAACTTGTTCCCCTTCCTTTCTTGGATCACAAAGTATAACCTGCAATGGTTTTTCGGTGATCTTGTCGCCGGTAAGTCGCCACATCGGGTCCTGATGCTGTATATATGTGTGGCCAATGTATCTTACTTGACTCATCAGGTGTAACTGTCGGTGCTGTTGTTGTCCCTCAAGGAATGGCCTACGCCAAACTCGCCGAACTACCAGTGCAGTATGGTCTCTACTCATCGTTCATGGGTGTACTGGTTTATTGGTTCTTCGCCACATCCAAGGATATCACTATCGGGGTAGGTGCCATCTCCCAATATTTGCCGCTATCGAGCCATGCCTTTTAACTTCTCGTCTAGCCTGTTGCTGTAATGTCCACGCTGGTCGGAACGATTGTGCTCCAGGCTGAGCAAGAGATTCCGGATGTTCCAGGACATATCGTGGCGTCTTGCCTGGCTATCATCTGCGGTGCCATCGTCTGTGCCCTCGGTCTCCTTCGGCTCGGCTTCATCGTTGACTTCATTCCCCTTCCTGCAATTTCGGCATTCATGACGGGATCCGCTCTCAATATCGCTGCCGGTCAAGTCAAGAAGCTCCTTGGAGAATCGGCCGACTTCTCCACCAGAGGCTCAACCTATATGATCATTATCAACTCGTTGAAGTATCTTCCTACTGCGGGTATTGATGCTGCCCTTGGTGTCACAGCCTTGGCCATGCTGTACATTATCCGTTCCGTTTGCAACTATGGTGCTCGCAAGTATCCTCGCCAGGCTAAAGTGTGGTTCTTCGCGTCGACTTTGCGCACTGTCTTTGTCATCCTCTTCTACACCATGATCAGTGCGGCAGTCAACCTTCACCGCAGGGATAACCCGATGTTTGATCTTCTGGGCAGTGTACCAAGAGGTGCGTTTGTTATTTGATAAATCTAGCTTTTGAGGGTAGTCAACTAACTTAACATGTGTGCCCTTCAGGTTTCCAAGATGCGGCTGTCCCTGTTGTCAACGCCAGGATCATCAAGGTCTTTGCCAGTCAGCTTCCTGCCTGCGTTATCGTCCTCCTTATCGAGCATATCGCAATCTCCAAGTCCTTTGGCCGTGTCAACAACTATACCATTGAGCCGTCCCAAGAATTGGTCGGAATTGGTGTGACCAACCTTCTCGGCCCTTTTCTGGGCGCGTACCCTGCCACCGGATCCTTTTCCCGGACTGCCATCAAGTCGAAGGCAGGTGTTCGGACTCCCTTGGCCGGCTGTATCACCGCCATTGTTGTGTTGCTCGCCATCTACGCCCTGACCGCCGTCTTCTTTTATATTCCCCAAGCCGCCCTTTCCGGTGTTATCATCCACGCTGTCGGCGATTTGATTACGCCCCCCAACACTGTGTACCAATTTTGGCGCGTCTCACCCCTTGATGCAATTATCTTCTTCATCGGTGTCATCGTAACTGTCTTCACCTCGATCGAGGATGGCATCTACTGCACTATCTGCGTGTCCGTGGCTGTCCTGCTTTTCCGCGTTGCCAAGGCCCGCGGTCAGTTCCTGGGCCGCGTTACCATTCACTCCGTTGTTGGCGATCATCTGATCCAAGGAGATGGCAAGTATGGACCGGGTGGTTTCCCTGATGCCCCCGACAATGAGGGCGAATCCCGTCGGTCTATCTTCCTTCCTCTTAACCATACCGATGGCTCGAACCCCGAGGTTGAGGTGGAACAACCATACCCCGGTATCTTCATTTACCGTTTCTCTGAGGGCTTTAACTACCCCAACGCAAACCACTACACCGACTATCTGGTTCAGGCAATCTTCCGGCAGACGCGTCGCACCAACCCATTCTCTTACTCTCGTCCCGGTGATCGGCCTTGGAACGACCCCGGCTCTCGCAAGGGCAAGGAAGACAGCCGCTCGCAACGGCCCATCCTCCGCTCCATCATCCTCGATTTCTCGTCGGTTAATAATGTTGATGTGACTTCCATCCAAAATCTGATCGATGTTCGCAACCAGCTCGATCTCTATGCCTCTCCTCGCACTGTGCAGTGGCACTTCGCTCATATTAACAACCGCTGGACGAAACGAGCACTGGCAGCCGCAGGTTTCGGTTACCCGACTCCTGCCTCTGATGACGGGTTCCACCGGTGGAAGCCGATTTTCAGTGTGGCTGAGATCGAAGGACGGGCATCTGCTGCGGCTCATGCGGAGATGGTTAACAATGAGCATGCCCATCAGAACGCCGTCAAGCGTGACCTTGAGGAGGGACTCAAACATGAAACCCACATGACCGAGCGCGAGGCGTCCGGAATTGATATTGAAGCGTCGTCCGACAACAGCAGCACGCCAGACGACAAGCTGGCACGCGATCTCAAGGACAGTAAGGCATACCGCAATCGACGCAAGGCGGCGGTGGTGCAGGGCATCAACCGGCCATTCTTCCACATTGACCTGACGAGTGCGCTCGAGAGTGCCTTGGCCAACTCGCCTCCGGAAGAGCCTATTGAGGAGCCAAGCGCATAAGTCGATCCGCGATCGGTATAGAAGATGAACGATCCTCCCTGGCTGGAGCTTCGAGATGATTATATTTCATGGTTTTTCTTACCTGGGGTTTTGCTTTGGAGCGAGTCGGATTTACGATTTTATTTACTGTCGATTGAAGCTATACCCCTGATGTCTCGCTATGTGTATATAGATAGACTCGTTCAAGACGTACATATATTGTTTAATGCGTTCATGCCATCCGAACCACGTCCTATAGAATAGATTCCTAGAAGATTTTTGTTGAGCTTAAGATTCATAGTAGTCAGAATATAACGTTGGAGGCTGAGTTGGCTGACTCCTCGCAGTCCTTACCGCATTCGGTAGGGCTTGCGCATATTACCACTCCGGCCAATCAGACGGGCACGCATTACTTGCTCGAAACGGCCCTACATTTGGCTGCAGTGATGGCATGCTCTTGACATGGATCATGTTGACATCCTTTGTGCCTCGCACTGATGGCTCGAAGGAGATATATTGTCTAGACTACACAGCCTCAGTTGCATTTGACTCGGCACACGAGGCCAAGTTGGATTCTTCTTATATAACTACACAATGGCATCCTGTAGTACCTTGATTCTATCAGCAGCCCGTGCAGCCTTTTCTATAACAGGCATATCTCACCATCATCATACTATATACTGTTGCTTTGACTTCCAGACTGACGGACTACCGCTACCGATATGATTAAAGCTTACAAGTACATATCGCAGAAGACGAAAGACTCCAAGTCCCCAACATCAAAGCCGCCTTGTGCACATCGCTCGCAATGGTACCAACTAGAATCGACCAACCGCGAAGACTCTGAGTCTTTGGGAAGGCCTAGGTCTGGCTCCACAAAAGAATTGAGTCCTGCTACAGACACCGAGAAATGCAGCCTGTGCAAGGAGCAAAAGCATAATGCGCGAGTGTACCGCGTCAAGCTCATTGCTGGCCTCACGCTGCCGTTTACTCTCTCCACACTGGACTTGACCATTGTTGCTACTGCGACGTCGACTATCGCATCTCACTTTAGTGAGTCGGACTCTAGTGTTTAACTGTTTCTTGCTGACCATGTACGTTGTTTCTAGACCAGTTTGACGAGCTGAACTGGATCATTACCGCCTTTAGTCTCACATCAACCACCTTCATTCCCATATTCGGTCAGCTTGCTGATGTTTTCGGGCGTCATATTATACTACAGACGGCATTGTTTCTCATGCTTATTGGAAGTGTCTTGTGTGCAGCTGCGCAGACATGGGGCATGCTGCTGCTGGGTAGGGCTTTGCAGGGTATAGGCTCTGCAGGTCTGAACAATATCATCATGATTGTTCTGGCCGACAAGGTGTCCTTGAAGGAGAATGCAAGGAACAAGTCTCTATTCACCATATTTGGAGGAGTGGGATATGCCGTGGGC
Source organism: Aspergillus vadensis CBS 113365 (assembly GCF_003184925.1). Classification (NCBI taxonomy): domain Eukaryota; kingdom Fungi; phylum Ascomycota; class Eurotiomycetes; order Eurotiales; family Aspergillaceae; genus Aspergillus; species Aspergillus vadensis. The sequence goes on from NW_020292067.1 coordinate 88,606, forward strand.
CCGGTTATCGGAGGGTAAGTGTTCGTCTAAGGCTGATATGAACACTACTAATGACTGCATTATAGGTATCTTACTGATGTGAGTAGCTTGGTTGTATGCCGATGTATACTTTTTCTGACAAAAATAGAGCAATTGGCGATATTGCTTCGTTGTGCCTATTCCTGTAAGTCTGGCACTATCTTCCTCTATGCAAAGCCTCACAATTATCAGATCGCTGTCCTCAGCCACATCATGATTTTCGTGCTGTTGCGGAACGACCTTGTCGAAGGTACCATGTTCAAAAAGGGCTCAAGATGGTCCTCGATACTCCCAGCACTTGCTACCATAGATCTCGGAGGATCGGTCCTTTTCATATTCGGTGTTGGCCTTATCATCCTGGCCACTACATGGGGTGGCGCCACTTATTCCTGGTCGTCTCCTCAGGTGCTGGCGCCATTGATCATCGGTGCAATCTGCTTCATTGCATTCTTCGTGTACGAGTACCTCCTTGAGCCAGGTAAATTGTTCGCACGCATCTTCCCGAAACACGTGGCGATGGTTCCATACAGCCTATTCGAACGAAGGGACACAATCTGGCTTGCTATAGTGAACTTTTCCACTGGCGTAGGTAAGTGACACATCCATCCATGATACACTCTCACGGCCGCTGACTGCCTTAGCTTCCTATTCCATCTTTTACTTTGTCAGTATCTACTACATCTTGGTAGCTGGCTACTCTGCCTCGAAGGCAGGCCTAGATCTCTTATACTACATTCCCGGACTAGGAGGTAAGACACTTGCCAACGGAGACCTGCAAGTCACTGGCTAACATGCGTATAGCTGGTGTTTACCTAGCAATCTACTTCTGCAACGGTTTTCCTCGCCAAACCTTCTTCCCCCTCCTCCTGGGAGCCGTGCTCAGCACCGTCGGTCTCTCCGTAGTGGCCTATGCCATCAGTGCACAAAAGACCAGCCTGCTAAGCGGAATGGTAGTTATCACCGGCGCAGGAGTCGGACTGCGCCTGATGCCCTCATCGCTCCACACGGTGGGCATTTGGCCAGAGCGGATAGCACCAGCCATGTCCTTGATGCAGGTTTCACTTCCCTTTGGGGGCACGCTCGGCTTGACCATCATGACCAGTGTATTCAACAACAAGTTCGGCCGCTCCTCTGCCATAACGGGCCTAGAGGGCACTGGCAGCTCGCTGAACGTCCACGATACCAACTCATTAGCATTCCTCAACAATCTGCCCGCAGCCGTGCAAGACAGCGTCCACATGGCTGCTAAGGATGCCATTATGTGGGCGTTCATCTCGATCATCCCCATAATAGGATTGAGTCTCGTAACGACCACAATCATGGGCAACGTCTGGGTGAACGTCCGAGCAAAGGAAGACGGAGAGCATGCCGGAGGCACCAATACCGAAGATGGACGAAGCGAGGTCATCCACATTCCATATCTATGGGCCCTAGCCAAGGTAACATCGCCTCTTCCTTCCTTCCATACCAGAGACGATGCTAATGAATCAAACCCCACAGGGCACCATCACCACCCACAAGCGCATCAGCAAGCCCATCTCATCACCACCACCACCACTCCCCCTACACGACAACACCGCATAGACACACTAGATAGCATAGACCCATAGAATTATACATACATACAAACATACACACATCAATAATAGATACACCTGACACCCACCCTACTCCCCATTACCACGTACGTCTTCTTCCCCCATCCCATTTTCTTTTACTTCCCCTCATACCCATACCTCCTCCAAAGTAAGAATCACCTCAAAACCCCCCCAACACCCGCCCACCCAAGCACAAACCCACTAAGCGCCTCACCCAACACCCCACCCCCAAACCAAACATTCCTCCAAGCCGCACGTCTCATCATGCCCCCACCCTTAGTACCCTTACGACCAACAACGACGCCCCTCTCATCCATACCCTCGATTTCCCCATTCGCTCCAGCAAAATACATCCCCGCACCGAGTCCCCCCGAGCGATAGAGTAACAGGGCGTGGAATAGCGCGGACACGAAGACCGTTCCTAGGAGGTAGAAGAGGAATCCGGTGGCGGATTGGAGGGAGAGGATTCCGGCTGTGAGACCCAGGAGGAAGGAGGTGAGGGAGTGGAGGGAGGATAATGTCTATATAGATTATATTTGGTTAGATTGGTATGTTATGGTTTAAGTGGGAGGGTTGGTGGTTTTGGGGATGCGGGATGCGTTACCCTGTTGTTGTGTTGGAGGGATTCGGGGACGAGAGGGTTGATCAGGAGCGAGAGTTCTTGTTTTGTAGGTGGCATCTTGAATCTTCTATTATGTTGCTTTTGGTTTGGAGTGTTGTGGGTGGAAGTGTGGTTGATGTTGAGTCCGGTAAGTAGGTAGATAGATAGATAGCTAGGTAGCTGTGATATGATGTTGGAGTTGGGGATATTGCCGGATGGTTCCGCCTTCGGGGGTTCTAGTACTTTTCTCTCTAATGTTAGTTACTACGGAGTTTGGAGATTGTGGTAGACTACGAAGTAACTAGAAAAGTGTCTACTGTAATCTGCTGTATTTGCAACAATTATATTTACCAAAGCCATGATGATTATACCATTAACATCCTAGCCATCATAACACGACATGCTGAGACACAGCCCCACGCACGTCTACATGAACATGTGAATACATCCATACAAACAATAAGTCAATAAGTCAGTCAAGTCGGTCACTCATCCAACTGCCCCAATGGCGTTCGAATCCCATTACTAGACAACTTCCTCCCAAGATTCATTTCCGATGAGATCGCTCATAGGTTCATTTCGGATCCTGCCACTTATGCCCAAAGCCAATCTAGTCAATTAATGCAATAGAGAGAATGTAAGCAGAAACGTTAAGTCAAGACGATGAATGAATGGCTGCACTTCGTCACGCGATGTTGTCGAGCTTGCCCTCGGCTTTGGCTTCTCTGACTTGTTCGAAAACCTACAGAAATTAGCATAACCCTAACCATCTAGGAAATCTTCTATGACTCACCTTGAGCATCTTGTTTCTGGCACCCAGAGCATTGACGCCGCGGTCTTCCAGCGCCTTGTCGTTCAGTTCGACAAGCTCCGTCCACTTCAAGTCCTTCAGGTTTTCCGTGTACTTGTGCAGCCGCAGCGATCTCAGCCAGCTGGGAATATCCTTCAACAGGTTGGGGTCCGTGGGGTCCTCCGGCGGCTTCGAGCTACCGCGACGACCACGCGGGGACCGGCCGCGAGCCACTTCCGAGTGGTCCGAGAGGTAGCCCTCCGGACCTCCCAGGCCAAACTGCCCGATGCCGAGTGCACCCAGGCCGTTACCCATGAGCGGGTTGTTCGGGTCATATGCCGCCAAGAAGCCGTTGTTCTGCGGCGAAGTGAAGCCCATCGGACCAAGTCCGCCAGCACCCTGCATGGCGATTCCAGGCGACGTCGGGCGGGAGCGACGACCCGCCATCGCGGCCTGCTGCTGTGCCTGCAAAGCCGCCAGCTGCTGAGTGTTCAACAGCTGTCCGGCAACCAGATGATTGTGGCCCGGGAGGCCCGGGCTGGCCAGGCCACCGTGAGACATGCCGTGGCCGGCGTTGGCCGAGTTCTTACCCTGGCCATCGTTGGAGCGAGCCCGACGGTACTTGCGAGCATCATCAAGTGCAATGCGGTTGTTGACGGTCGACAGTGCGGCCAGCTTCATCGCAGTCGCGTTGGCCACCATATCGGCCTGCGAGTTCTGCTGGGGCTGCTGCGATTGCTGGCCAAAGGTCGCCGTCATGGGGGTGTTGGTCATGGAGGCCCAGCTGGCATTTCCAACATTGTACGGCGAGAGCAAGGGAGCATCAATCTCGGGGGCAGGAATCGTGGCGGTTTGGGTAGGGAGCGGAGAGCGCAGGCTCGAAGGAGTCTGGCTGAATTGGCCCATGGGCTGATGGCCGGACGAGGACTTAGGACGAGCGATAGGGGGTTGCGGCTCAGATCCGCGCTGGGCCCAGGGCGAAACCGGAGGCTGGCCCAAGGTGTCGTTGCTGTTGTCCGGAGCGGAAATGGTGGGTGCCACAAAGGAAGTCCGATCGAAGACAGCGCTGTTGCGGTTCGAGGGCGGAGCATTGCCCGTTTGCTGGGTGAACTCAGCCTTCTTCTTCGCGATTGCCGCCGCGGCATCAGGGAACATGGCATTTATGGTGGACGAGTCGAGTCCGGAGTTGCGCTTGGCACCCGGGGACGGCGGGGGGCGACCGAGAGAGCTCCGGGAGCTGTCCACGTTCAACTTGGACATGGCATCGTTCAGGCGATTAGACATGGCATCTGTCGAAAAAATACTGTTAATACCTGCCACGCATGCCTGGTTCGGTATGCAACTTACCCTTCTCACCAAAGTTGGCTGGAGACAACAATCCCGACATGGGATGGCTCTTGGCCATCTGCTGCAAAACCTGGATGAAGAAACGAATCTGCACCTGAGTGGTCTGCTGCAGCAGAGCGTAAAGGGCAGCAGTCCTCTCCGCCTCGCTGAGGACCCGGAACCACTGCTCGATGGCGCTAAGCTCATCCTTGAAGTCCTGGTCCAGCGTGGCAGCGGCCATTTCTTCCAATGTAGTCTCGTACTGATCAATATCCGCAAGCCACTGCTGAGCCGCGCGGTCCAACGGGTCCTCCGCGTTGTTCGACGCCTGAGACTGTTGATTGAAGTACACTTCCGAGGAAGGACGGATACTGCGGGATGACAGAGGAGACGGGAAGCCCGACATATCGGCCGATGCACGAAGCTGGTGCGATCCTAGATTCCGCGACGACGATGGAGGACGAAGACTGGACTTGGAGGCTTCAGGCGTGCTGTTGCGGTTGCCGATGATATGGCTGGCCATAAGTAGGGATTGAATGAGGGTAGGATTCTGGAACAAGGAGGGTCAAAGGAAAGTCTCGGAATAGGACTTTCTTTTCTGAGTGTCTTTCCCCTTCAAATCGGTCTCCCTTTACGCGAGGCCCGGATGAAAACTAAATACAGAAAGAGAAGAATTACTGCAAAACACCTGCAGCACCTGCTGAGTTTGCGTGTCGTGAGGGTTGGTCGGAACAGGAGGTCTTTCTTATTTTGGTCGCAGGCTGGGAGATAGCGAATCACCCAGGAGACAAAGGATCAAAAGCGAGAAATCTCTCTAAGGACGGAGACACTTTTTTTTCGGTTGGAAGAGGTGAGAAACCCAACTGTGTTGGTTCTGGACAATGACGTTTGGGGCACAGACCAGTCCAGTGGCTGCACTGCCCGATTCGGATTCTAGGATAAGGAATCAAGCGAATCGCAAGAGCATCAAAGGAGGTGTTTCGATCAATCGATTGTGGAGAGAACGAGAAAAGACAGATGGCCGGAAGAAAATCCTCGGTGGATGGCGAGTGAAAAACGCGGCGACTTCCCGGGTGGAATTAGTGTAGGGGAAGTGTGGGTTGCGCTTTTTTTTGACTTTTCTTTTTCTTTTTTTTCTTCTTTTTTAACGAAAGGATGTCAGGGTTATCTGCAATAGTGTGTCAAACACAGCAAGCAAGATACCTAGAACATCAAATAAAAAGGAAAGTAAAAAGAAGAAAAAAAAGGGGGGAAGCGAAGAAGCAGAAACCTGATGGGCGAGGGAGGTGAGGGAAGATGGGGGGAGGAGGAGGAGAGAAAGAGAGAGTTAGATGGATGGGGGGGAAGAAGGGAAGAGGGAGAATAAGACCGAGACACAGAGGGAGTCGAAGAAAGGCGGAAAAGAAGATGGAGAGAAGCAACAGAACAAGTCAAGAACGAAAGAAACAAGAAGCGAAACGAAAAAACGACACTTTGCCGTGGCGGGCGTAAGAAAAAGTCACCGGATTGGCTGGATTGGGTTGTGTTTGGCTTGATTTGTTCTCCGCCGAACGAACCTCTTCTTTACTTGCTTCTTCTTCTTCTTCGGCTGTCCAGATACTTCAGGACTTCAATCATTCTATATCTTATTGTAACATTGACTATATCGACAATTTCATCGTTCAAGATCTGGTTATATCTTCTCCTTTCATCTGACCTATCTCACTTCTATATCCCACTGCCTCCGACGCGTCCCAGTCGGCCGGTCTGGCCGGTTTTCTGCATCGGCAAGTTTAGTCTGGGATTGGCGGCGCTTACATGTTGCTATGAATAAACCCTCTCTCCAGGTCCGTGATCCGACCTTCCTTTATCGCTCCGCCTTACCCTTTGTCTTGTGCGCCTCCCTTGGGTTCTCGAATGTTTCTAAACTGCCTTCTCTAGACACTATTACAACGCCATCCAACCGTGTTTTTGGACTCAAGCTCCAATTGCTTGTCCGTTTGCTGTGGCTCCACTACAACCCAATGATGATCGCTTCTTTGTCGCATAGTCTTACACAACACTCCCCGATATCTTTGAGACGACTGAGACGACACCTCGGCTAGGCTGTCTGCTTACTTAGTGATCTGCGCCTCAAGGGAGGTCTATGTTTAGTTTCCAGCCAGTCTTTGCACTCTAGGGGCCAGTGGCCGGCAAAGTCTTGCTACACAAAGTCCGTATTAGTAAAGTCACCTGAATACTTGTATCCCAAAATGGATTACCCGGACGACCATCACCCACATCACCAACCTCCCTCGCAGGAGTACGTCTATCCCGATATTGATGAGACGGTACATTACCCATGGCAGGGAAGCCAGCCAACCACGCAAGGAGAGGCCTCCATTCACTCCGTCCTGGACCCGCGCCTGTATAAGGACCTTTTTACAGGTAACGCCTCACAGGTGCAAGATGAGGCTTCCTTTGAAGAGGATGCAGAAGCGTACCGGGAAGCAGACGATTCGGACGAGTCCCTCTATACGTTGTCTTCAGAGGAGAGCTCAAGGTTAGTATCCGACTTCATGCGAGAGCCCTAATCTGACTTTCTGTCGCTGACCGCACCCAGTGAGGAAGAATTCTCTAATCAGGCTGAGGAAGACGACGATGGCTACGGTCGGAGACGTCGCAGGGGCACAGGCCCCTTCTCTGGTCGATATGGTGCTCGCGGTGGAAAGGGGATCAGGAGAGGACCGCGCAAACCATTAGAACCGAGCCCCGAGTTCAAGATATTGCATTCGGAGGCAACCTCTGCCTTCATCGATGGTGACTATGACCGTGCCATTGATCTCACGAAGCGTGCCATTCAGGTTAATCCCGAGATGTTCGCGGCACATTCGCTCTTGTCCGAAATCTTCTTGGCCCAAGGCGAGAAAGACAAAGCGTTGACCGCGTTGTTCAGCGGCGCTCACACGCGGCCCAAAGATCCTACTGTATGGGCGAAAGTAGCAAGGATGATCCTCGAACGCGCCGGGGAGGAACGTCAAGGCGCATTGAATGACGTTATCTACTGCTATAGCCGTATCATCGAGTTAGATCCGAAAAATTACAATACTCGATTCCAACGAGCAGCGATTTACCGAGAATTGGGCTACAATGGACGAGCAGCGACAGAGTATGAGCGTATCTTGAAAGAAGTCCCACACAATGCTAGGGCGCTTCGACACCTTGCAGAAACTTACATCGACCTTAACGAGGTCCAGAAAGCCGTGGACCAGTGGCGGGTGAGCGTGAAATACTTTACGTCTTTGGAACCAGAAGATGCTCCCGAGTTCTCTTGGTCTGATGCCAACATTTACGCTGAACTGTACAGCTATTTGGGCCGGCCCTTCGAAGGCCTCAAGGCCCTCAAGTCTGTCTCCCGATGGCTCCTAGGCCGAAAGGACGATACTATGTGGGAGGAATTTCATGAAGATGATCGGGAATGGGATGCGGATGATTCTCCTCGACGCATCAAGGCTGATGGATACGAACCTCGAAGGTGGCCTCGAGATTCGTACGGTCTTGGTTTACCACTGGAGTTGCGGATTAAGCTGGCACTCTTTCGCTTGCGAATGGGGTACGAGCACAAGGACGAAGCTCTGGTAAGTGTTTCAGTACACGATTAGTAGCCGGCCTATTTTCTGACGCAAGAACTAAGCACCACCTCGAATGGCTAAATCCGGAGGACACATCCGAAAATGCCCGGTTGTACGATTATGGCGACCTTTTCCGAGAGGCCGCTGATGCGCTCAAGGACGTCGGGCTTTTCGAAGAGGCACTGCGATTCTACATGCCACTCCAACAAACGAACGAGTACGCAGATGTCGGCTTTTTCATGGCAATGGGAGAGTGTTGCAGTGTATTGGGCAAGCTTGAAGATGCCGAGAACTGCTTTCTTACCGTTGCGGAGCACGATGCACGGCACGTGGAATCCCGTGTGCAGCTGGCAAAGCTTTATGAGGGCATTGGTATGTCGGAAGAGGCTCTGAAATACGTCAACGAAGCGGTCCTGCTAGGAAGGCAGGAGAGCCGTAGTAACCGCCGGCGCAAGGACACGAGGCTGGAACAGCTCGCTGTGGAATTCAAGGCCGCCGATACGGCTCGTGAAGACGCTGCCTTGAGATCAATCGCGCCTCAGCCCTCAAGCGCTGACCTGCCAACTGCTCTGACTACTACTGCACCAGCTACAAAGGACACGGAGATGAATGAAGAGCAAAGGATAGCAAACGTGCAATATCTCTATGGCAAGTTGATGCAGCTGCTTCCACAAGCGAAAGAAGGCAACGCAGAAGCCACAGAGGACTGGCTGGATATCGCAGACGCTTTGCTACGCGAATTCCGGTCAAACCGAGTATTCTACCCTATTCAACGCAACATAACCTTCTTAGGATATTCGCGCGAGGCACAGAGAAAGGCGGGGAGGCACAAGGGGCGCAACTTCATCGATGAGATGCAGGAAATGGCTGGGCGTCTCCAAGAGTCTTTAGGTAATGGATGCCCTTCGGTGATATTGGGGCATAGCTAATCGTTATCTAGGGAGTATTCCTGACGAACCTCTTCAGGGGGCTATACCGACTGACTACTACGGAATCAGCTTCAATGAATGGCTCGACCTCTTCCTGCAGTATGCCCTCACTGTGGCGGCGCAAGGAGAATCCGACGAAGCGTACGACACGCTCGCAGCCGCTGCGGATGCCAGCGTCTGGTATCACTCCAAGGCCGACACCCGCATGATTCATGTTTGCTGGTTCAGTGAGTATCTACTACATTATATTTTGCAGGAGATACTGACCTTCCTAGCTTGTGCGCTCCGGATGCAGGACGAAGAGACGCTAGCAAATGAAGCACGATGGTTTATCAAGGAGTACCAATTCGTGACTGATACCTATCGCTTGTTCGCTATGTTGAGCCGACTCGTCGGTGATCCTCACCGGTCATTGTTCCACTCGTCACCAAACATGAAGTTTATGCTGCGCCAGATCAAGGCTATGGACTTTACTATACCGGATGAGGTTACAGGGGAGCGACCAAATCGGTTCGTGCGTGAGTCGGCTTACAAGGAACGCGCATCCTTGTCCACGCGGGACGAGACAACGGGCGAAGCTATTCCGGCAGATGAAATGGACGTTGCCCTCCTTGTGCTGTACGGCCACATCCTTTACTCGGGAAACAGTTTCTACCCAGCACTGAATTACTTGTTCCGCGCCTATGCACTGGACGATCAGAACCCAGCCGTCCTGCTCTCCATCGGCCTCTGCTATATCCACCACTCACTCAAGCGCCAGTCCGAGAACCGTCACTACCTCATCATGCAGGGGCTGTCATTTCTGCAGGAATATCGACGCGTCCGTGAACGACCAGGAAGTCTTCTGTCCGAGCGGCAAGAGATGGAATTCAACTTTGCGCGCGTCTGGCATAGCTTAGGAATCGCTCATCTAGCAATAGAAGGCTATCAGCTTGTGCTAGATCTCGGCGCACAGATCCAAGCGCAATCCCAACAAACGGACTCGCACCATAAGGATGGCGGCGATGTCGTCATGGGGGATACAGGGCTAGGAGCGCAAGCCCCGTACGTGGAGGACTTTTCGCGGGAAGCTGCGGTAGCGCTGCAGATTATCTATGCCTTAAACGGCGATTATCAATCCGCCCAGAAGGTCACGGCCAAATGGCTGGTAATTTAGTCAATCAATTTTGGTGGCGAAGCATTGATTCCGGGGTCACCTGTACTGTGTACCAATACCTACTGACTGTACATAAAGACTTAACTAATTGTTTAGTTCAACTACTAATGCCGCGAAGCAAAGTGGGATGGATGGGTGGATGCTCTGCTAATGCACGCTCAGGACTCGGATAGAGTACCTAGGTCTCAGACCTCCATCAGCTCATGCACGTACTTTGTCCATCCTTAGCTACTACTAGCTACTTGAAAAGAGAATACCCCATGACCTGCATGCAAGTAATTAGTAATTATGTATCTGTGCAAATGACCATTTCTTACCCTGCCAAGTCGAGCATAGTTTACTCCAAGGGTTTTTACGTGGTGCTTAATAGTCTTCCCCGCTTCCTGTCATATCATGTGGCAACTACTAGCTACATAGCTACTACTTTACTGTTATTTGTTATTGTGTAATGATCATCATATATGCAGCATATGCACCATGACATAAGAGGCGAACATGACAGGCAGGGGCACAAGCAGCAGGGGTGGGGAGGGGGCCGCCCGCCACACTCACACATGATTGCTTGTTATGTATGATGTACCTTATATGCAGAGTAACATCATCAGCGGCAGCAGTGGCAGCAACGTGGGTTTGTTTTCTCTTGTTTGTTTATTTGTTTGTGTCTGCGTGGCGACTTTTGGTTTTGACATGAAGCAAACAGACAGGGTCCTGTGACTGTTTTGATTGTTACATCGAGTAGGAGTATGTATCGGTATGTGAACTTGTGTGTAGGGGAAGAGAAGCTTGATTATTACGCTTCGTATGTATGAAATGGACAGTATCACGTGTATATAGTAATACTTCGTAGCTGGTTCCTGGGGTAGGGGATCACTAGGTATCTGTGTGTAGATAGTAGTATATAGCTATCTAAAATTGGCAGTGTGAACGTGGGGATGTAGTATAAATATATTAAGGGTTCTTTGATGTATGAGGGCCCAGTGATATCCACTAGTACCACTATCTACTTGCTACCCTATTAACAAATTAGTAGTTTTATACCTTAAAGATGAATGATAATACCATAGTAGTAGTATTTTATTGCGCTATCACTTGTTTATTTGGCACTGTAAATAATTTCGACGTGTAGTATATACTAGTATCACGCTTTCTAAGATTTCCACAGATACATCTTGGTGGTCAAAGATCAGCAGTAATATCTTCTCTAAATGACATCCAACGATGCTACAATCTAAAGCAGCCCCAATCTATAACTGCTTTAGCAGTAGACGGCATCCGTAACACTATCGACTCAGTCGGTTTTATTTATTCCTAATACTATCACTTCATGGTCATTCGTTAGCTGTATACAATCCACCCAAGATATACTACTTACTAACCAGTGACATTTATACTTATAACCGGGCAATCATTCATAAATAGAACCGGAAATAATACTTACCTAATCGGAGTCTGTTTTTACAGACTAGAAGGTAGGTGGATATGGTAGTAGTACTTTGGACCAAGCCTCTCCTTTAGTACATCTCTTCCAGATATACCGCCCAAAGATGAGTAAATTCCTCTCTTTTCAGAAGTCCCGGCTTGCCCCTATTCACCAACATGTAAGGCACATCCCCCTCTCCCGCCCAATGCAAGATTTGTTGCGGTGCTACCGTGACTGCGTCTTAACACTCCCACAGAAACCTAGATAACTTGACGATCCTGGAGATCTTCTCAACAAAGCCTTTATTCTTTACCCCCAGCAGCAATCAACACCCTCGTCATCATAAAAAGATGATAAAACAAAGGACGGCAGCAATACAGCGCCTCTCTCAGCGACCAGCAAAGTCTTGGCTGCTACGATTGGGATGCACTGTGCGCCATAATGTTGGGATTGGGACTCTCTTGGCTTGTATTTCGGTCTTTGGACCAAGTCTTTTCCCTTTTCATGGGCGTCTGATGATTTGATGGGATTTATGGACTGCTGTTGATGCGGGGGTTAAGTTCGGAATGATGGGGGTGTTTGTAAGCTGTTTAAGAATTACTTAAAAGACAATAGATATAGAAGGGAAAAGGGGGGGGGGGGGGGTGTATACTAGTATCAATGTGGGAGGCATGGGTTTATGTGGATAGTATGAAAACTATGGAACTTACTATGATCAGTACGTAGTAGTTGTTTTGATGAAAGCGGGGGTGTGCATTAGTAGTACCGTTGAAATATATATTGAGTGATCAAGTCGGACATGAATTAACACTAGTTTAAATTGACGAGTCTCTCAGTTTCTGAAGCTACTTGCAATTACTATCATGGTTAATGAAACAAGCAGACGGATATTATAGTAAAGTACCTCATTTAATGGTTATGTTAGTACCACTAAGCCGTCTGTGCTGATAGTTAGTACTACTCTCATCTGACATGCATTAGCAACTCGAGCGGAAATTACTGGCATCACTAGTAGGTGAATGTAATGGGTGGTAATAAAGTACAGGTAGTATTAATGTCTAAATCTTCCTTAACAGGCTCAAAAGAAATTACTAGAAGATAGATAAAGAGCAAGCTAGCTAAAAAAGCGCATCAAAAAGTACCACACCAGGCAGACAGAGATAAGAAAAAGAACGTCTCTCTCATCCGGGCCTAAGCGCCTCATCATCCCCGTACATATCCACATCATCAAAGAAAACTGCCGACTGTCGTCTCATCTCCTCAAAGATACTACTCCCCGTACTACCCCGACGGTGTTCCGGGACCCGCAGCAGCCGAGAAGACGAAGCCGAAGAAGTCGGTCGCCCAGCAGATTCGTTTGATGAATTCTCCGACAGCGATCCGTCCAGTAAATGCGCGTCTTCTCCACTGCCGCCGCCTTCGCCGAATGTGATGTTAACGTTGTCCCCGCGTCGTCCGGGAAGGTTGTGGTCCAGGCGTTCATTCAGGGGATCGGTGGCAGTGCGGGGGCTGGGATTGTAGTGGATATCCGGGTCGTTATTTTGGCGCCAGCGAGACGGCGCCGGAGAGATCGGTCTGCCGCCGGCGTGCGCGAATTTCTGTAGGCTTTTCACCACGGCGATTTCGATCTTTAGTCTGTTTTTGATAAACTGGAGCTTGGGGAATGCGCTTTGCTGACCCACGCGGAGCATGCGGGCGAGGCGCTCCGGGTTGGGGTCCGAGAGGATGTGAAAGAAGTCCGAGGGGACAGTCTTGGGCCAGATGGTCACTGTGCCGCTGAATTTCTGCAGCCAGATCTCGCTCCAGTCTTGGCCCATGGGTCGGGGGAGGAGTTCGAGGTGCCGCAGGACTCGGAGCCATTTATTCATGTCTAGTTTGATGTATTGTTCTATCGCGGAGCCCAGGAAGCCTCCGCGCCAGCCGCGACCTTTCCGGTGCGTGACTGGTCGGCCTACGGTGCCCCGGGAGCTGAAGAAGAAGAGGTTGATGTGTGGGTTTACCTAGTAGGGAGTGGTGGTGTTAGTTCAGTGTACTCAATGTTGGGTATAATGAGAGGAGTTCTACCTGTGAAACAATGGTAAAGTTGACGTTAAAATGAAGATTCAATGCTTTGATGGGAATATCGGTGCGCAAGCTGCCATCCTTCCACTTGTGTCCGAATGAGTACGGCGCCAGTGTCCCGTCGCGTTTCTTCGTCATCAAGACAACCGGGTTCAAGATACCAGGGACTGCTGCAGACGCGAGCACTGCGCTCCAGATTACGCAATTAGGTGAAGTTAGGTAGTTGGCCAAAATTGTAGGCGAGTGAGGGTCAGATGGCACACAAGATACATTCAGGATGCGCCCTGTTCGTTCGTATGCCTCCCGAAACGTAGTTGAGCCCCTGCAGAACCAACTACATTGTCGGGCCCAGTCAAGAGTATCAAATCGCGCTCCTGTCCGCCACCATCGCCATACCCAAGTCGGGAAGCTCTCCTGACATGCTCTGATGCGGTGCGCTAAAGCAGGCACTAGCAGCTGCTTCAACTCCTCGTCAGTCCGGGTAGCAACCAATGCAGCGACCAGCGCTCCTCCTGACGTGCCCGTGATTATTTCCGGTAGAACCCCATTATCCAATAGCGCTCGCACTACTCCAAAGTGGTAATAAGCGAATGTAGCGCCTCCAGACAGGCAGAGGGCGGTTCGTCCGAAATTGGTGTCCAAATGCTTGAAATGCTGTAATTTCTCCTCGCTACTGATCCCCTTCGAGTCTGCAACCAATTGTATGCACGCATGCAGCTCGTCAATGTATTCCTGTACCAAGTTTTTGGTACCAGAGTAAGCCTCACTGTAGAGTCGAGGATTCTCCACCCCGGCGAAGTTGTTCTTGACACACGCTTCCAGTAGTGTGCATAATTCTTCAGCTGCAGGTGACTGGCCTGAACCGCGACGTTTCTCACGCCTCTCACGCTCCACCTCCCGTCTCACCTTCTTCAGCTGTTTCACTAGGTTGCTAATCGTAAGATGATCGTAGTAGGCGTATTCGTCGATCTCCTTCCATCTCTGATTCCCCAGATGATCATCCAGCGCTCGGGCGGCTTTTTGCCAGTCGGGGTAATTCGTTTGCGCGCGTAACTGTCTTCTGAGGCTTTGCCTTCTGCCCCGCCATGTTACCCACTGCTCGTACAGAAAGATGTAGACACGGGTGAGTGTGTAGGCAACGGCGAGGGCCGTGATCCAACCAAAGACGGTGAACAAAAAGGGCCACTTCAAAACTGTGTATAGCACACCTTCTCTGGTCTCATCCTTGGTCCGCCTAGGCTCTTTGCGGCGCCCACGTTCGCGCCTGACCCGTTGGTAGATGGGGCGCCAGTCGTTGAGGGCAACGAGCGGTGACGCGCCCTGGTCCGTCAAGGCAAGCTCGAATTGGCGCAAGTCATCGGGATTGATGAATTCTCGGTCGTAATCCGGTATCGTACTGGGATCGTAGGTGTCACCAGCTGCAGACTTTTCCGCCCCGTTCATGATTGATGATAATAATGCATGTTGGGTTAGAGATCGGGGATATGTGTGGTGGGGGGGAGTAAAGATAATCCTTGTGACAAGAATCAGTGACGCGCACTGGACAAGACATCGACGTCAGAGAGTTGAGTTGACACCGCCTCAAGTCTCCGGCGCCACTAATTACTTTGTTGGGCCCCGTGACGTCGAGTGGATGTGGCTGGGGCTGTGGGGCTGGGCGGGCACTTTGACCAGGCTTCCAAATGAGGACTAGCCTCAGGAATCAAGGATGAGTGATACCACTAGTCCTATCTGGGAAATAGTCATGGCGGAGAGTTCCCGACGGCATTCTCTCTGAGCAACCTCGTGGTGCTTGCTTGCTTGCTTGCTTGTTTGCTTGCTTGCTTCCAGCCTCACCGGTGGTCGAAATGACAAGCCTGCATACTCTATTGGCGGCATATTATTGCCAGGGATGTAGGGCTCAAGCAATACCATATTGCTTATGGCAGTCACGAATATAGCGCAAAGAAGCTGACTCGGTGAGGCCTAGAATTCGGCTGAAGCTGAACCATACTGCGTGAGAAGCAATATCTGCTCCGTCATATTGTTATGTCAGAAAGCATCAGCTTAACTAGCTATACGTCCACTGTGTACACTGTGCTGCGTACTTACACATGCACTTGGGACACGCAATCACCAAAGTGCCAGCACACCCTCTTTGCAGCAAGCGTTTGTTGAAGTCTATCTATCTGTCTTCTTCGTCCTGGTGGCCCGTGTCGTGTTGATAGATCGACATTGCAGACGAAGAAGCCTGCAAATCACTTCCCAAGTGACTATGATCATCGGATAGGATAAACACCGGATTACGTGATAAGATGGCTGCCATGAGCCATACCCTGCCGCTTAAATCTGGGGAGCATTGGAATGTGTATCGCGCACGCACGCGCTGGAAGAACACGCGGGATCGGCAAGCAAAAACAGACTGTCGGCATGACTTGGAGGGAGGGAAGGGCAAAGGTAATTGCTCTTCATAACCTATCGCAGGACTATGATATAAACAGGTCACCGATAAGTGTGGCATAGGTGGTCAGTAGTGTTGCGAAGCTGAGTCGCTCAGCTGCGCGCCCGTAGCTCCATGATAGGTTTCTGCCTGTCCACCAGCCGGAGAGTGTACCGTCGCCCCTCCCCTCCAAGAGCACAGTCCTACCTACATTAGCCGCCTGAATCTCAATGTTGCCGCCCGTCTGGATGTGAAGTATCGGTGTGACAAGGGGCACGAGGCATGGCTCTAAGCATGGGTTTGATTGGAGTGCTATTCGCAGAACAACCCTGGTCGGCATTCCTGATGTGATGGCGTTCGCAACTCAAACATTGCGGGGTAAATTTACCGACTCTCCAAGTGTTCAACAGCAATCGGAGACTTCTACCGGGTGGTCTGTGAGAATGCTGGGGTTGGTCAAAGGGGGCGGCGGCAGCGTGGTAGATAATTGGTTATCACCACCAACCACGGCTGATACGGAGGCTGGAGGAATCCAGTAGAACGAATGATTTGCAGATACTGCGGATTATACTGGCTGGCACTATGGACTAAACCTTCCTAGTCGTAAAAGAGTACCCCGCCAATGTTGTAGAAAACCCGTAGGGTTTAGCCAGCACTTGGAAGGTTCTTCTTGCATGTTGCTGATCTGGTGTCGTACTAGTGGTGGGTTGGGATGCTGAATTTAGCCAACTCGCTTTGAGTATCACATTCATGCCCTCACATCCTCCGATCGCATCATGCCATGAGGACTAAACCCACCCACCTACATACGTAACTTGCTTTTTCCTTTCGAATGTTCTTGTTCGTTCCCCTCTGTCCAGCAGATAGCATCAGGTTTGCTTCCACACCTTTTATACATCATGCATCTTGTTCACCACGAAACCGGAATTCTTCAGCTGAACAGGGCAACGCAACAGCGATAGATAGATAGATAGATAACTAGTAGCTGATGTTTTTATTGTTATTTATTTTCTCCCGTTGCGCGGTAGCCGCTTTTCCGCCCTTGGGAGACTGGGA
This sequence comes from Aspergillus vadensis CBS 113365, assembly GCF_003184925.1. Taxonomy (NCBI): domain Eukaryota; kingdom Fungi; phylum Ascomycota; class Eurotiomycetes; order Eurotiales; family Aspergillaceae; genus Aspergillus; species Aspergillus vadensis. Next base: position 105,570 of record NW_020292067.1, read on the forward strand.
TCCGGTTAACGTTGAACCTTAGCCACAACAAACTATACCTCTAGCGAGTATCGTCCACGGTTCATGAACTAAGCCTCTGCCGTTTGTCCTTCTATCTATCATTAACCCAAGTTGATGCTTAGGTTTCCCGAAATGGTGGGATGCATCAGGATCAATCCTAATTTTTCCACCATCATTCCGTAACTGAACTCAACCAGTTGCGCCCGTGTTTCTTCTTCCCACCTTTTCTCAGCTAATGCATGAAGATCGCGCCTCGGTGGTTTTTTACTTCCTTGGTCCTGTATGCACCATACATACAGGATGTAGTGCGGTACGTAAGTACTTACGGAGAAGCCCGCAGAGACGGCACAGACAGAGACAGCCAGACAGACAGACAGACAAGACAGCCTGGTTTTCATTTCTTTCTTCCTGTCTCTCTCTCTCCCTCATCCTTGGCGTTTCTCTCCCTGCAGTTGGTTAGTCACTAGTATAGTAGGGACACAAAGTTACCGGGGAAGGCAAAATTTGCCAAATGGAACAGCGATGTCGGCTTTGATTGGCGACGACAATCGCGAACGACTGCTGATCATTCGAGCGGTTGACTGCAGTGGAGACCCGCCTTTCGAGTCGTCAGATCCCACTGGAGTTGTCTGTCCCCCCCCCCCAGTATCCACACTCGGTTTTCCACTCCCGGCCCGGGCTTTTGTTTTTCGTTGCTAGACTACAGTACTCTATCAATCATTCAATGGATTGAAAGGAACGGCCTCCATAATTCAGACTAAACAATGACTCCATTCCTCCACCAGCAAGCGGGCAGATCAGATGTCATAGAGGTCATGTGCACTCCTTCATTGTTGAATTTTATTGGAGGTCCGCAATAAACACCAAACCCGGGTCTCCATTCCAACCATCTACAGCACCCAGTACACAATATTTGCCTCCCGAAGGAAACAAACACCCCAGCCTAGCATTCCTACATCGGAGCCTGCTCGGATGTTTTGCCCTGTAAGTAACGTTGTCGCCGAGAGGGTTCTACCCCAGTATGTGAGACACCATTCAAGCAGGGATACGGGTAAACAAGGATGAGCCACTTCCACTACTCCTCGCATGATAATCGATCAGAAAAAAAAAAAAAAAAAACAAAATGTGATCAAGACCTGGAACACTACTCCTAGCATGCGTTTTCCAAGCGCATGGCAAATTGAAGAAGCATGCGGCCTTCGCCCACAACGCCGAGGAAAGAAAGTTTCTGATTGGCAATACCGCTCCTTTCATCTATAGGCGGCAGAATAAACAACGTCCGATCTAGGACGCACCTGGAGATTTTTTTCCATGTAGGCATCTGCGTGTAATCCTGCTACTGCAATAACGGTGCCTTGTCATCTAAATCGATCGGGGGGCGAGACACCAGAAGCCAAGAAGAGACAGAAAAAAAAAGGTCCCGACCCTCAACAGTAATTTGCGACGAAAGTAAGGAACGGAGGCGTCGCGAATGTATTATCATGAAACAGGGACTCGCTACCGAAGGTTCTCTCTTTTTTTTTTCCTATCCCCCGCTGTCATGGAGATACGTACCAGGTGGTGTCATTGTGTACTGGAAGGAATTGGAGAAATTTCTTCCACGGCACGGCAAACCGTCTGCCAAAATTTTATGGCTATCAGTTTTAAGGCAACGATCACGGACCATCTGGTCCACTACCATGGACGTCATCGAACAGAGTTCAAAGACCTTTTTACCCCTCGTCGCGATCGATATTGTCGGAGATCACAGGAACGTGGGCATTCTGTATGGATGCATAGACGAGGCCGGCAAATGATGAAACCCGCCCAGATAGCCAGAGGGGCAGGGTAACCATGGATCGAATGATGTTATTGCAAAGGAGGGTTGGGGAGTGGGCACCGGGAGAAAGAATGTGGTGTGATGATGGACCATGGTCGGTAAGCGGTGTGACTGACAGCGGGAAGGGAGGATGTTAGTAGGGATGCAGCGAAATGGCAACTTGAACTGGAACTGGAACTTTGTAGGCGACACAACGGAGGTTTAGGTTTCGCAATCGAGATAACCACACAGTACATCATCGCCCCAGCAGCTTTTATGTACGCGTAGTGTTTCCCGAAGCTCAGGAATGTGGGAGCATGATTCGCTGGGGGGAGGGCAGGTTGGACTACGAAGAAGCAAGTCGAGCGATCACTTCGCCATGGCCGATGACCGATGACCCGATCATCCAGTAGACGGTATGGAGTAATGGGTGGTGGTCAGTTGATCATAAAGATGAGACTGAGACCTCCACTTGAGCCTCTCAAGAATGTTGTAGGTCAGTGCGAGATAAACCAGGTACGTAGGTTGATGAATACCAGACTAAATGTTAAGCACAAAGTATCTACTTAGTACCAATCGTCATAGTTGATAGACTTACTGAAGGGAGTAAATATTCATGTAGATAGATAGAGAGAATATTCTTTTGAGATACAATCATTCTGTCTGCCTCGGAACGAGGGGAGATGTCTTTCCGAGTTTCAGGCAATGACCGAAAGGATGGATGGATGGGATGAAAGGATGGATGCAGGGCGAGTCCCCATCCGGACAAGGCGAGAAGTTTCCAAAAGTTGCGATGTGTCCGTTTCCTCTTTTTAATTATCTCGAAGCCGCTACTGTACGGTCATTTCTGGTATATACGTATAGTTCCAGGTACGAAGTTTTAGTAAGTATTTAGTAGGTATCTAAAGCTGCCTCATCCCGGTCGGAATACTTTTAGTAACATCCTAGAAAGTAGAGAGCCCCCTAGAAATGTCCGTGATGTTATTTTGGCTCTCGCCGGTGTCTTTTTGTTTCCTTTTTGGCCCTCGAGGATGTCGCTAAAAATCCATCCTCTAGAGCTTCTCGAGTAAAGCGTCATGCAGGTGCTGGAGAAACGCCTGTGATTCGCTGAAAAGGCAAGTACATGAATGTCCGCCAGGGCGCTATCAGCTGCACGTTTGGGGACCCACCGCCAATCACGGGGCGACTTGACATCGTCCGTCCAGTTACCGCCGGCACAGTTGCATCCTCCCAAGAGGCGGGTCTCCCTCTAAGCACCGCCCGGTTCAACCAAACACTGCGCTTCATTCCGTTTCTTACCCCCCCTCCTTCCTCCATCCAACATACACAACAGAAAAAAAAAAACTTTTCACCCGACCTGCAGCATACTGGAGCCGGGCTTGCAGTGGCTTCGAATTGGTCAAGGAAAAATAAGAAAAGAAAAGAAAAGAAATAAAAAATAGTATGGCCTACTTACGTTTCCTAGTTACTTGGCAAATTTGATCAACATGGTGTGTGCGTTCTACACCCTCCAGATTGGTCCAGAAATCCTTCCGCCCTTCAAACAAAAAGTATGTGCGTACGGAGTTTTCCTTTCCTACTTAAACATTATTATCACTATTATTGTTGTAGTTGCATACTACTAGTCCTCCGTTACTGCATCAGCCAAGTCCAAGGGTCGGCGATCGGGATACCCGCTTCGAGGGATTCGGAAAGATTGCTCCACTCTTCGCCAGAGCCGAAGAATGGCACTCCTTCGTTTGACCGTTGCAGTGATACTGTATTGTGTGTATGCTTCCATCCTGAAACCGATGTTGACTGATATCAATGAAGTAACTTTGGGATATCCATTGGTACCGAGAGGGGAAACGCGATAACAACTATCTACTCCTACTATGAGGAATGCCAAAATTTTGAGAGATCGCTTATCAATTCATCATGGCCTTGTCCAACTGAGTAATCCAGAGTACCCCGCTAGATAGAGTTTCCGGAGAAGGCTAACCAGTCATTTGAGGTATGGGTCCGTATTTATCAATTGTATCTGGGCGCTTTCAATTCTTTCTTGATAGGATCCGGTAGACAAGGGAACGAAGCTGAGTTGACGAACAACTGGATTTAACAACGGACCTTTCCCGACGGTCGCCACCGACTGGTTTATGGATACAACGATGATTTGATGGATGTAAAAAGGGCCAAAACAATAATGAAGACAAAATTAAGGCGAATCGAAAGTCAAAAAAGACACAGAAGTCTAGTATTACTTACCACTTCTTTTTACCTGAGTCTGACTATGGGGTGGTATTCCCGTACCCGCCGTGGTCTTAGCGTACCGTACGATACGTATGCAAGTACGATGTACCTCTGGACGACGCCCGGTGCAGCGGCTCCCTGACCAAAGGGAGAGCAGGACAAGATAACAGGCGAAGATTTCTATATGATAATAAATTATATTAGTCCCAGTATCGCCAGCCCGTCCTTTTTTTGCCTCTTCCCTCCTTTCCCTCCGTCTCTCCCAGAAGTGACATATTTTTGCTCAACCCAGCAACAAAACACCTGCACTTATCTCGAGACTGCGTCGCATTGTCTTGTGGTTTTTCTTTATTACTCTTCTGACCGCGCTTTCCCACCCCCTCCCACTTCATCCCGACAGTAGTTAATTTGAAGGCATACCTTGTCAGCCAACAACAATTTACTACTTGAACCCGGGCTTACTACCACCCACCCCCCCTACGCCCCTCCCCCCCTCAGCTGATTGCTCCGGTGCTCATCCATACCCACTCCTCCCTCCCTCTCTCAATCCTCCACTACAAACCCCCCGTCACGTATCGTCCACTAGTCGAAGGTCCGTGGTGCTTTGCATATTAGCTCCCCCCGGTCCTTTTCTTTTTCTATCCAGTCCATCCATCTTCTCCTTTTTCGGTGATCACTCCTGCTTCAGCTCGCCTCTTCCTCCCTCAGCTTCGTCCCGGTGACAGGCTTCTCTTCTCAACTGACATTGGAGACCTTCCCTTTCGTCTCCAACCAAACCATCCCTCCTCTTCCTCGTGTCTAGCATAGTTGTGGTGGGCGGCTTCGTGATTCTGTTCGACGCTTAGTTTATCGTTATTGTGCAACCCCCCTATATCTTCGAGGTACATCCCAGCCTTGTCTCCTTCCTTTCGACAATAGTTACGAGGCATAGCGCCTTGGGCTTAGCTATCTATCTTGAGTCGTTTTTTGTTGTTGTGAGTCACGGCTAACTCTCGCCCGCTCTACTATCCTGCAGGTCCTCTTCTTCTTTCGCTTTTTGTCTTGCCAGCAAGATGTCGACTCTCGCCGTCCCTACTGCGAGTACTTGAGCGTTCCTCTTCAGAGTCCGCCTAACCAGATAGACTTTTGTCTCGTTGGGCGAAGCAATTTCCGTAATGGAGAAGCTGAACACTGAAGATGGACAGCTCTTCATAAAAGTTCGTGCACCCCCTCATACATTTATTCACCTTGATCTTTCTCTCTCCACCCTAGTCGACTTGGCTTGCTTGCTTGCTTGCTAACTCTAACCTCTTCGTCTAGAATCTCGCTAGTTTTGTTCGTACACACGAAAAGGCCCTTGCAAACGCGCTGCAATTAAAGCGCCAACCTACCAAAAATGCGCAATCCTCCCATACCCAGTCGGGCTCGTCGAGCTCGGCTTCCTCCACTCTTGCAGCGGCCCTGTCCTTCGGGGCACTGAAATTCACTTCGCAGAATGTTAAACCTGCCAAACTCACCCTCACTCCCCATCACCTGTTTTACCTTTTGTCCCGTTTTGAAGAACTTTCTATTGCCGTTGGTCCCCTGAATGTTAGGCTGGAGAATATCCACACGGATGGATCGCAGTCCTATGTGTCATTCCTGAATAAGCCTCAGCGATCCAGGGGTGACCGGGACTCTATCCACTCCGTGTCCAGTGTCCGTAGCGTCATGTCTGGTATGAGTTCACTTTGGTCTTCATTTGGTTTGGGTTCCAAAGACTCGGCTTCCAAATCCGAGAAGGCCAAAGCAGCTCTAGAAGCGGATACCAAATACCTATACTCTGCCTTTACCAAGATCCCCTGCCTGCGTTTAGCCCCTGACCGCCGTGCCCGGTTGATCCGTGGTTACGAAGAATTCCCTTTTGACACTGCCGTTCCATTGCATTCCTTTAAGAATTTGAGCGCGTTAGAGATTATTGATATAGACTATCGCTCGTTCTTCGGCTGGGATAGGCTGTCCGAGCAGTTGCGGACGCTGACAGTCAAGAGGGCTAATATCGAGGACCCAGCAGAATTGCTCACGGGCATTGTGCTGGATGACATTGACAAACGTCGGCGGCGTTCGTCCAAACATCACCACTCACCCATGATGGGGTGGAGTGGAAATGCAAACCCCCAGCCAGTCAACAAGTCTGAACTGTCTGGTTCGCTCTCTGCTCCCGGGTCGCCGGTTGCTGATGCACCCTTTGGATCCAGTGCCAGCCCCCAAGCAGCTTCGATGATCAGAATGGCATCAGAGGGTTCCAAAGCTCGACCACGCACCGGAAGCATTTCTCCCACACGTCCCACCAGCTCGAAACACTCGACTTACCGTCATGGCCGTGGAACCGCCTCCCGGATAAGACGCACTGGCTCTGGTAGTTCCAACTCTAGCGAAACCTCGGGTCACCGCAGCGCAAGCTCTTCCAATCTACTTTCCGGTGTCTTGCCGGCACACAAGTGGCGGTTCTTGCGACACCTCGGCCTTCCTGACAACTCCTTGACCTCCATCACTGCCGCCGGACTTGCTCCAGTGGCCAACACCCTACAATCGCTCGATCTCTCGTCGAATCTTTTCACCGAAGTCCCCGACAGTCTCGCATCCCTGGTTGCCTTGAGAGCTCTAAACCTCTCTCATTGCATGATCGAATCTCTCCACTCCTTGTCACGCAACCCTCTTCCCGCCATAACCGCACTCAACCTCCGCGGGAACCGTCTCCGTTCTCTCGCGGGAATTGAGAGGCTGCTTTCGTTGGAACGGCTGGACCTCAGAGACAACAACCTTACGGATCCTACTGAGATTGCTAGGCTCACAAATCTCCCTGAGATACGGGAGATCTGGGTTTCTGGCAATCCTTTTGTGAAAACACATCCGAACTACCGTGTTGTGATCTTCAACTTGTTCCGACGCACCCCAGGTTACTCAGAGGACATCATCATCGATGGGTCGGGACCAGGATACACCGAGCGAAAGCAACTGGTGGAGCGAGCTGCGGAACCCGAGGCTGCACCCGTCATACGATCTGCTGCAGCAGATCTTTCTACCGTTGTCAGCAAGCCCTCGCACACAGTTCCTCAGGAGCCTTCGCTTCCGTACGAGCAAATTGGACCAGTCGGGCGAGTGGGCTCAAATGGAATCGATATTGGGTCTACTCGTCGAAAGAAGGGTACACGGCGGAAGATTGCCGATCGCCCAAAAGATAAGCCTTCCGCTGATGTTAATCGTGAATCAGGTGCGGTGGTGCCTTCTATTCCTTCTGTTCAGCCTGTGCAATTACCTGTTGATCCGTTTGTCACGGCAACACCCGACCGTCAATGGAAATCTGATGGTGGACCTCAGGCCAGACCCGCAAGTCCCAAAAACCCGGAAAGGACTGAGATTGAACGCGACTCCTCCGCTCTTCAGACCCAAGACCAGCTTGGCCTCCAGCGTGCACTCCAGGGTAAAGACTGGAATGTAGATGGAGATTTCTACAAACGGCAACTAGAGGCTCTTAGGCAAGAACTTGGAAATAGCTGGCTCAGGACACTCGAGGAACACAGGTGGAAGGATGTGCAGACGGACCTCAATGTGTCGTGCACTGCAGCTGATTATGCTGATCCAACGAGGATCCCAGTGGACCCCCTGACCAGGGTGAATCCCCAGGTCATCCTAAGCGGTGGCCATGCCCTAAGTTGACTGCGTGGAAAGACTCCAGTCGACAAGGACAAATGAAATAGAGAAAAAAAAAAAGTCAAATGGAAAAAAAAGTTGAAAATACAATGAAGAGAAAAATAGGAAAGAAAAGACAAGAGGACAAGGAGAGAGATTGAAGGAACAAGGGAGCAAAGAACATCTTGACCTCATCCATGGTCGTTCCTAAGTCTGGAATTTCGGTTTATACCTTTCACACCCCCAAAGAAAAGTTCGGTTTGGCTTCGAAAAACGCAGTTCTTCCACGATACCTTCCGGTTTTTGACTATACTCAACCCTATACACGCAAACCTTTTAACGACATGCTTACGGCAGCTGGTTGTCGAACTGCATCATTCACGGCGTTAGGTGATCTTTCAGAGCTTACGGCCCGGATGCGTGGAACACATGAATGATTCTTCTTTCCTCCTTCGTCTTTCTCCTCCCTCTCCCACTCCTCTCTTGCTTCGCCGCAGTTATACACCACCTACGGCCCGCATCCGACCGTTCCCGGCTGGTCCATCTGATAGGATTACTTTTTTGTTATTATTTGTTCTAGACGGCTTGTATTGTATTTTGGGGCAGGAGTGCTGGTGTCCAGGAGTTCAACTGGTGTCTTGATTTATATACGACGTGATGTTTCGCTTTTTCGGTACTGCTCGTTGTGTCTTGACTGTTTCCCGTTTCTACTGCTTGCACATGACGTTCCGCGCATGCGATGATCCTTCAGGATGTATACTGAGTTGCTTCTCTTCTTCTCGTTTTCTTTTCTTCTTTTTCTTTTTGGCGTGCTGCCGTTTTCTACGGATTATTTTCTGGGACCGCCATGGCCCATGATGAGATTCGGACCTAATGCATGAGACACGAAGATGTTGTGACGAGTCAGATCAGATGTTCTCTCTTCCCCGCGGTAGCGCCAATAGTTGAAATGCAATGCGCCATGGGCGCTTTCGGATCAGGTGCGTCACACGTAGAGTTGAAAAGGGTGGTGGGGGAGACAAGAAGGAACATCCCCACTGGTGTAGAATCCGAGGTAGATATGCCGTAGATAAGTGCTTGTCAGGTACCTCCCCGGGGATTTTCAATAGAATGAAGGAGCCAAGGCACATTGAGGCGTTAAAGCCTAGCATGCAAGCGCTCGTGCGACCATAAGGAGGAGGGGGGGTCATGGGCATACGTAAGTAGGTCCGAGTTATGGATGTACATGATGTATATGTACATCAGGTAGGTAGATCACCGGCAGGCATGTCGAGAATCCACACACGGTTTCAGCACCGTGGGAATATTTGTTTGAGGGGGTAGAAGAAGCTGGACTGCTGCAAAGAGGGGGGAAATACGGCATCGATTGGCGGCGCTCCCTTGCAGCAGGGGTTAGTGCCGCAGAGTGAGAGTCGAGGCCGGGGAAGAGACGATCTGGAGTTGAAGGTCAGTAGTTAGTGAGTAAGGTGTAGAGTTTTTGACAAAAGTACGATGGAGGATGAAGCGGGAATGTCGTCTCCTGAAGAAGGAGGGGTGTGGGAAAAGAGAGTTGAGAGAAGAGAGTCGAGACGTTGACAGACCGTTGGAGGGAGAGAGTTTAGTATCAACTGTTAGGATTAGTAGCAGTAGTAGAAGACACACCCATGAAGCGCTTTACTGTTTAATGAATGGCGCGCCGCCCGCCGCCCGGGCGATAAACCAATCAGAAGGAAGAACCGCAAGGCCGGGGCCCTTTCCGTTTTGCCATCCGGGAGTCTCAGGCAGGCAGGCAGTCAATCAAGAGTTCCTCCTCCCTTTGCTTTGCTTTGCTTTGCTTTGCTTAACGCTGTGTTGCGTTGCTTTGGCTTTTGCTTTGCTTTGATCTCTCTCTCTCTCTCTCTTCTTCCCTCTCTCACACACTCTCTCGCCCAGTCCAGGTTCTCTGCTGCTCCTCTCGCGCGCGTCTCAAGTGGTGAGCTTGTCCTCCTTCGTTACTGCCATCCTCTCTGCCCCTTCCCACCTCTTCCCACACCCCCCAGAATCTTGCTATCATCTATCTATCTATCTTGCTGCTTCGCATTCTGTTTCGCTCGTGCTTCTCCTGTTTCTCGTGGAATTTGGCGAAAACCTTTTCAGCCTCGAACGGTTTTTCCCAGAAAGCCTTGCAAAAGAAGAAGAAGAAGAGATCGATCGATCCCTTGATTGCCGGCAACCAAACACAATCAATCCCAACTGCTTGCGCGCGCCCTTTCTCTCTCTCTCTTGTCACTGACACCCTCACTCACCCTCTTACAACTTCTCTCTCTCTCCCTCCCTCTTTCTCCCTCTTCTCATCTTCACCCCCCTTCTACGTAACTTTTCTTGATCGGTTCTTTTACACACCCCTCACGCCACACACCAGGTACAGAAGGAGTAAGAAGAAGAACTCTTCCTCCCACCCCATCTTCTCGAACAAGAGCTCGCCTCCAATCTCGGCTTCGCTTGTTGGCCCTTGTTTTTCTCCCCAACCCACCCCCGTTTCTCTCCCGCCGCCGGCTGCTATTTTTTGCAACCGCCCCGTCCAGAAGCAGCCTTTCGCCCAGCGATATCTTCTTACGCTCAAAACCTTGCTAGCCGCATCTCGCCGTTATCAACGCGCTTCGCCTTCATCCTCCCTCCCGTGTGAAAAATTTACCAAGGCCGCTTGCTTCTTTTCTCCATCGATATCTGGCATCGCTGTCGGATCTTCTCAGTGTCCCCAAGGCCATTTGGCCTGTTGCCGCTTTTAACTTCCCTTGTCTCTTTTAGATTCTGTTTGGTAAGCCGACTTCTTACTACTTTTGACAACTTCTCACCCCTCCTCTCCCCGTCGCCCCGTTTCACCCGCCATCCAAGTTCAACCCAGCTTGAAGAAAAAAAAATTTCCCGGGCGCATTGATCACGCGTTTCTTTCCTCGCCTCCTGCTGCACCTCATTCCATAGTCTGCCCTGCTCTTTCTGGACCATCTCTAACCTTCATATTTTCGCTGCCACAGCCTATAGACGCCGCGTCATCAATCGTATCGCCTACCGAGCCCTCCGCAAAGCTACCCTTTTCGCGCCCTTCTCTTTTTCCGTTGTCCAACACTTGTGTTAATTGATCCTTTCTTTTCTCTTTCTCTTTCTTTTCTTTTTTTCGTTCTTTTTTTCGGTTCGCACTTTTTTTTTCGTTTTCTTTTGCGTCGTCTCTCGTTGGAGTCGCTCAAACATGGCCGATCAAGACGTGGATTTGGACTCGATCATTGATAGATTGTTGGAGGTGAGGGGCAGCCGGCCTGGCAAGCAGGTTCAGCTTCTGGAGTCAGAGATCCGTTATCTTTGCACCAAGGCTCGGGAAATCTTCATCTCCCAGCCCATACTGCTGGAATTGGAGGCACCCATCAAGGTAAAACGCCATCCCTCATTTGTCCCGGTAGAGATCGGGTCATCGCGTCTATCTTTCGCGGAAACTAACCCGGTGGCGCTTATTATCAGATCTGCGGTGATATTCACGGCCAGTACTACGATCTTCTGCGTCTTTTCGAATACGGTGGCTTCCCGCCCGAGGCCAACTACCTGTTCCTGGGTGACTACGTCGACCGTGGCAAGCAGTCGCTTGAGACCATCTGCCTCCTTTTGGCTTACAAGATCAAATACCCCGAGAACTTTTTCGTTCTCCGTGGTAACCACGAGTGTGCGTCCATCAACCGTATCTATGGTTTCTACGATGAGTGCAAGCGGCGGTACAACATTAAGCTGTGGAAGACTTTCACGGATTGCTTCAACTGCCTCCCCATTGCGGCTATCATCGATGAGAAGATCTTCACCATGCACGGAGGTCTGAGTCCCGACTTGAACTCGATGGAACAGATCCGTCGTGTTATGCGCCCCACTGATGTAAGTGCTCTTTCCTATCAATATTGTGGGGTCTTTTCCTCGCCTTTCGTGCACGAAAGACGAAGACCAGACCCTTTTTCATTTGTTGACTTAAGGGTCCTGGGAGCGATGAAATCATCCCTTCTGGGCTCCCTGAAGCCTTGAGCTTCGCCTGCTAACGACGATAGATTCCCGACTGCGGTCTTCTTTGCGACTTGCTCTGGTCCGATCCCGATAAGGACATCACTGGCTGGAGCGAGAACGATCGGGGTGTATCCTTCACATTCGGTCCGGACGTCGTGTCACGGTTCCTTCAGAAGCATGATATGGACCTGATATGTCGCGCACACCAGGTCGTCGAGGATGGCTATGAGTTCTTCTCCAAGAGACAGCTGGTTACGCTATTCAGTGCTCCCAACTACTGTGGCGAGTTCGACAACGCTGGTGCGATGATGAGCGTCGACGAGAGCCTACTTTGTTCCTTCCAGGTAGGCCACCACAAATCAATCTGTACTCGAATGAGGGGAGCGTTCTCGAAACTAACGGGTATTTTCCTCGCATTAGATCTTGAAGCCAGCAGAAAAGAAACAAAAGTACGTTTACGGGGGCATGAGCTCAGGCAGGCCCATCACTCCTCCGCGAAAGCAAAAGAAGAAGTAAGGAATCATACGAGCTTTTCCATGTGCAGCAGGTTCGGGCGGAGATAAGAACGTCATAAGTCCCACACAATGTCACACTACAACGAGAGACCCAAATCCCCAACGACATTCGATGGCCACACATTAGACGATCGGCAGCAGCAGTACACCCCAGCCGCCCGAGAACCTCACGACACGCAGAACGTCTCAATTTTCCCTCCGCGCATACCAGACTCCAGCGACTCCCCCAGTCATTGATTTCCCGCTGAATGTGTTTCATTTTCTATATGGAAGGTAGTTTCTGCTCCAAGTAGGGGTTGGTGTTTTCTCATTCTTGTTGATCTTCATTCTTCAACTTCCTTTTTCTCCTTTACCTTTTTTTCCTTCCCATTGTCCAACTTGTGTTGTCCGAATTCATTTGACAGGAAGGGGAAGCGACGGGCTGCATCTGGTGTTTTCCAAGTGCGTTTTTTATTCAAAATCTTCCTGTGAGTGTAATGCCAACCAAATAAGCAACGACACGCCCGTGTCTTTCGAGCGTCCAAAACCAAGATCCTCCTCTCCCCGTCCTCTCCCTACTCCCTTCGCCCATCTAGCCACATTGTCCATACCCCCACCCTACCCAGCAGACACCGATCCGTGGAAATGCATTCAGCTAGCTTGTCAATGGAATTCAATGCAATTCGACACACAAACGACAATCCACCAACCCGACGTCAAAACTACTACCTACTTATCACGGAAGTGAAACTCATTATGCAGGAAAGCGGGGTGAAGGATACAAGCCAAACCAAACAGGAATGGTATGGTATGGAAGGATGTATGGAATGTACCGAACGGGAAAGGGTTCTTCTTGTTGTTATTGTGGTGCCTGAATGACGTCGTTGTTTCTCTCTTGCCCCCTAGGGGTATTGTATCCGTTCTCGTGTGACATTGTGTGCATATATGTGGTGTGTATGTGTGTATTATTTGTATTATCTATCCTATCCTATCCTATTTTACCTTGTCTTCTTCTATATCGATTTTGTAGCAGTTGACTCAATTGACCTTGGTATTAAATATAGTATATCGTATGTTGAAGAATGAGTATTTGGGGGAATCGGATATGTTGTTAAAGAAGATAAGGTATATGGGTAAGGAAGGTTAATATTATTCTCATTTCTGCGTATTCGGTCATACTATCTAGAGAACAGAAGCAAGCAAGCGAGCAAAACAGAGGAAGAGTTGGTGAGGGAGGAGCGGGTAGTGACTGAACTAGATTGTTACAGTACAAGGAGAGGGGCAGAATTCTGTCTTTGTTTTTATTTTGCTTTGTGGGTTGATTGATTGTCTGGTCTTGGAAGGCGAAAAGCAGAGAGAATAAGAGGAAAGGTGGCTACAACGAGATGAAAGGGACAAATATGACAGAAGTACCAAGAACTGGGTCAAAACATCAAAGGATCAGATCAAACTCCGACATAACGCACACGACATTCATAGTATGAAGCAATGTAGGAAGAAATGAACATCAGAAGGTTTGAACAATCGAGATATATTGTAGATGGATGGGTCATGGGAACTAATATGCCTAGTAGCGAGTACTTTCTTCCAGGCAGTTGTGATGACCTGTCTGATTGGACGGAGTAGAGTTCATTTCATTGAACTGCATTGGATTGGATTGGATTGGGATATATGGAGTTCCTACACCCCCTAAAGAGGGTTCGGAGGGAGATTGAGGGAAGTTCGTTTAGGACAGGGGTCATCGAGGTAGGTGGGTAGGAGAACAAAAAAGAGTAGTCGGGATATATCGCAACAATAAAGTCAACAGCTGGCTGGCTGGCTAGCTAGCTAGCTAGCTAACTTAGACGTATTGAGACAGCCATCTGATACCTTCACCGTATCCTACATAGCACAAAACGATTAGCTCCCGATCGACAATGACTGGGACATCGAATTTTCCACTCACCCTGTCTCATGACAACACTGCACATGAACACCTCAATGGGCCGGATTCCCTCAAGAGGGACCTTGCCCTTACCCGTGGTCTGGTACAATCCAAGCTGGTGGCGAAGCTCGTCCTCGCTAACAGCATCGGGGTGGTCGATCTTGTTTCCGAGGATCAGGAAGGGAACCTTGGCCAGCTCTTCCATGGCAAGGAGGGCGTCGAGCTCGGCCTTGGACTCGGGGAAACGCTCGTGGTCCTTGGCGTCAACAAGGAAGACGATACCGCTAACTTCGGGGAAGTAGTCCTTCCACAGACGACGAGCTATTTAACGAGAGTTGCTACATTTAGTTTTCTGGTTTTGCTCTATACCACGGGGCTACGAGGTATATTACTCACCCTGCTGGTGACCACCCAGGTCAAAGGTCGTGAAGCGGTTGTTGCCGATGGCGAGCTCTTCGGATGCTGTATTGAAAGGAGTGCGGTTAGCCCTTGTCCGCGATATCCAGTTCCCTTCGGTCGCTGTCGCATAGTCTCTCGCTAGCATGGTCATGTAGGCAATACGTACTCGGGTGAGCAGTGGGCTGGAGGATGGCAACCCGGTCGTTCTATTATCGAACACAGATGTTAGCTTATCGTTCAGCTCTCTCGTGGCCCTATCCCTGCCGTGGTGGCAATCCCTTGCGATAAAAGTCCATCCCATGCGTTGTCATATCCACCGTCGTCGCCACCGAAGTGAGGCTCGCTCGCGAAATCAATAGAGCTCACATACCTTCAGCATGTGCAGGAGGGTCGTCTTTCCGGCATTATCGAGACCGAGGAACAGGAGCTTGGCGTGCTTGTTGAGCAGGCCAAGGGAGGCCAGAATATCGTAGACTATTCGAGAATAATATATCAGCAACTTGGCACTCAAGAGACCCAGAGAGCAAGAGGAAAGACGATGGAGAATCAATGGTCCCAACATGGCGTGGGAGGGCAGGTCTGCAGACCACCTGATGATCGGGGCCAAGTCGGCGGATGGCAAAACAGGGGACTACCTACACCAGTTAATGAGCCACATGGTGGAAATCGACTCAGAACCTCAGACTATGGATTTGTGAATCGGATAGCAGCACGAGGCAGGTGCAAAATGGGCCAAATGGCGGTGGTGAACGGCTGGGCTGGAGATAAGAGCAGGAGAAGGAGCCAGGTTGCGGTGGCCGACAGTTGACGTTGGACTTTCGCTTGCCCGGACGCCTAGCCGAGCGCTTAAGCCAACTCAGCCGCCGGGAGATCATCCGCCCCGATCGAGTCCTTGGAACATGTACTATGAATTCACATTACTTTTTTTTTACACAATCGTCAAGTTATACGCAGAAAAAGTTTCATCATACGTTGGCATATTCAATGACACAGTCATTCGCTCAGTATCTACAAATTCGATAACGAAAGCAAACGGGGTATACGCGTAGCAAACCGCCTCCATGCAACCCGGGCTAACAGAGCAATGATGCCGACCGAAAGTCAAATCCGCCGCTCAGCAGCGCTGAGGTGAACAATGAAGAAAATGAAGAAAGAAAGAAGGAATAAACAAGCTATGTATAGTGAGAAGAGCGAAAAGAAAGGGGGACAGGCGAAAAGAAATGATCAAAGGTAGCCACCCCTGTAAAATGCAGACGGGACCCTCCGTGCGAATAGGAATCCGTTGGACACGTTGTGAGGACAAGAATAGTAACATCGAAGACAAGGGTGTAGCGAACAACGCTCAATTGGGATTTGTACACCTCGTCAATCCACTGGTCATGAAAGTGGACGACTGAAAGGGTGATAAGAAAAATTCGAACTATGTACAAGAATTTATCGAATCCCGTGCGGAATTTTGAGGTCTAAACAGATAGGACGAGCTGGGCGTTCTCTCCAACGCCGTAAGCTCTGCACCTCTCTGCAACTTCGAGGCCAAGCTCCTTCATCCGTTCAGCACCTTTTCCGGGGATCGGTCGCCGTACCATCTGCTCCTTGGCAGCTTTGCGGCAATGCTGACGCCAGAACTTCTCCTTGCGTTTCTGGCGTTTTTTCTCAAGACCCTCAACAATATCAATGGGGCCTCTGGTGTGCACCTCACGGGTGCGTGACGACTCGCGCTCCGGCGATTCGTAAACGGGGACAATGCCAGACCAGCGGTGAGACTTGTCCAGGCTAGTAAAGAAAGGGTTGGGCGTCCGAGGCAGGGACTTGGTACGAGACATGGCGGGCCGTTGCACCAGTTCACTGATGTTCAGTCCCCGCGAGGGGACAGTAGGAGCCTCGTCTGCAGATGCCAGGTCATCCTTCGAAGACCGCAGCTTCATCGGCGGCGGCGGAGAGCGAAGACGCTTTGGCGAGGAACGGCCCTGACGGCGGGGCGGAGGTGAAATCATGCGTCTGGGAGACGTACGAGGAGAAGGCTTCTGCGCAGAGTCTCTACCAGTCCGTCCCCGAGGTCCTTCATCCAGGACAGATTCCTCGATATCATCGTCCTCATCCTCCTCATCCTCGGGATCCGAAGTGGGAAAGCTGGGATCGATATCTTGAGGGATGACAATCTGCTTGGAAAGACGGCGCTGCTCGATGCAAGACTTGTAGGCAGCCTCCAGAGGCCGGTCTTCGTCGAAAGTTCCGCAGACGAAGTCCGTACTGTCAGGAAGGTTAGGTGTGCCAGGGCGCAGCTTTGGGATCTTCATGGGCGATCGGCTAGTTGTCTTAGCAGCTAAGACAGGTGACCATCTTTGCTGCTGCTGCGCATCGTTGGCAGAATCGAAAGACGTGTTCGAGTCGCGACGACTGAAGGGGTGGCGAGCAATGTCGATGTTTTGAGGGCTGGTGGCAGCAGTAGTGCTGGTCGGAGCCCAGAAATCGTATTCCGAACCATCATCGCTCTCGTCTGACTCCGCAAAGCCGGCTTCATTATCCGATTCATTTCCATCGTCAGAAGAGAAGTCGTGAACGGTTGAATCGTCATCGGAATCCTCGACATCATCTTCGTCATCTTCTTCGAGCGCCTCTTCCTCCGCTTCCTCTCCAAGCTTTCTAATGGCATTCTCCTTCTTCATACAATCATTAAGCGTGATCTTCTCCGGGTACTCTCCAGACTTCGTTACCCATTCGTCATCCTCCTCGACGGAGCTGGCGAATTCGTGAAAGCGAGTAGCCTCGGACTCTTCGAACTTACCCAACCCCTTGGTCGGGACACCGCGGCGATCGATCTTCTGCTCCTGGGGAGCCTTGCTCACCGGTGAGGGAGCAGCCTTCTCCGGAGAGGCCTTGCGCGCCATGGGAGCAGGTGATCCGCGGGGACGCGGCCTGCAGCCACTGCGAAGTGGCGACCGCTCCCGGCGAGTCTCGGGATCCCGTGCCGGGCAAACAAAGGTGAGAACGGTCCTCCGCTTGGGCTCAGTTGGTGTAACGCTGGCGTCATTGAACTTCGTAACAGGTCGCTGTGGTGAAGGTGTTTGTGGCTTCTGCTCCTGAGCTTTGCGTCCGCAGGCGAAGCTGATACACCGCTTGCGTCCCAGGTTCGCCTCGACGGCCGACTCGCCAACTTCCACAGCCTCCGCCTTCCTTTTATCACCCATCGAAGACGTGGTGTTGGTCAAGTGAGAGGGCAGAGGCGGGCTGGGTGTGTTGGATAGAGAAGGGCTTGTGAGGCCACCATCGCTGGTCAACTCGGCTGTAGAGATGCCGCTAATGTTGGTATAGGTGTAGGAGCGGTAGAAGGAGTGCTCCTGAGATGGTGAATGACGGTCGGCTGGGCTTTGTGGGGGGGTGCTCTTGAGGGCGCGGGTGAGGAGGGACTCCTTGCGGTCAGTCATGGCGGCGGGGGCCTTGACGTAAACGACACCGTCGTCCATGTTGTTCATCGAGGTATTCAAGAACCGATGATCAGGGGGCTCATCAATGTCCTCAACCATGTCAGCTTCTTGAGGGGCAGACTTGCTGGACTGATGAGGTGAGAGTAGCATCTTCAGTAGGTTATGTATTGAGGCAAATGTTCGTTCACCACCACGCAAGTGCGCCATCCCTTCGAAGATTAGTTATATTAATAGTGAGACGGAAGACAGGAACGAGTAGGTGAGAGAGGTTGTGTCAAGAGGTTAGGTGGAGGGTTGGCGGTAGTATAGTGACTCGACGGAATGGTGGCGGTAAGTAGTATTATGAGGGTATTCAGACGTATTGGTTGATAGGGAAGAGAAGAATGAAGAATAATTGCATCAATCAAAAGAGTAAAATAGAAGATGCACTCTCGTTATCGATCAATAGTACTACTGATCGACCCAGAGGGCGGAAATGAAGGGTGTCCTTAGTAGGACGATGATTGTCATGATATAGAACACATGGTGTAGTAGGAAAGAGGCGTAGTATAGTAGTTTAGTAGGTCCAAGAAAAGGAGAAGAGCGTCAGGTATGCGGCCAAGAGATGAACTTACGCCTTCTTCAAAGATTGGCAGCTCAAAGAGCGCCAGAAGAAGAAGACGCGTCGAAAGAGTTTCGCAGGTGCAATGTGTTGGCAGTGCTAGGTGGGATTGAGATGGAGAGAAGGAGGAATGTAGAGATGATCGGAAAATTAAAATGTAATTAAGGGAGGGGGGGAAGTGGTTTGCGGAAAGGCGAGAATAAAAAATAAAAAATAAAAATTCAAAAATCGAATTTTATTATTAAAAGAAAAATCGAAAATCAAAAATCAAAATCCAAAGGAAATCCTCGGGGGTTGTCGCCGTGGTATTGTTACGATACACTCAGTACTGCGTATGAACGGGGTATTAGAGAGTCACCAGCGAAAAGGAGGGCGGGTAAAAAGGCGCAGTGTCAGCGAGTAGTAAATGACGATTCGCAGGGTAAAAGAGGCGGGAGAGCGGCGCCAGGTTTGGGAGCGAGTGACCGGGTTAGGGTGGTCAGGAGTGGTCGCCACACTCTGGCACGGCAGGGCAAGGCCGAAGGAGGGCAGGGAAAAATGGTGGAAAAACAAAAAAGAGCACCACGCCCATTACCCACGATTACAATTTCGGATCTTCTCTGGGGCTTCTTTTCCTTCCTTCTGCAGGCGGACGAGAGGCGCTCGGTCCAACCAACCCCGCCAAGCCCAGACCCACCCTGTCGTTTTCCTCGCCAAATTCATGCATGCTTCGGTTCCTGCGGCTACGTGACGCTGGCCAGTACCAATACCGTGGTAATCTTCGCACGCCCGTCAATACACACCCGTCAGGACACACCCGTCAGGTTACTTACTAGAGGGGAGTTACCGTCAAGCAAAAGGACACATCATGGAGGGAAGAGGCTTAGAGTCATAAAGGATTGGAGAAGAGTCAAACAAAGGAATCTCTAGCTGAGGATCACGGATCTCATTGTCTGCTATGATCTGCGAGATGACTGTTGTTCCTTTGACCTGATTCAGGAGTCACCGGTTTTGTAACGAGCCGGTTTCATCCATGGTGGGCAAGCCAGCACCGAAGTACAAAAAGCAAGAAGACTATGAGGCATTTTGGAGGTTGGCTACCACGGCGGGCTAACCTCCATCTTACTAACCCGGTCAGTAAGAAATCATCCCAGACCATAACTTACTGTGTAGTCTTAATTGGGAAAAGCTGCCACAAAAAAAACATCGCCCCCCCTCCATCTACACTAAGAGTCTTGGAAAACTATAGTAGTGGCCGAAGAACCAGAGACTGAAAAGTAAGGGGGTGATCCATTCTTTGTTTTCTAGAACATATTCAGCGAAGAGGATATTTTATCTGATCGGAATGTCGTACAAATCTCAAGGGTTCAAGACAAAACAGCGAATAACGGAAAGTCCAGAGCAAAGAAAGGCTGTCAGACAAGGGAGGGCGGCTACTCAATGAGAAAGAATGAACCCCCACGAGGACAAGACAGCGCAGGAGCCAGGACAGGCATCATAGCGGCACGAGCTGCGACTGTTGTGTGTGGGAAAGTTGCCCTACCGACCGTCGGGGCGGGTAATGCCAGGGTAATTACGAGGGTGACCACGGCAAGCAGACCCGACAACTTGACCGTGGGAGGACCAAAACGAACCCCGTCGGAGTCGCGCCGAAGCCGTTTCAGCGGGCGCTGCGCTTTGTTGGGCTTAATACACAGTAACCCTTGAGCTTTGAATGGCCACACATAAATATTGCATCTAGCATTGATTTAAGCCTAGCATCAACCCCCATCAGCCGGCTCACTTATGCGCTGCTTATGCGTGAAAGTGGTTACTTAAGGTACTAGGTTCCTCGGCGTAGCTACCTCTTCTGACTGATTCGGTCGGTCGCAGCTCCAGAAGTGCATACCACCCACCCTACCTAGTACTCCATACACACCCAGCACACCAAAAGTAGACTACTATGGTAATTTCGTTAGGGAGGCCAAGATAACACCCAGAAGACAATCACCATTATAGTGCTACCAATGTGGTGCTTGGCACCACGCCTCATTCTCAAAGACTAGACAGAGTGACAACAATTCAAGTCCTTCAAAACACTGCCTCCCTTTCCCCCCTGCTGGTTGCCATTATTGTTTTACAATCCCAATAACAATGCTTGGTATTTCTTGTCATTGCTCACTATTGCATTTGCCGAGACTTTCCCTAGCTGGGCTTAAATCTGGTGGTTCCTGATCCGGAAAGCGATGGTCTTGGCCCTGTGACGTAAGGTTTCCCCCTAGTCATGCTGTGTCACGGCAGTGTTGAAGGTTATCTCAGGCTGAAGCAGTAGTAGGAGGAACTTGTGCGATGCCGATGATGCGGGCCAGAACTACAAACTTGCTTGCTTGCTACAGACATCACTGGGAACTGCGAACCAACTGCAAGCGAAGTCTCGACGATTCTATCCCAGTTTCTCGGACCGACTAGACCCCATCCCCCTGCTATGACGAGGTGAATTGAACTGAACAACTCTTCAGTTGCACCAACTCTACCCCAGAGTACTACATTACAACGGCTACCACATCAATAGAACCAAGAGAATAAAAATTCCCCGACTGTGACCGGGATCGATCATGACGCTCTCGAGTCCCGGAAAGTTTGCTTGAGGTTACAGCGACTGGCAATGGGACAAGCAGGTGGTTTCCATGTCTTCGATCTGCCACGCTCAGCTCTCAAGGTTGGTTCCGAGAACCGTACCCAGGAAAGCTGGTACCTAGATCGGTCCAAATGAGAATGATGAGTAGTATATGGGAACCTCAAGCTATGCTACAGAACTCCCAAGTATGTTGTTGACTAGAAGCACCGCCACCTGATTGACAACAGCTGGGAGTGACAGTCGGTCTGGGCGGGAATAGTTGGCTCTTGGCTGTACAACATATTTCGACTCAAGATGATCGGACCAGTGTTGCCAGAAATAACCAGATTAGATCTGAACTATGCAAATAAGGACTGGAACTAGTAGTCATGGCTCATTGTTCAATGGATTCCTCAAACAATAGCACGATCTTGGGATAGTTTGTCGCTTGGTGGTTTGACAGCCGAGTTCTTGTCTTTCCCCCGGGTAACTCCACAGTGATCATCCCAGGGATGGTCACCCAGGTAGCAGCCAATTCTGGAGATAGAGTTTCGTCTCATCCAGCAACTTGTCCGTTTATCTCTAGGATCTCAGCCTTGGGGGCCACTAAGTTTAGTATTAGGCATGTCCGACAAGAAAGGCTCAGCGAACTCAGCGGGTGGCAGTGATGGGAAGGGAAGAGCGAAGAGGAAGAAGGAAAAACACATCGGGATCGGCCTGGTATCCATACATACAGACCGATGCTCATACATACGCCGTACATACGAGACCCGTGCCAAGACCACCCCCAAATCCGGACTGGAAACGATCAAAACTGCATCTCAGATCCCATCCTTCCCTTCAGGCGATCGTGCCGTCTTTCCCAGACTGGATTGAGTTGTGGATAGAGTATCTCCGGAAGAATGGAGACAGGGAAGATGGGAAAAAAGCAGTATGGTGATGATGACCAGATCTATGCCCGATGGCAAAGCGCTGAGAGAAGCGGTCAGCGCCAGAACCAGAGAACTACAGAGTAGAGACCCAAACTGCATCACTTTTCTCTCTAATGACTGACAGCCGGGCGGCGGTTCACCGAGCTCAGAACCACGGTAGCGATCTCCAAAGCGGAGACCATCGAGCGGGCTAATCCCACCCCCATCCACTACTACACCAACGGGCTTACAATCAGAAACCTGCACAATTCACGGCCGCTGAGGATGGGGGGCCCAGCTAGACTACCAAACGCCTCACGAAGCCTTGAAGTGCTGGGACAAGCTTCATGCGATTCAGGGATAACCCCCACTCAGTGCCATGGCTGCTCCGGGAGATGCAGCTTCCCACAATCGCAGCAGCCAATCTGCGCGTCTCGGGAGTACTTTTCTTTTGCTGTTTTTGCCCGCTTTTAACCTCGATCCCAGCAATCAGGTTCGATCCAAATCTCAGCCAGTCATGGGAATAGGAAGAAAAAAAAAAAAAACTGCTGGGGAAGTACTAACTAGACTAACTATCGGCACTGTTAGTACTAAGTACTTTCACGAACCAACGGGGTCGGCCCATTTACACGATCCTTCGTTACCTCATGAAGTCTTACGACTCCAATTGCCCTTTTGGGCATTCCGGCCCTGGTTCATTCAACTAAGTATGCTGGTTGTTATTGTTGCTTACGGCGTGGGTTGAAGCGCCAGTTTCACCCCCGTTACACATTGCATATGCCGCTGTTGGGGGGGAGGGAAGGAAATGCGACCTTTTAGCGACCCATGCTTGGCTACCACACTCACACGCACACTCAGTCCCCTCTGAAGGATCCTCATCCATGGCCGCCAACACGGACTCTCCGCACTTGGATCGAGAACAAGATACAAGGTACATGCGACTTATGTATACTTATGTTCCGAATACATCTGGTGTATGTGCTACGCGGCCTAGAAGCCAAGATTGAAACAGAGTTTCCGCAATTAAACTCCGACCGTCGACGGAAAGGAAAAACAGAATAAGAAATATAAACTATATACAATCATTCTTTCCAAGTGCTCGTGAACAGCGTGCAAACTTTCGATCCTCATTGAAGAGCTGAAGATCTCTGGCTGAACGGCATGGCCGAGGGGAGGCAAGCAAAACCCGAAGAAAAAGGAAATAAAGAGGAAGGGGAAAAAATAAAATAAAATCTTAATTAAAACCCAAACTCCAAAGGCGACTCTTTACAGGAGGAGAAGGGAAACAAGAAGTTTGTACAGTAGGCAGGTAGAGTCTGCCACCACGATGGTCACCGGCCACCCGGAAGAGGAAATGCTATGTGGCATACGAACAACCGTCCTCAACCCCATCCATTTCTTCCTCCCCCAGCCTTTTCTGGGATAGGATGGCTACTATGCTAGCTTGCATATTGATGATCGAACCACCAGCAGCACCTGGTGGAGATTCTGAACTGTCGCGCGTGCGAGTGGACCGCCATGAGATCGATTATGGAGACGAACAGACCAGAGAGCATGAATGGGTTTGTCTCTTTGGTGGGCGGATGCCTCAGGGCCACTTTTTTTTCGGCGCGGTGCTATGGTATAACTGCTACTGCTACTGTGAGAGGTTGACAGGCAGGCAGACGCCGGGATCAACGCCGGATAAGAATAGCATTAACCTAACAAACACCAACTGAGCTACCCAGGATTAGGATTAAGGATTAATACGTCCGCTTATCGACCTCCGCGCCCAGGATCAAAAGTCCTGCTGCGGTGGTGTCATTGGCCTGCAGCTAAGGCGACTAAGAGTTAGAGCCTTGTACCTTAATGGCCGACGTCGGCCTAAGAGCGGTTTGTATGAGGGATTTTATTCTCCCTAGGTCGATACCCTAACGACGCTGACTGGACCGTCCATGGCTTTCTCCTCCTCCTGCCCTCTCCACCAGCACGGGACTCGCGCTTGGATTCGCGCCGGCTTCAAGTTACGATGCACGACGCACCCAATCGAGTAATGTATGCCCCAGAAAAAAGTCCCAGCGACTCGCCAGTCCGGCACGGCAACAAGGTGCCTTTTGCCTGTCTCATGGTCAGCTAGCCGTGCGACAGCCAGCTTCATTTCCGCCGACCCGGCATTGTCCATCTGTACCCCGTACAACCATCGTGATTGATGGATCGGGGTCTTGGACTCGGTCAATTGGCAAATCATCGTCGACTCCCCTGACTGTTGAGCTAAACCCACCCCGGACATCAGACATCCCATCCATGGCTTTTATGCGGATAAAAACGAGGCTGCCGTCATGACATATGCAAGTGCGCCTCCCACACTCCGAGCCCATGACTGAGCGCATGGCATGGTCAGTCATGGAAGGATTCAGAACGTCGTCGACGTTAATCAGCCTACTCCTCCTCGCTTCGATTCAGGTAAACACAATTACCATACCTCCCGTATACCAGGTATCGGGTACACGGAAGATAAGATGGTCGCTAATGCAGCAATCTAGTTGCACATGGGGGGCACGCCCTTGCTTCAGTCACGATGAAGAAAAGAAGAGACAACAAAGAGCAAAGCCATTGCAAAGGTGGATGAAGATCCAGAACCCAAGTACTCCAGGACGGGCCGGCCTGCACGTCGAAATCTTACCGTGGTAGGCAAACGTCTAGAATGTGTCAGTGGCAGCATCGAGCCCAGTTCTTCAAAGGGATGGCAATGCTCTCATCATTGAGCGCATGATCGACATACCACACTGGGTTGGGGAGACACAGCGGATCACCCGAAACCTTCAACATCACAGACATCACAGCCTCTTTGGAGGGTCATGATTCCGACTGGGACGGCCAAGAGGGCCGCCAAGATGGCCAAGGCATATACATTTCACCCCATGCAACCATGAAGATGGGGGATCCCTTCACTTGAGAGGCGGAGTTGAAAAACCGAGTGGTCCCCGTTTCGACTGCCCCTTGCTCAGTGCTCATCCCTCTCCTCTGGACATTCCACCGCAGTTCTTGGCAACGTCCTGTGACCTTGCCCCCGGTACGACGGAGAATTGCCGCCAAGATGATCACAGCCAAGTTGCGAACGACGTCTGTTGCAGTGGAATGAGCGTCTGGCTAGAACCCCCCATCGGCGTGGGAGAGTGGTCGGTCCCCGGTCTTTCCCGGAGTCCGGAGCTACAGCGACCGACCTACTGTCCGCCGTCGACACATTCCTCCTCCTCCTTGCCTCCCCGGTGCAACTAGTCCAAGAGGATCCCGTGTTGAGTTGGTGACCGGCCAAGGATGCCAAGCGCCATTCCAAATACTTGGGCGAATGACTGCGGCTGTGGGATGGAGGAGGAGGATGGGAGGAGACATCTCAAGAGCACCAAGTAGATACTGGCCGGTCTGAAAAGGAGTATCACCCCCCGGAAGGTGGGAGATCTTCGTCGATCATCTGCTCCTATATTGCAGGACAAATTCTTGGCGAACGAATACCAAGCATGACCACGTCGAAGTTTGCTCAGGGGGAAAGAGAGAGCGACTAGGCTATGTTGCAGCTTGAATCGATTAGACGTACCCAATTAAGGGGGCTTGGAAGAAGACAAGCTGTCCAGGTCCTCGGACACGTCTGTCTGCACATCACAGATTGTCCACGGGAGCAAGTCGATACCAAGAGAAAGAGTGTCTGTCTAAGCCTCATTGCAATACGGACTAAGTTAAGATACCCCTTTTCTTACTTCCTCTCCGCTGATCCGGAAGAATAGCAACTCCGGCCAGCAAAGAGCATCTCGCGATTCCCTCCGAGCCGGCGATCGACCGCTTTTTTCTCAGGAAGGGTTGCCAGAGAGGAATCTCCTGATGGCGGACCGGCTATTCTGCCAATAACAACCCCGCGATTTAAGTTCGTTCTCGCCAGCACAGGTACATATAGTCTACCGGGACTCCAACCAGCAGGCCGGTACCAATGCACTGCAGGGCCCTTTGCAGCGAGACTACTGTACGGCGTAAGGGAGAGAAGTCAAAGCCCGTTGGCGATCGATCTGGTCATCGGACAAGGGAAAGGTGGAGAAAGAGAGAGAGAGAGACAAGAGAAAGAATAAGAAAAGAGGAGGCGTGTGTTGCCGCTTCCAGTAATCTTCTCGAACGTCTGCTGTTTCTTTTCCCCGCAGGGCTGCTGCTGCTACTCTCAACCCTCCGGATTCGTCGTTCTGATTCAAAGAACAGCATCTGATCATCGGAAGCATTATATCATCATCAAGGCTGCCCAATACTACCTGGGTCATACTTCGTAGAGGAGGGAGGGGAAAATGCGATCGGCCGCTTCAGCTGCCAGATGGCAGATGCTCAACCGACGTCATTTTCTTTAAATATCTCAACCACTGAAACCCACTGACAACAGACATACTAATTAATATTGGTAAATTAATCAATGAGTAATGAATAACAACAATCGTGAACAAATCATTACTTCAGGTACTGTAGTAGTTACTTTGTACGTAGTAGTAGTAGTTAACTAAGTTCCCCGTCAGCTGCAACAAAAACAAAAAACCAGTGACATCATACGAGTTCACCTCGACAAACTCTCTCTCCCTCCATCTCCCACCCTCCCGTGTGTGTGTGTGGGATGATGATGATTATTATTATTACGATGGATGGCTGATCTCTCCCACGTAAGCGATACCTTTACTCTACTACTACTGGCTAAACTGACAAGATAGGTAGGTACACCCTACTAGTAGTACCTACAACTGTAACAGTTAATGTAACATGAGCATAAGCATATCATCGTAGGAAATCTTACTTTCATCATGATTATTATCATTATTATTACTATTACTTACTAAGTAACTTAACTGAACTAGATAACCATGTATGTATGTATGTAAGTAATAATTCATTTTGATTTCACTTTTATTTTACTGCCTAATACTAGCAAGTAAATGTATATGCTGATTTGATTGCATGGTTGATCCCAGATAAAATATTCTAACTACTATGGTAAATGCCAAGCAGTATAGTGAATAGGCAGATGCATATATTATAGCATCATATCATTTATTCATATATAGTAACTTATTTTCATCATCATCGTACAGTTACTAACTATTGTATATCGCTGCAGACTTTGTCGTCATGATCGCTGCCAGTTTACTTTCTTCTGGCTTTCTTCCTTCTTCTTCACCATAATGCATCATAACGCATAACGCATAACGAATACATACTTCCCTATGTACATAAGACAGATTATCAAACTAACCCATTAACTTGCCCTTAGTTACAAACTTACAACAAATAAATAAGCAAGGGGCGTAGGTAGTTAGAATATAGTTGGGTCAATAGGTAGTGACTTGGTTGGGTATATATGACAAAAGCAAGTAGTCAGAATAGTTAGTACTTTACTTCAGACAGTAATTTGGATATGATCGGTACTATCAACCCCCACTATCTGTCTAACTGTAGTTATCTATGCTCCATCATGTACATAATCATGTTGGATAATGATAGCATTCTCGTATCTGCCGTTATTTTTTTGCTTCTTTGTAGTTGTCGTGGGAGGTAGATAAGGCTTGTTGGTGTGGTGTGTGTGGCTGGGTTTTGGGTGATGATTGAGTGGATGCCCATATGTAACAATTAATGATCATAGATGGTGCTTAGGTACTAGTTGGGTGATGATCTGGCTAATGGGATATGGTCCGAGGAGGAGGCAGGGGATGGTACGTAGCGACTAAGTGTCTTTCATTATTTGGGGGGGGGTAAGTGCTGCGTGATTGGAATTATGAATTATGAATTATCGTCTGAATACATGAACTAAGTGGTAGTGCTGCACTTGGAGCCCTTTTGGACTGTAGAGACCATCTGGATGGTGTAACAATCCCTATCCCCATATGGTGACTTGCGTTCATAGATATCGGTTGTCCTCGTAGGCATACGTAGCAACTACTCGATCATGCTGTTGAGCTCGAGTCAGCCTCCACCACCGCACAATCACCTCCTTCGCCCAGAGAATTCGGTTTTGTGTTTGTACAACTGCAGCGCATTGTCTAGCAATATCCCTTGCGATGACTCGGCGCTCATCATCTCGACGCGTCAGGATCCGTCGCCATGCTGTCTGGAGTACTGTCGCAGCTCGCGCGTGCTTCGTAGCTGGCAGAAGCCGCGAACAGAGGAACGCGAGTGCTCCGATTGTAAAGTCGCTGTCGACGATATGAGTTTTTGAAGAGGGAGACACGAGTTTGGCTGGTCTATGTTAGTCGCTATGGAGGAGTAATGTCATTGGTAAACTCACCGAATTCTGCACTGCATCCCAACGCCCGCAGACGCGATTCTAGAGATGCTGTTCTGCTATGATCCTCGGCATGCTTCACGAGATATCCGTCGTATTCGTCAACAATACTTTCGTATACCTTGCCATCGCTGAAGCTCGTGCTCAGGTTATCAACCGGTACGCCCTTGAGATGTGCAAGGGTAGATGCCCATTGCTTGAGCAGCAAGGTTGGTTCGTCGCTCTCATCATTCCTGTTCAATGGCATGCCATCCTCACCAGCCTGGAAAGCGACTTTCTGCCTCAGTCTTTCAATCTCCTTTTTGACGTCTCCCCAGTCTACTAGCTTAGCAAGGCCCCATGTGCTGACCAGCTTCCACAACAACGCAATAGTCTTCTCGCGATGTCCGTCGACGATATCTTCTGCGCGTATGCTTTTCGCGAGCTTCCTTGTCTCTTGGGCAGAAGCCAGCGCATCCAAGGCAATTTGAATGTTAAAAAGCTTTACCGTGCGGCTCCTGCATGGGAACTTCAGATGACTCGAAAGCGGCAAACTTCCGTTCGACACTTCACCGGATGAGGTTGAAGGATAGAATAACAATTCCACAATCCTTGTCAACCTCACACCGTCCCGGAGATCTACAGCAAGGTTGTCAACCCGGTAGTCATATTCTTCCAATGGATGCTGCTCATAACTCAATTCGCAGTCCAAGTGGCTCAATGCTTTGATGATGTCTCCGCACGATGGCAACAGGAACCGACCTAGTGCCTGGAGCACCGCATTAGAGGACTTGACAGGTGACGAAGAGAGGAAAAGGCATCGCGGAACGGCTGTCCCATGGCACATCCTCGCTTTGTCCAGAAGGACAACCATCATTATGCTTCGAAGAACAGTCCGACGATATGTCTGGCCAGCTACACCGTCATTCTCTCCAACAGCGATCTTCTCTTGATGGTCAATATCTTGGTTTCGTAGCAAGAATGCATCCAGGAATCCTTCCAACTTTCGTTTCATCGCCTTGTCATTATCCGAGGCATCGCCTCCATGGGCCAACTTAGAGGTGGGTATCTTCCTTCCAATGATTGCTTCCAGCGCGGCTCGCAATGCTCGCAGGTCGTAGGTCTTGATCCAAATATCCAAGAACTTCCGCTTCAAGCCCAGATCGTTGTGAAGACGGCTACTGCGCGTGAGCACGTCTTTTGGTATACTCAAAGCGCCGTATAACAATGATGCTTGAAGCCGTTTGTGGACGTGTGCGAAAGATGTTCCCTGGTACAAGGTGAGGAGCTCATGTCGAAGCATGGCGTGGTTGTCGATTTCTGGCTCCTCATAAGTACATTGAAACGTTTCATTAACCAACTGTGTTATTGCCACCTCCTGGTGCGAGAGCCAATTCTCTTCGTACAGCGACGGGTTTGTGATGTTGTCTGAAATAACTGGACAATCTTTCGCGATTGGCTTCATATCATTGCGCGATGTAGTCGATTTGAATACTGTGCTTGTCTTTGGTTGTTTCTGTGATGTAGATAGAGTTGAGCTTCGTGATGAAGTGTTTCGGTTGTAGTCTGATGTCAAACGTGGCTTCACGGTGCCATCGTGTTCAGATCTGTTCTGTCGTGCTTTAGTGGTGTTCTGGCTGTTGCTCAGTACATTGCTCTTCTGCTGAGTGTTGCTCGTCTTGGTAGATAGAGGCTTGGATGTAGGCTTTACAGAGGCATTTGTAGCACCAGCTCTTCTAGCTGCCATCTGAGAAGCATTCAAGCGGTTTCCCAACTCCTCCTTGGCTTTCAGGGCCTGGTATCCTTTCTTGCCTTCAGTGATAACTGTTCCTGGAGGCACATTCTCCTTTCCGCCATTCTTCCCGGCAATATCGTGATGAATGCAGGACTCCTGCATTACTTTAGAGCTTGGCCTCAATGGAGCCCGTTGAGCAGATGATGCGAGAGATCGCTTGGCTTGTCGCTTCTTAGCAATCTGTAGTTCCAGGCTGTTGACTTGAGTATCTTCATTGATATACTTCTCCAAGTTGTCCGACTTGGGCGGGCTGAAGAGACCCATGAATACGCTGGCCACTGTACCGTCATCCGGGGGAATGTAAACCGTGTTACGGCGTACATCCGTCTTCAGGCTATTTTTTGCCTTCTCCTGGCCATCTGCTCCATTGATGCGCATCAAAAGCGCGTTGTTTTTCTCTGTGTCCGTTCTCTTACTTGTTGACTTGTGGAATAATCCTTCTTGACGCGACTGCGTGTCTGGGCTCGGGCCGAAGCTGACTTTGGGACGAAATCTCTGAGCTGGCTGCGCAAGTAAGGATGTTTTGCGGCTCGTGGTCGGTGCTGCTATGCTCGAATCCCGCTTCGGCTTGTATGCCGGTTGTGTAGGATTCTCTCCATGGTCTTCGTGAATAGCAAAGGATGAACTTGTCTTGGTTCTTCGTCTGGGCTTGACGCCTGTAAGTACAGACTGTTTAATTTCGGTCGTGAACTCGATGTTAGCAGTATCGTCCCAGTTGCCCAGACTATCTTCCCACATGCTGTCGGACGAGCTTCTGTTGCTGCCCCGGCTGAAGATTGAAGTGCTCGTCCTTGAAGGGCAAGGGGTCGTAGCTTCGTACAGAAAGCCGGACATATTGAGATAATGCACGGAGAATTCTTTTAAAGTAGTCTTGATGTTTAGGCAGTGCCTCTATTCCATGGGCTTAACTCGTAAATAACTTTCCCGACAACTGTATGGCGTGTCAGGTTCAATAGTTGGATAGGAGCTAAGATTCAGTCGACATCAAAGCTAGAAGAAGGCCATCAAGTTATATGAAGGGATGACCTGTCAAGCTTCGGGGGCGAGATCGAGGCTAAATCATAGAAAGTTTGGTCGAGGATGGGTCTGAGGTATGGAGACGCGATGTTGACGCTACGTTGCCCGTGCAACGGGAAGGGGGTTGACACCTTAGGCAGACATCGTGGATGGCAAATTGAGACACCCTCAATCACAGTTGCTCCTGCCTGGCCAAGGTCATTGAACATCCTTCACTAGGTGACTTGCTGTGGGTGCAACTTAATGTAGTCCTCCACATTCTTCAAGGTCCGATGCGACCACCGACTACTTTTCTAGAATACTATTTTAGTCCCTTTTGGGTTAGATGTCGATCACATACAAAGCCCCAACGGTGTCCACTGAGGAGTAACTAAATAAATTGTTGCTGCACAAACAGCTCCCCTCGTATTCGTTTAACATCCCCATGTACATAGTAATATATGTACAATCTATGGAGCATTACTATCCCGGTGGCGAAGAGAGCGAAATTGATAGTGCAAGGAGACGTAAAGCTGCATATATCTACTTGCGCTACAGCGAAATGGCTCCCTGTATGCTGTAGGGTCCGACCAGGATCCTCATTAGGCACGGTGCATGTGCAGATGGCAAGGAGACATGGAAGTTGAACAGATATATGTGGCAATGTGCAGTAGACTGCAGAGATACGAGTTTACCGCCCCTGGCTTACCTTGTCATTTTCTCTCGTGATCCAGTGCCAGTCTGTAGTGATGAATAGGCGTGTCTGTCGTCGAAAAGTAATGAAGCACTTGAAACAACCTCAATGCAGCATCAATAAATCCTATGCCAATGTTTGAGTTCTTGGTATTAGCCATAAAGAGCCATGCTCCGAGGCTGCCTCAAATCCGAGCAACATGAAACAAGCCGCTTGAATGTGTACCCCAAGGGTAATGATGGTGACATCCGAGATCCCACGCGGGCCCCAACATATGCTCGATGCTGAAACCTCGGTCTGCCGTAGTTCACAAGATGTCAGTTCCACCCAAGTTTTGGTTGATGAGGGGGAAAGTCAAAGCACAGACTGCGATCATCCCCTCGCAAACTAACTTGTGTGATCACATCGTCTGAGTTCGTTGGGAAAGCCTGGGGTGTAACCCATCGCGAGCGCTCACTGGGTAAAAAAAGAGATTAGCAGCGCCCTGTAGGAATAATCGGCCAGATCGAATCGAGGCGATTGATTCGCACAAGGGAAGAAAAAGCCCACCGAAACGGTGGGGGGCGCCTATTCTTAGTTAGGGATCTGGTGGTTTGCAGAGTAAAGAGAAAAAGGAAACGGACAAGGCCGGGCGGGCGTCGGAGCAGCGCCAGCTCCGATTCGAGCAGAAAAGAGAAAAGCGCAGGCAATAATAATCCAGTTCCCCAGACACACACATGGTCTGATCTTCAACGTGGCCGCTGCACAGGCACCGTCGTTCGGGCTTCCTCTTTGTTCCTCAAGCCAGTGTGTCTCCATCTGCCAGGGGTAGATTGCTATGTATATCCTGCGCCGGCCTTAAACCCGCTTACTATAACTCCTCATAACTCCTCTTGCGTATCCACTCGCCCTCCCTTACAACCCGCCGCGCCTCGGATTTCCAACAACTAGTCAACCTGCTTTAGCCTTTAGCTCGTCGCCCTTCTTCCCCCCCGTTCCCATTCGATACTATTCATCTCGCTCCTCCACTTCATTGCCCTCTCCTTGAGTCGACTTTCCCACGCGCCCCATTGGACTGTCGCGGAGATGGGTTTGCGATAATTCGCAACTGAACGCGCTTGAATCTTACACCTGTCTCATCTCTATTGCTCGACCTTTCCCGCCTTGATCCTTGTTTCCCCTTCCTAGCCTTACAGCATCCGTGTTTCTCCCCGATTCCTCTCTCATCGCCACCATTACGGAATGTTCACTGGTCATGGAATCGCTCGTCTATGAGAACTCGCCTTTGGCGGACTACCTCCAGGGTGAGTTATCCCGATTGATATGTTGGGGGAGTCACAAAGTCTTATCTGGTCATACGTCAGGGGAAGGCGAACACGACCCAAACTGGCCTGTCAAGGAGACAGACCATAGCGATGATTTCTCCGACTCGACGGCTGCGGATTTTGCCCCACGAGGAGTTTCGAAGTTCCAGGAGCGTATCCGGAATAAACTACCCAAGCCCCTTGAACGGAAAGTCTCGCGACAACGGGCAGCTCTGGGTCGACTCTATGATGTCTGCACGGTATGAACACCCCACATCTTGCCTTGGTTGTGATTGTTACTAACGAACCTCTCTGCCCAGTCTGCTCTGAACTCCCGCGTTGGAAGAAGCGACAACGAAAGATTCCTGGAACAGTTCGGCTATGTCATCGTTGCGTCTCAGTTGCTGAACGAACACTCTGCGCCCTCTTACACATCAGCTGCAGATGTGATGTCGACGGCTCTTCCGGCAGACCTTCCGTCTATCTCCACAACGTTTGGTATACAAGGTGCTGTTGTCACGGCTTCGACTTCTTTCTCCGTAGCTTGGTTGTTACATTGGAGCCGGTCTCGAACATCGTCTGGTCTTAACCCTCGGAAGGTCGGAGTTTTGCTTGTTCTCGTGCCCGTAATTGGGGTTCTGTTCTATGCATTCGCCAAGCGACAGTGGCTGAAATACTTGCGCCACCAAGCTGTCGACGCAGCTGTGACTTTCATCAGCAACGCTCAAGGGTTTGACTCTGCCGCTTCCGCATCGGTTGTTTTCATACAGGAGGTTGAGCTGGTCTCAAGAGGCTACCGCATGTAAGTTGCTCTGACATCTAGCTTAGATGACAAAGATCACTAATCCTTCGAGTAGAAGCACGCCGTTGCCCCCAGTAAGCCGACTTGAAGATCAGACGCAAACGCGACGATGTCTGAGACTGCGCCGAACCGTGTCGGAGTCGTTCTATCTCATGCTAGGCCAATACATCCGCGCACAACATACCCTGCGCCCACTTACCGATGCCACCAACCTCGCCAAGTATTACGATATCTACGATATATCAGAGGAGGAGCTTATGGAAGCCGAGGCAGCGTTCGATGAGCGAGCTACCGAAGATCAATACTCTCTGCGCGCCCTTCGCACACTTTTCGGAAGGCTTTACATCGTGAGAAAGAGTATCCTCTGTTGTCTTCTCGCGCTCGGCGCGGATGGCGGCGGGTCCGATATTGCTAGATGGACCACGGCAGTTGAGCAAATGCGGGACCTGGCTCATATTACTGGCGAGAACATTCACAAGATGACCAACATCCTCAACGAGGACGATCGTAAGTGCCAATCCTCAACAGGATCCCCGCCAGGGCTAATAATCGTGCCAGGTGATGTCATCCCACCTTCTCCGCTACCAACAGCTTCGCCCAACAAGGACAATCTCCGTGCACAATACCGTAATATCAATTCACTCTCCCAGGGAATTCGTGCGCTTCACGCAAAGATGCACATCCTCAAGGAGGCATCTAGCTCTAATCTCGAGCGACCGGATGCTGGTGAATTCGAGGCGAGCCTCATGCCCCAGTATGAATCGATTGGAGCGGACATTAGAAGCCTTCTCCAGGAGTGGGAGTCGGGCAAATCCGCATTGATGAGTAGCTTGGAAAAACCCGCAAATCCGGAATTCTCGCGACCCTCGAGCTTTTTGAAAACACCCCTGTCACCCACACCCAGCCTTGGGGGTTCTACTGCAGTCGAGGGCAGCCCCGCAGACGCCCTTCGAGCGTTGACTGGCGAAAACACAGATCCCAGCATCGTCCATACACTAGATGATGAGGAGGAAATTTTTGAAGCTGTCGCTCTTCCAGCTCGGAACAAGAGGATGTCATTAACCCGAGAAGAACGAATTGCGCGAGTCAAGGAAGATAGAGCACGACAAGCAGCCGCTCGGGAGCGCACTGATGCCAATACAAACATGCTCAAGGAGCTAGAAATGGTAATCAAGCAACGACCTCGTACCACAATAGCTGCGAAACGTGTCACAAGCATTTGATTCCGCCATCATCCGACGGCATTCCTCCAACCCTATCTCCTCTACCGCCACCTCGATACCCGATTCCCTTTACCTTCCTCCTCCCCGCATATCATCACCTAAGATTTACTCTACCTCGAGCTGGAAGCCGACTCTTCCTAGCAACCTTTGCAGATTGATACCCAGAAATGTATAGAGCGGTCCGGTGTCAGCGGCGTTAAGGCAGTTTTGCATTCTATCTCAGCCCGGTTACTTATTATTACCTCTTTCCCCTGGCGGACACCCTTGGGCCTTACAATCGTTGATACTGTATATCATGTACTTTTTTCTTGATTCGTCCCTTCGTCTTCCTGTATACTCACTATGCTTGCCGAAGCAATGCTGGCGGCTTTCGCTTGATCTCGTTTGTTCTGTATCATCAGCCTTGTGTACATATCCTACATTCTAGCGTAATTATTCGTATTGAGACAGTATTCAATTATGTCTGAAGTATGATGTCTTGCTCCATTCAATCAGGTGTATTTGACAATATAGATTGTGTGATCTGCGTAGTACCACTGAAGAAACTTCAATCTTCGGTTCCTATGGCCCGACTGTAAGTCGGCCAATTCCTTGCAATCCACCGATAGTAATTCGAAAACAACATCTTAGCAGAGCCTCATGCATTGCTTTCCGCCTCCTGCAGACGGCGATATTCCTCTTTCACGATATCGCGAAGCTCGGATTCTAGCGATGGCGTAGACGGCTGCCACCCCAGCAATTGACGAGCACGGCTGGCCCGACACCGTACATTTAGCCCCCAACTAGCAGCCTCATAGCCTGCCCAATTCCGAGCGTCCTCGAAGCTGAAAGCCTCCTCTTCGGCGTTTGGGATGAATCCTTCCGCTACACAGATTTGTCCAATTGAACGGGCCAGCTCACCCCAGCAATGCTCCCCATTCTCACTGAGGTAGTATGCCTCCGGACCCCAAAGCCCATCATCTTGCTTTGAAAGGGCTTTTTCGAAAAGAAGGACATATAAACTAGTCAGATCTTGAATGTGAATATCGGTCGCGAATGAGAGGCCCCGGCCGATGATGGGAACTTTTTGGCGTTGGATGGTCAGCTTGGCTAGCTCGTATATCTGTCTGCTGCGTTGGGAGCAGGGTCCTCGGCCACGACCTAAAACGTAGCAGTAAGTCAGTTGACTCCATGCTCTTATGTGTTGGTCGTTCTTGAAACCTACCGTAAACAGTAACCGGGGATACAATAGCAGTCTTCAGGACGCCTGGACGCACTGATCCGGCCTCCAACACCGCTTTATCCACATCTCGGTGGAACGCATGGTCAGGAAAGTTGACAATCTCCTGAATGTCTTGCACATCATCATAGATCTTCTCGCCTTTCTCCCCATATATCTTGTTCTCAGTGTCTGAGAACGAGAATATCCCGGCACCACTGGTATGTAACCAATAGACAGGGCGTTCTTCGGTGTGCCCTTCTAGAGCACCCTGAGCTATTGCCTTAGCTGCTCCGAGGTGGTCAGCAGCATCAGCTGTGTCTTTCAGGCGGGTCATGTCAGCTGGTACTCTTTCCCTATGATGGATAGTATGTGACAATGAATGGATATGTCTACTAACGGATGATGATATCGGCTCTAGCACTCTCTGCTACCAGCGTCTCTGAATCATCGAGACCGCTGTGTATAATCTCGACAGTAGGATATTGCGTCTTGATCTTCTGCCCACTATCGCGGCTTCGGACCAGTAAGCGGTAGTGCAGATCTGGGTACTTGGATACAAGTACTGATAGAAGGTCGCCGCCGATGTAGCCGCTGGCTCCTGTTCTGTAGCTGTATGAGCTTCTTCTGTTGCGCGTATTCTACCAAAGTGCTTTGGTTTTTATGTGATTGACTGACATGAATACTGTGGTCATATTTAGAATATGTTTGTGTTGGAATGTTACTCCACTGTCACTATAAGAAGGAGAAAATGGATCGTTCGGACAAGTCCACAGCTGATCCTAATATTTATACGGATTCTATGGCTCCGTAGTTTGTAAGGTATGCACTATTACCCTCTGAGTTGTTCAAATGCCTGTCATCATCTCCATACTGGTTGCATTTGTAATCCAGCCATTGCCGCGGAAGAGGACTGTCATAAGGAACTCATATTCCGCATTCTCCACATGTACTCGAGACCAATTGAATATTGATATTTCAACTACTCCTCTGCAGTTCCCTGGTCATATTGCAGGGCTAGTAACATATAGCATGATCCTAGTAGATGTGACGTGATGCATTGCTGAGTTATCATTGTGACTAAGAAGTGTATTATTATAACTTTTAGCGGCTTCAAGGATTAATAGTGTGCTTAGTGGTCAGACCTACGCCGATATCAGTATCATTGAGACCCAATAACTGTTAAGCATTATTCTCTGGTAAATAATCACTCATGACCTGCAGACTGCGCACGATCATAGCGTGGTATGCCCATATGAACTTATGCGAACTGTTATAGTAGTGCCTGCCTAGCAGAAAGCATACTTCACCATCCTGTAGGCCTCTGGCTATATCGAAACAATTTCCTATATTCCATAGAGATGTTTCAGTTGCAGGATTTGTCATCAGTGGTAGTGACGCTGCTTCGTGACGGGTGCGGTATAGCCCAGCCTCAGGCAGCAGCAGACTAACCCCAAAGGGTGATATCAGCCTAAGGAATGACGCGACTGGGACGCGTGCCTCCCCACTAATGAAACCCTCGAACGCGAATTCGCTGCACTTTCAGGTCCCTCAATAAATTCACCCCAACCTGAAAGACACGCCGCTATCCTTCCTACGCACTCAATTCCTTCTGTCAGTTCTTTACGACTTTCAATTTTCACGATCCTGCTTTCACCTGCTAACCACTACCTAATTAACTCAGCCTCTCCTCATCTTCCTCTTTTCCTTCTCATTAGCTTCTCACCGTACTCACATACCACCATCACATCAAAAGTGAGCGTCACAAGCTTCAACTGGTTCAAGATTGTATGCTAACAACTATTTCAGTGCTTGAAGCTCGCCTAGAACAAGCCAGTCTCCTGAAGCGCGTGAGTAACTCTTGATCATACTGTTGCATGTCATTGCTTGATTGCTGACATTCGGTTTCTTCAGGTCGTCGACGCCATCAAGGATCTGGTCCAAGACTGCAACTTCGACTGCAATGACTCCGGTATCTCACTTCAGGCTATGGACAACTCCCATGTCGCTCTCGTCTCCATGATGCTCAAAGCCGAGGGGTTCTCCCCCTACCGTTGCGACCGTAACATTGCCCTCGGTATCAACCTGGTCTCCCTGACCAAGGTCCTGCGTGCCGCCCAAAACGAAGACATCCTCACTCTCAAGGCTGAGGACTCTCCCGATGCCGTCAACCTGATGTTCGAAAGTGCTGAGACGGATAGACTTAGCGAGTATGATATCAAGTTGATGGACATTGACCAGGAGCACCTGGCCATCCCGGAGACAGAGTACGCTGCTACGGTAGAGATGCCGGCAGCAGAGTTCCAGCGTATCTGCAGGGATCTGAATGCTCTCTCTGAGTCTGGTATGTTCTTCTCGTTGGCAATGGGTGTGATTCGCGACTAATTTCTCTCCCAGTTGTCATTGAGGCCACGAAGGAGGGTGTCAAATTCTCCTGCCAGGGTGACATTGGCAGTGGCTCCGTCACCGTCCGTCAGCACACCAACGTCGAGAACCCCGCACAGAACGTCTCCATCTCCCTCACCGAACCCGTCGCCCTCACTTTCTCCCTCAAGTACCTCGTCAACTTCTGCAAGGCCACCAACCTGTCGAACAAGGTCACCCTGTGCCTGTCGCAGGAGGTGCCCCTCCTTGTTGAGTATGGCCTTGGTAGCGGTCACTTGAGATTCTACCTGGCTCCTAAGGTACGATGATTCCTCGTTGATATTATTGAGAGTTATACTGACTTATAATGTCTAGATTGGCGATGAGGAGTAAGTGGACATACATGCGAGATCATAATGACGAGTGGGAGCAACATGGAGGCAACGATTTCTCTTTCTTTTCTTTTCAACTTCTAATGTTCGGAAAATATCCTGAATGTTCTCGGGGGCCTGTGTTCATTTTTGTTTCTATAATATCCAGCTAGATGCTAAGCGACCAACGTGTTCAAAGTCCAATTGGTTACGATAATTCTGTCCCGTCTCTCTACATGTCATATATGAAGTACGAAGCAGTGGATTTGTGCAATGAGGCTGCATTCTCAACAAACGTATATAACTATCCTGCAATAGCAGCTTAAACACAATCCCATAACACATCTCTTCCTCAACCTTACAGTATATCCCCAACCCCCCTAGGTCGTCAAGAACCTAAGGGACCCATACAGGTCCCCAAACCCAACAATTAGCCGGGGAAAAACAAGTCCTTTCCAGTTCTCTAACCGCGAAGGCACAAGATTTCATAAAGATAGGGGATCCAACTAACCTCAGAAAAAAAGAAGTGAAGCGCCACCCCCACCAGAATAATCGGAATCGAATGATACCAATCCCATCCTCCCCTAACCCACCCCCTTAAGGGTAGTGAGCGAGGGGGAACAGGAAACGGCATGCTGCGTATTGCACTAAAGTGTCGCACACCCGGTCAAAAGTTGCCGAGTGCACACACAATCTTCGCAACGACTCTCCCATGGGGAAAAAGAGAAAGAGAAAGAAATGCAAGAGCGAACCCTTACACTCCCTTCCTTTCTCCCCCCGATGTTTCTGATGCCAATTGCAGGTGTGTGCAAGGATGTCACACCAGGCCCTTGAGGGCAGTACCGGCCATTTAAGAAATGATTCATTTTCCAAATGGCGGGTGCATAGGGTGAAGATTCCTCCGAATTTCTCATTTGCAAGGGGGTTTCGGGTGATTTCTCCCGAGAGGGGAAATCAGAGCCGAGGACAGGAAGACCTGGAGGTCTTCTTGTCGTGTGTAGCAAAGAAACGCAGCATTGGTGGGGATGGCGCTTAGGGGAGAAGAAGAGAAGGTGAGTCAAGCTTAGCTGTCGTGGGTTTTTTTTATGGTGCGATGTGCTGGTGGTGGGCTTGACCGCTTACTGGATTTGGTGGGCTGGGGGAGTACGGGGGTGTGTTTGTTTGTATTGTTTGTTTGGGGTTGTGGATGAAACTGTTTCTACTGTACATCTGACTTTCTTGTGAATTCATCTGGGACTTCAAAATCTTAGGCATGCCTTTTACTTAGTGGCTGGTATTGCTTATTTTTTGTGCGATACATCTTCTGGAATATTTCCGGCGTTGCAGTTGCCTTGGCTGCATCTGTCTACATGGCTAACCTGTCGGAAAGAGCTGTCAGGATTTACTCTCTACCATAAATCCTACAACGCTGATTTAGCTTGCGTATCATGTCGGGCTCTGGTCCTGCTCTGAACCTTAAAACCCACTTTGTGTCACCCTGATGTCGTGAAGCAGCTACTCAATCTCAGAGCCCTTCAGCGCCGGCCATTCTGCACAAAGCCTTATTCACCTGAACGATTCATAGATACTTCCTTTTCTTCTACTCCTTACTGAGACATTTTTGAGCCAAGCGATGGCTGCACTGCATCATTTCTATGCGTGTCAGATCACAATCATAACCGCGTTCAGTAAAGCTTGCGATACTAATCTCTAGCATGGCTCGGAATCACCCCATCAAGCTCAAGAGCCCTGTGTTGCGGGTCCAGTGCATACGCTGCCTGCTGCCTGAGATCTGCGATGTGATGTCTGGAAAATGCTAAGCTCCAGTACCAAGCAACAGAAACAGTAACACTACATTTCCGAAGGCCCACATGTTCGAGTTCGAGTTCGCCACGTCCAACTTGGCTGTCTACCAAGACACGCTTCGGTCTCAAGACATCCTCGAGGCTAAAGAAACTTCATTCTGATACACCTTGCTCTGTTTGGAAAGACTTCGGTCGCGGGATGAGTTGTAAAAACCCTTCGATGGCGGTATTCCTTCCTCCATCCGAGCGTTGTGAGCAGGGGAGTCCGTTCTTCGCCTCCAACCACCTCCAATGAGGGCCACTACATAATAAGCAACTGTTTCCTGGCATAATTGGCTGCATAGGGAACAAACGCTTTTCATTCTTCGTTTCAGAAGAAGAGACATCATTATACTTTGATTGCTACGGGTTACGGAGTAGACACGTCACAATCGCCCGGGAGCAATTTACGGA
The DNA here is from genome assembly GCF_003184925.1 of Aspergillus vadensis CBS 113365. Lineage (NCBI taxonomy): Eukaryota > Fungi > Ascomycota > Eurotiomycetes > Eurotiales > Aspergillaceae > Aspergillus > Aspergillus vadensis. Next base: position 146,795 of record NW_020292067.1, read on the forward strand.
AGCAACAACATGCAGCAAGGAGACTTGGAGATCGAACAAAGGAATTAGTATACGGAGTCTCCGTACACAGTACAGTCTTCTGAAATGTAAGCTTCACCGCAAGGTGCTAGTTGTTCAGTTTCTCATGCGTGGGGCGGCATTCTAAGAAACCACGATGGTCCGTATCCACACTGAAGTGCTAGCATGGCTGCCCTTTAGATTTCCCGGCGAAACCAGAGCCACGGAGTATCTTTGGTGCTGAGTTTGAGCCCAAATGGATACCAGATCCGGGATTGATAGTTGATCACCGGCGCGTCGGAGGACCGATCAGCCGTGACCGAGTCGGTCGTTTGGGCGTCGCGTCCCGTCAATATTTCCCTTCCTTGCTCTCATCCAGTAGGCCATGGAACATTTCCGGGATAGGGCAATTATAGGAAGTCGCAAGTTGACGTGTTTCGTGGCTGGATTGCTTTTGCTGGCCCCTCCCATCAGTCACGTAATTCCGCCCGAGCAGGCAAAACAGGCGAGTAGCAGTTTTTCCGGTCCCTCCTTCAATGGCTGTTTGCCCTAACGGAGTAAACCTGCAGCCGGTTCATGCATCCATCGACGGGATCATCACCTCCATCTTCCGGCTAGGTCATTTCTATGGTCCAACTATGAGATTCAGTGTCCAGCTCCACACAAATGCAGCTACATACGTGCCACAAGTCACCATCAACAGCCTCGCCACATACAGCCCAGCACCGACACACATTGAGCTGCTAAGAACAATGGCTTTTTTTTTAATTCAGCCAGTCAGAATCGTCAATGACAAGGCTGAAGGTGGTCCACCCGGTGTGGCCTGAAGCGATCGACTATGTGTAATAATAGCGACGATCAATCCACGCTCTAGTTGGGGCTTATTGTTGCGCTAGCTGCTGCAGGCCGCAGTTAGGGCCGCCTAGATCATGCATCCCAAAGGAGCAGGCCGCCCGGCCGTGCTTGACTGCATAGACATGGCTGATGGCTAAAATAATTCTAGAAACAAGGCATAAGTGTGCACTAATGCGGATGAAGGGAGTGAGATCTGATATATTATTGGAAAAATGGCTGGACACGAAGCGGGGCGATCGCTTCCTAACCTTAACACTCGAAATTGGCCCTTCTATAGTTTGCCCTGTGGGCTTTACTGATTAGGTGTATCCCATACATACGGGACCTTCTCTCCAACCCTTATCTCTTACAGAATTCCGCTTCCCTCTCGTTGCCGGTTTGCCTCTCGCTTGGTGACCTGAACGCTCTCGAAACGGGTCCATCTAGGAACCCTCAACTGGCACCATGGACGAAAAGGACGCCAGCGCTCACGACCCGTACCCATCGGATAAGGAGCAGACCCCATCATCGGACGAGGAGAAACAAGAGCTTCACAATTTGACAAGAATCGCCTCCAGCCGAACCGGTCGAAGGATTTCCCAAGCTGCTACGATCATTGAAAAGGATGACCCCCGTTTGGATCCCGCCAATCCGGCGTTCGATCAACGTCTCTGGGCAAAGCTCGTCTTAAGGGCCCTAAACCAGTCAGGCATTGTACAGCAGACGCAGGGTGTTGTTTTTTCTAATCTTTGCGTGTCTGGATCAGGCTCAGCATTACAGATTCAGAAGACTATTGCTACGCAGTTGGCAGCTCCCTTCCGCGCTGCCGCGCATGCGCTTTCAAGACGAGCGTCCCCTCCACCAAGGCAAATTCTCCACAACTTCGATGGCTTCCTCCAGAGTGGAGAGCTCCTGCTCGTTCTCGGTCGCCCTGGGAGTGGATGTTCAACATTCCTGAAAACCCTTTGTGGCCACCTAGGTGGTCTGACGCTCGAACCTCAGAGTACCATTCATTACCAAGGCATCGAATATGAGGATATGATCAAGCATCACCGTGGAGAGGTAGCTTACAACAAGGAAGTCGATCAACACTTTCCACACCTTACCGTTGGTCAAACACTTTCATTCGCAGCGCATGCGCGGACCCCCCAGAAACGAATCGACGGCTTGACACGCTCCGAATATGTGGATACCCTCACGCAGGTTGTCTTGGCTGTGTTTGGCCTCTTACACACCTACCACACCAAGGTAGGGGACAACTTTGTGCGAGGAGTTAGCGGTGGTGAGCGGAAGAGGGTCAGTATTGCCGAGATGTTCGTCTCAAGGTGTCGTATCGGAGCTTGGGATAACAGCACACGAGGTCTCGATGCATCGTCTGCTCTAAAATTTGTCAGGGCATTACGTCTTTCTGCCGACATGGGTCGATCGTGTCATGCTATCGCTGCATATCAAGCTTCTCAGTCGATGTATGATCTCGTCGACAAAGTAGTCGTCCTCTACGAAGGTCGCGAGATCTACTTCGGTAGCCGCGATCGTGCAGTACCTTACTTCGAGGAAATGGGCTGGGAACTACCAGATCGTCAGGTCAGCGGCGACTTCCTGACTTCAGTTACTAATCCAGGCGAACGGAAGGCCCGTCCTGACATGGTGGACAAGGTGCCACGCACGGCAAAGGAGTTCGAGGAATATTGGAAGCGAAGCCCCGAATATAAGGAGCTCTGCGGTCAGATAGAGGAGTATCAACGCGCTCATCCACCGGATTCAGACGAGGCCAAAGCATTCAAGGCCAACCATGAACAGCAGCAGGCCCGCCATACTCGGCCACGCAGTCCATATCTGCTCTCTGTTCCGATGCAAGTCCGTCTCTGCCTGCGCCGGGCTTTTCAGCGACTACGAAACGACCTACCAACCGTGATCGTTACGGTAGTGACACAACCCATCTTGGGATTGGTGATAGGCTCGATTTTCTTCAACTCTGCGCCCACCACCGCCACATTCTTTCAGAAAGGGGCTGTGCTATACTTTGCTGTGCTTTTTAATGCCTTGATCGCACTCAACGAGATTATTCAACTATATAGCCAGAGGCCCATCGCTGTGAAGCAAGCGGGTTATGCGTTTGTCCATCCCTTTGCTGAGGCCTTGGCCAGTTGGATCATGGATCTGCCTATCAAATTCACACGGGGTACTCTCTTTTGTGTGATTCTTTATCTGATGTCCAACCTTCGACGAGAACCATCGCAGTTCTTCATTTGCTACATGTTTCTGTTGACTTCTGTCTTGACGATGTCCGGGATTTTCCGTAGCTTAGCTGCAGCTACAAGGACAAGCGCGCAGGCAATGGCAATGGCTGGTGTTTGTATCTTGAGCATTGTGGTATATACTGGCTTCGTGTTGCCGCAACCATACATGCACCCGTGGCTTTCGTGGATCCGCTGGGTTAACCCAATTTACTATGTCTATGAGGCCTTATTAGCGAATGAGTTCCATGGCAGGAACTTTGAATGCGCATCGGTGATCCCAAGCTATGCTGTTGGCTCATCCTTCATCTGTTCAACCGTGGGTGCCGTCGCAGGAGAGCGGTTCGTCTCCGGGGACGCTTATGTGGAGCAGAGCTACCAATACTACTACAGCCATGTTTGGCGGAATTACGGTATTCTCGTCGCCTACCTGGTATTATTCACCGGCCTCTATTTGTTTCTTTCCGAGTACAATTCGGGTGAGACATCCAAAGCAGAAACCCTGGTTTTCCGGTCTGGTCATGTTCCACAATATCTGCTATCCTCTGATGGGATCGAAGATGGAGAAGCGCCCCCAGACAAGCCCGAAGTGCGGGACCAAGTGGATGCCATTAAACTTCCTCAGCAAACAGATATCCTTTCATGGAAGGGCCTCAACTATGATATACCCGTCAAAGATGGTACCCGGCGACTTCTCGATAACGTGAATGGATGGGTCAAGCCAGGCACCTTGACCGCGCTGATGGGGGTTTCTGGAGCCGGAAAAACTACGCTTTTGGATGTCCTCGCCCAGAGGGTATCTATTGGCGTTGTTACCGGCGATGTTTTGGTGAATGGAAGAGCTTTGAAGGCCAATTTTCCACGAGAAACCGGATATGTTCAACAGCAGGATCTTCATATGGAGACAACTACGGTACGCGAGGCCCTCCGCTTCAGTGCCATGCTCCGTCAGCCCGCATCAGTATCTGAAAAGGAGAAGTACGAATATGTCGAAGAGGTCATCAAAGTTCTACGCATGCAAGACTTTGCGGAGGCTGTTGTGGGCTCTCTGGGAGAGGGCTTGAACGTGGAGCAGAGAAAGTTGCTGAGTATTGGTGTTGAACTTGCTGCGAAACCGACATTATTGATATTTCTCGACGAGCCGACCAGTGGTCTAGACTCACAGAGTTCCTGGACAATCTGCGCGCTCCTGAGAAGGCTTGCCGATCACGGTCAGGCAGTCCTTGCCACCATCCATCAACCGAGTGCTCTGCTGTTCCAGACCTTCGATCGCTTGTTGTTCCTAGCTAAAGGAGGCAAAACTGTCTACTTTGGTGATATTGGAGACCAATCCCGCATACTTTTGGAATACTTTGAGCGCTGCGGTGCTAGGCCCTGCGGGGACATGGAAAATCCGGCGGAGTACATTCTTGAGATTGTCGCGGGGGAAGCATCGGAAGGCATTGACTGGGTTCAGAGATGGAACGATAGCCCTGAGCGCAAGGAGGTCCTCGCAGAGCTCGAACGTCTTCAGGATCCGCAACAACAGCCTGAGCCACGAGCCCGGGATGGCGATAGCAGCAATATGGAATTTGCTATGCCTTTCACTAGCCAACTCTACCACGTCATGAAACGTGCGTTTCAGCAGTACTACCGCCAACCGGAATATGTGTTTGCAAAGTACTCGTTGGGTATAGCGTGTGGATTGTTCATCGGTTTCTCCTTCTACAAAGCGAACAACACTCAACAGGGTTTCCAGTGTGCTCTCTTCAGTGTCTTCCTCCTGGCCACGGTTTTCACGACCCTCGTCAATCAGATCACGCCCAGATTCGTTGCGCAGCGGGCGCTATATGAAGTTCGAGAACGGCCATCCAGGGTCTACTCGTGGAAAGTATTCATTCTCTCAAACGTCTTTGTCGAGATCCCCTACCACTTTGTTCTGGGGGTTTGCGTTTGGGCATCGTTTTACTGGGCTGTGATGGGCACGGGTCAAGATGCCGAGCGACACGTCCTTGCCCTTCTCTACATCGTCCAATTCTATCTGTATGTGGCCAGCATGGCTCACTTCGTGATAGCTGCGATCCCCCAGGCACCGGTGGCAGGCATATTGGCCGTTCTCATGTTCGCATTTGCGTTCATCTTCAATGGTATGCTGCAACCACCCGGAGACCTACCCGGATTCTGGATTTTCATGTACCGTGTCTCCCCTTTCACGTACTACACGGCCGGTGTTGGCAGTTCAATCCTCCATGGCCGCCCAGTGGAGTGCAGTACTTCCGAGCTCAGTGTTTTCGACCCCCCATCCAACTACACCTGTGGACAATACATGCAGAAGTATGTCGAAGCCGCCGGAGGCCAGGTGTACAATCCAAACGCCACCTCTGCCTGCGAGTACTGCTCCATGACTATAGCCGATGAGTATCTTGCTCTTCGGTGGGTCTATTGGAAAGACCGCTGGCGCGACTACGGAATTTTCTGGTGCTATTTCGTATTCAACATTGCCGGTGCCGTCACGTTGTACTATGTCTTCCGAGTGAAGAAGTGGGGAAAGGGGAAATAAAATAACCAACTGACATTCTTTTTTCGAATATATCGACCGACTGCTCTATATATACGTTCACTGCTTTATGCATATAGCTGGTTTCGGTTCTTACTACTTCTACCTGTTAATACTCGTTTCTTTTTATACATATATTTCTGCTGCTCGAGCGAAATTGTTGATAGCCACATCGCCTACTATATAGTTGGATCAATCATATGAGCGACTTCTTTTCCTTTTTTTTTAATGCAACCCTTTAAATGATCCACTGTCCAATTTGGAATAGAATTAAGTAGTAGTAGTAGTAACGAGGAAGTAAATAGTTTCCGGGTATACCTCGCGTCCTACGCACCTAGGTCAAACAATCCCTTACTCCCTCCCTTCCACCCATCTATTGTTCCCATTATATCACGCTCAGATGCTCTACTACCGATAATAGCTACTTAACAGCTAAGTACCCAGATAAACACACAATAAGGTCCTCCCTGCCACCACCACATGTAAGTTTATTGAACTATACCTCATTGTAAAACGATAAGTACTCCCTCTCTCCCTGCTGCTTTGTTTCCCCCCCCTCACGCCAGTTCCTTTCGAATGTTCTACTCCCAATAATTATTAATTATTCTATTCACAGAACTTTCCATCGTGAGCCTGCTTGACCCATACTAGGATGGTTGTTGTTGTTGTTGTGACTCAGAGTAGTAGTAGTAGTAGTAGAACCTGTGTGTGGTGGAGAGGAAGGCTAAATTTGTCTGTCCTACTTAGAATATAAGATTAACCCGTTCTTCAACAATAATCCGATGTGGTGTAACGGCTAACATCGCCGTCTTTCACACGGCAGCTCGGGGTTCGATTCCCCGCATCGGAGATATCTTTTTCGTCATCTTTTTTTTTCTTTCATTCTTTATATTTTCAAATTTGGAATAAATAGAGGAGATAAATTATCGGGTTTCCTTTCACTCGGTCTTTTTGTCTGTGTACACATAGTAGCTTCTTACTGTCTCGCCCGACTGTCCGGTGCTCTGCTGTTGGTTCAGTCATCTGTCTGTCTGTGAATTTCTCATCGATTATGAATGAGTGTAGGACATTAGGCTGGTTTGAGTAGTGTCTTTTGATTATCTCCAAGCAACAAGGCAAATTAATAACTACAGTACATAATGCAAAGTCGTGATATTCACATAATCGGGGGGGGGGGGGTAGAGATATGTAGATATAAGGGGGGAAATGATGATCAAAACGGAAATAATAGGGAAATAAGAATTTCATCAATGAGACGCGACACGGCGCGTCATTGAGTAAGAGCGTGATGCGGGGGTAGGATGAACAGCCACTTCAGACAAAACTCCGAGGAAATCAACAAGGAAAGACAGTCGAAGGTTCGTAAGAAAAACCGAGCAACGCAGTAGGAGGTATCATATGGTAAATCCCGGAAACACGCCCAATCTCAGTATCCAAGCAGTAGTTCCACCTACTGGCGGACTATTTGCACAACTCGCTAACCTTTAAAAACGATATATCGCTCCATGAATAAATGTGCAGTGGTTAGAAATGTGGAAAAGAAAAAAGTCCCCCGATTTGCAGGTTTGCTGTTATTTTTAGTCTTCCTCTTTTTTTTGTCGTTTTAATGTGTTTGGTTCATAACGTGGGGCTGAAGTCGCTCAGTCAATCATCATGCGATTCGGCACCTGGCCCGAGATGTTGGAAGACAACTCAGTTGTCTTCTCGTCCTTATCGCGGGACTTCTTCTTATGCACGTGCTGCTTCAGACCCTTGTGGAAATTGTGCATGCAAATGCAGGCGTTGATGATCGTCAAAACGATCAAAAGAAGTGTGATCACAGCGAAGAATGTCAGAGACCGCCGGGCGGGCAGGTACTCTTGATATGTTTGAGGCTGGTACATGCGGACCAGCTTGAACAGGAAGTAGGCCATAGCCGCGAAGTATAGAAGCTGCGATACCAGTTAGAAGATATTCAGACCCAGTGAAGGGATACTATAACGTACAATGACGATAATCATTCCGATCGAGCTCTCTCGCTTGACGAAGATCGCAGCGCAAATAAGAATGAGGATTGTAACGGGGATGGCAGCCGTTGTGAGAGCGAATTCAACATCCGTCTTGTTCGTCACAATGACAAGGAACTGGACCGTGAAACCAAGGAAGAAGAAGAAATCGAACTTCAGCAGAGCGATATAGATCTAGAAAGCTTGTTAGTTAGGTCCGGGTCCCCACTTCGGCGGGCATGCAAAAGTACCTGATACGTAAGATACCGGCGCTTCATTCGCAGATCGGCGCTGATATGCTTGTAGATCGACCATGCAAATTCATCGTAGAGCTTCCACGCGATAATCATCATCAGGATAGAGCCCATGGCAACGACGCACGGAATGATAATCAGAAAAGGCTCTGTTTCTCCCCACACGTCTATCGTGATGGCGCTTTCGGCCACAAGCATTTCGATGGAGTCCTTGATCTGCTGGACTTGCACCGCTCCGTAAATCAGGAGACCGAGGTTGCACACGCACAGACCGATGACTTGGATGGTATTCTTGAGACGTAGAGCATCGTAGACGAGGATCAACTCATATATAAAACCGAAACAGTAGAGTGCCAAGAAGGTTGTTACTGTCTTTGATGCAGTCGAGACTTCACCTTTGGGAAACAGTTGGATCTGGAAGTTTGCGAAGACATAACTATTCGTGCGGTAGTCAGCATAAGCACTCGGAAAGATTCAAATCAATGGTTATGAAGGCCGCACTTACGACTCGAGGGCAAGGGTAATGATGGTCTGGACGAGGGTAACAATGCAAAAGGACCAAGTCCAGAGCGAATTTGGCCGATACATCCTGTGTCGCTTTGGAGGATTCGGAGGAACATTCGTATACCCTTCTCGGGCACGGAAACCGCGTCTGAAAGATGGATCGAAAGTGCCCCCGAGCAGGGAGGCCCGCGAATTGTGGGAATAAATCTTGACGAAGTGCTCCGTTACGGAGCTGGTGTCCGTCGGAGGCTCAGGATCGGGATACAATATGACGGTTCGACCACCCGACGGCCGCGAAGATTATGGCAGAGGCAGAGGATCAAGGATACAGATTCGCGAAGCGGGGAGGTGACAACCCCGAACTGTGTGGGTTGCGGCCGAGGCCTTGTTTTTGAGGTTGTCAGGAGAGGGATTTCAGGAGGTCGGGATTCTCGAAGATGACGGGTTCTGAGAGGACGACGACGACCACTTGACGACAAGCGTATAAGCCACACCAAGCCACACTCAAGACGGGCTAACGGGGCGAGCGGAGGGAATCTTCGCCCGACGACTGGCTCGCTGCAGGGTGAAGGAGGAGGATAAGAAAGTCTCGGGGGGGATGCCGTAGGATTGTTAAGCCGTGGTGCGAACTGTCGTGTGTTACCCTTGGGCGGGGAGGCTCAGTCCGATGATCGATGGTTCGGGATTGGAGGGAGGTCTGTTGGCGTAAGGCTGAGCACCTGCGGACTCAAAACCAAGGCCCAGTGTCAGTCGGAGAGGGCAATAGGGAGGAGAGAGAGAGAGACTGAGGGAGGGAGAAAAAGAAAGAAAAGGAATAAGGAGAAAAATGCTGTAAAAGGTGAAAGGGGAAGAAAAAACGAGTGTCGGGGGGGAAGGAGGAAGTATGAATGTGAGAGGTGGAAAAGAAAGGCTGGGAGAAGAACGATGAAAGATGATGAGTGGAATGGGGGAGAGAGAGGGAAAACCGGAGGCTGCTGTCAAGCTAAGCCCGAGATGTGAATAGTAGTGAACCAACTGACAGAACAAGACAATTCCAAACGGATTGATTACTCACGCACTTTTTTGGAGGGAAAGAGGAGGAGGAGGAGGAGGGGGCTGCTTTCCGGTCGGGGGAGGCGTATGTGGCATCCAGGGTTCAGCTGGAAAGTCCAGACGCAGCAATGGAAGGGAAAAAAGCGGGAAAAGGCAAGTGAGTGATGATCACAAAAATCAGAGGAGGGTTGGACGATGCTCAAGACTAGACCAAACCCACACCTTACATGACAACCCAGGTTTAGTCGCAGTCAAGCATATAAGCGACGGTTTGACGGCAGAACAAGTTGCGTTGGGGTTCACCCAAAGGTGCCAGATTCCGTCCGTCCTGGGCCCCAATTTTCTTCTTCTAATTTTATGATGGGTTTTATCATGGCGTTCGGCTTATACACGGGATTAGTCTATCCTCCCAATGAGCCAAGAAGCTTTTAATCTACCCACGGTAATTACGGGAGCACCTGGAACCATTCATGGGAATGACTACTCTTCTTCCTCAGTACTGAAGATGGAAAGAATATCTTCTTCGGCTTGCTTTTGCTGTGGCTGATTATCCTCCCTGTTCCTTTTCCCTCTCCTGGGCACTGACTGCTTCTGCTTACGGAGGAGCGATGAGTGTTTTGTTGTGGTGATAAATTAAATCCTTCAATTCGGTGTTGTTGTTGATTTGTTGTTATTCGTTATTCCGCGGGTCTCAGAACTGGATCCCGTGCCTGGGCTAAACTCGACAGAGAAAGGAACTAGACTCGATTGTCTCCTGAATTCGTCGCGTCGCAGTGGGTCGGACCCATGGACCGGCTGCCTTTTGAAACTGGGTTCCCCGATTACGATATTATTAACCCTCTAGTAAAATGCCGCGCGTTACCTCTAATTCTCAAGCCCTATTATTACTTGACTATCGTAGCTCCAGAATTCTGTGTGCACTTACTCGCATCTTGCCCCAAAGGGGCGGCGCATCCGAGCTATACACACAGTCCATCGTAATTAACTATCGCGCTGCTTGCCGAGATACCGACAGAACAGTTATTTCCAATTTGTTGGGGCATTCGAAGACCGCATTTATTTGGGGAGACTTTCCTGCCCAATCATTGAATTATCTTGATGCTTCGAATTATCAGATCTTGCCACATATTAAATGTACTATCAGCAGAGTGCAGCAGTTCTATACACCATAGCAATGGATGTGGGGGATTGTCAAAGTTCACAAGTGGCGGAAGAGCTGCAAACCAACGGCTCGCATGAAAGTATAAAATAGGCAAGCATTGGAAATCGGGGGCGGCAGGAGATCCATATCTATAAGAAGGAAGGCACGTAGAATGCGATCTACATGAGAATATTATCCACGATCATTTCATGTCGGTACACATGCCCACTGTGGGATTTTTTTGAGCAAGATTCAAGATGAAAAAATCACCATATCTGAGTCGTTGTACACCATACAAGCCAAAAAGATCCCGCTTCCAAAAGATCTAGGACAAGGATGTCTTAGGCAACCATTCCACCATTTACTAGTTGTCTACCACAGTCAACAGTGTGCAGACTAGATAAACACTGCACTGAACTACCTCCCCATCGAGACTAGCGCGCGTCAGACGGCTTCCCTTTGCCCCGGAGATGGAACGGGGCCAGAATTGGGGCCAAAAATTGTGGTGGCCGGCTCAGATCAGACCAGATCCGTGGCTCAGCTTCCTGAAACCTAGTACAATGTGCGGTGTCACTCGTGTGTGCATGGCAGCCTCTGCAGGGTCAGCAATGCATATTTCAGTCATGTAAGAGAAAGAGGGATAAATGCATCTCTGCCTTGCTTCTGCATGAACCATGAACCATCTGGAAGAGATCCAGGTCGACAGAATTTGCCTTAGGCAGACGCATAACGACATTTAAGCCTCTTCTCACGCCCGGGTTACGTACCCATCTAACCTTATTGTCGGAGTCGACGCCGAACCGACGAATTAGCTAGACTTGATAACGTGTATACACAACAAATAGCAGATACGAAGCAAAGATACTCCGTCTATCTGGGAATTTCATTGATTCCCGGTGACTCCGGTCTCACCATAGATGCAAGCACAAGCACCAATGCAGTTCTCAAACCAAGGTGCTGAAAGCCACAGGTCTGTGAGCCCATCAAATCTTCTAAGTTAGTGGCGTGTGGCTATTTTAGTGTGCATTTCGCTTCCCCTTGCTGTTTGCTCCAAGTGCCATTCGACGTGCTTAGTGCGCCCCGGTGAAACAACGGCATTGTGGAAAGCACCCAAGATTTTCCGCTGTCACAGATTGGGGCAGTATTGCTATGGCGACACAGGTCTGAAAGTCCGAGTCTTGTCTGCGCTTCACAACTTGTACACTCTAGCCGGGTGAGCGAAAAATCCGTTCTAATTGGTCGTCATGTCAGGAGAACTCTTCCAACGGCTGTCGCGTCTATGTGGCTGCCTGCCAGCGGTTCTGGAATGGCATCCATGGGCCGGATCTCTGCCGGTTCAACTTAAGAGTGATCCTTCCACGTGAGTGGCGGGTAGACAAACGAGTCTGCTCCGCAAGAATGGATAATTCAACCGCGCGAGACTGAACTGCTCCACAGTGTTTTCAGGGACACGCATAGGGCTCGTGGTTTTGCCCCTTTCAGCCGTAGACTAGGCTATCCGTCCCTAAAGCATCACTTTGTCGGAGCTGACCTGCCTGATTGTGGAGTGGAGTCAAGATCGGATCCAAGGTTCTGGTCTTCGGGCGCACAATATATCTAGCAGTTTACAAACTTAGGACCTTGGATCGTCACAACCTAGCAGCTTCAAGGTCTAGAATTTGCAGTGGAGAGTGATAGAATGAAGGAAAACCATAGGCCATTGGCTCAGAGCCTTGCTTCGTAGTCGATCAAGACACATAGTAGTATGGAAGTCAAAGAAGAACTACTGATGCCACAGACTAGCTTAGCTATCAGTAAAAATTATATTATGTGCAGAGAGATATCCATGACACATGAGAAGATCAAACGGGAAGAAAGGAAGGTAAAAGAAAAAGAGTAAAAAGAGAACTCCGATGCGGGGAATCGAACCCCGAGCTGCCGTGTGAAAGACGGCGATGTTAGCCGTTACACCACATCGGACTTGTTGTGAAAGAAGCACCCGACTTATGTTATATAAGCTACTTTCTTCTGGTATAGCTCTTGGCATTACCGTAAATGACGGTACCTTCCGCCAGCTGGAAATCGTGAGCGTGGCCTCTTTCTGGCATCTCGCGACCTCACCTCCCGGACCTCCTACCAGTATCTCCTCCTCTTCTACTTCTCAGCCGACTCCTTCCCTCTTCATCGGCCAATTGCTTCCGTGCTTCTTGTTGTCATTATTGTTTAATTCAGCTTCACTTTCTTTGATTCTTATCTCCTTGAATCTCCATATTCTTCAAAATGGTGAGCACACTTGTCCTGCCGATCCTCTTGGTGGCTATCGTTGTCTCCCAAGCGAACTGGACCAGACCATCGACGAATTGTGACAACTTCAGTCAATTAAATTAAGAGCAACCTCATCTAACATCTCTATTCTCTTCAGGCCTCTCCCCGTGCTGCTTCCCCCATGACCTCCGGTGCTGAGTCCGGTCCCGACTCCAAGTCTGCTGGCGCTGGCACCGGCGCCTCTGCTGTCTCCTCCGTCAACCGCCCTTCCTCTCCCACTCCTCCTGGTGGTCCCCGGGCTGCTCTGCGTCGTCGCGCGGCCGCTGACCACAAGGAGTCCCTCCGCAATGCCAGACCCAGCTCGACTCGCGCCGCCGGTGCTGGTGGCTCCTCCGGCACGATGCTCAAGCTCTACACTGACGAGAGCCCCGGTCTGAGGGTCGACCCCGTCGTTGTCCTGGTTCTCAGTCTGGGCTTCATCTTCTCCGTCGTTGGTCTCCACGGTAAGTGTTTTCCCTGAGCAGTTTTGGGATGATTTAACGACCTCTAACGCGCATATCCAGTCATTGCCAAGATCACCCGCAAGTTCTCCGCATAAGCCGCTGAAATGCGACTTGTACTCTCGCCTTGTTGCTGTCTCCTGATTCTATAATACGTGATATGTCTGGCTCGTGTCGAATGATTCGGGGTCGCGCGCGAGATCAGCAGCGCGAGGATCAAGCGAGGCCAGCGAATCCATCATCCAACCTTTTGCCCTTCGATACATATACCCCTGGTGTCCCTTGCCTCTTTCTTGTGTGTGCTGGTAGTGGGGAAGGCACATGCCGATCTTGTGCTTCTACAATTGGTCCAAATCTATCTGCAGTATAGGACGGAACAATCATCGCTATAAAGTTATGCCGTGCACTTGTGCCCATCAACAATTAATGGAGAGCCTAGTTCCGTGAAGAAATACGTTTTGTGTGTAATATAGTGCTTGTCAATGAGAAACGAGACTCGTCGAAGCGAAGCCTGTCCCAATCTTTACTTCATAATCCCCACAACCACACTCCATATCCCTCACACTCCCCGCGCAGCAATCACCCCCCGAATCTCCCCAGCCCTCCTCACCAACTCCTCCACATCCTCCACCCCTACCTCCGGCCCAGGCAAAGAACTCACATACCCAGGATACACCTCCTGAAACATCTCCCTCTCCCCACCCCTCTCATCCTCCTCTCCCTCATTCCCCTCCCCATAAACCGGAACCAGCTTAACATGCGCATAATCCACCTCCAACCCCTCAAACACCATCCCACACCTCCCCACCCCCAACGCCTCCATCAACACCCGTCCAACCGTCCACGCCGCCCCCACCAACTCCTTATATTCCTCCTCTCCGAGCGCAAATATATCACTCCCCAAATGCCTCCGCGGCACTAGCACCGTGAACCCGGGGGTGTTCGGGTATGGCGTGAGGAACGCCACGTGCGACTCATCCTCCCAGATACGCCATTGGGGGTGCTCCGTGCCGCGGATTATGTTCGCGAAGAGGTTGGTGTCTGTGGATGGGCCGTGGAAGGTGTAGTTTGGGGTGGAGAGGGTGTGGGTTGTGATGGTGTTGGCTAGTTGGGTTAGTTGGGCCGAGGGCATGCGCGGCCCGGATTTGGATGTTATGTAGTTGGGTTGGGAGGTGGTGGTTTGGGGGTCGTGGAAGGTCGATTCGGGACTTAGTATGGGCGTCCAGGTGTTTGGTGAGGGGAGGCCGTGGAGCGGGAGGAGGGAGATGGTCTTGCTGCCGGAGGTTATTAGGGCGATGCGGGGAGTGTGGTAGGTTTGTTTTAGGATGGGGGTTAGGGTGCGTAGGGTGAGGAGGGTGGAGATGAAGGTGGGTTTTGGGAGGAGGAAGAGGGTGCTGGTGGTGCTGGTTAGGGTTGCGAGGGTGTGGTCTGGGGTTGTTGGTGTGTGGGAGAGGGTGATGGTTAGGTCGTTGGTGCGGTGGATTTCGGTGGTCATGGTGTTTTTGGTGTTGTGGTGTTGGTAGATGGTTGGGTTCTGGGTGTGGTGGACTGGGGATGTTTATGAGATGGTCCCTTAATAGTGGTTATTACTAGTAACCACTTAGTGCTGATGTTATAGTTGCTTGGTGAGTCATGCGAGGCTTACTAGCAGTGACTAGACTCATTGTATACTATAGTGATGGGCAAATGGTGCTAGTATTCAGATCATGACAGTGGTGCTGTGTCAGTCTAAGAGGGTTAGTAGGAAACTCAGTACTAGATCGTCACGGTGTATATATACTTGGTGCGGGTCTAGATCTCTGATTATGCTGGGGTAGGTTAATGGCATATTATATCATAGGCACTTCAATCGTGAATTGTCATCACATTCCGGATTTTATAAGTACTCGGTATTAGTATCGAAATGTACAAGCGATGTATATTTTGTGCATACACCCCTTTCAAATAGACTCTGATCCAATGGCATGAAATAATATATATTGTAACTTAATCCACATACCAAGATCTCAACAGCCTAGGGTGAAGTACACGTGGGTGACATATCCACAAGCAAGGCCTGCCCTACGCACAGTTCTGAGATCTGGCATACATCAGATAAAAGCAAGATCAGTTGTTCTTACTCAGACACCCACCAATTACAGGAATCGAAGAATGATGGAAATTCCCCGGCTTCCAAGGTCAAGAGCAGTGGGGAAGACCCCCAAAGCATTAGTGGCAGGATCGAGTAAGTAAACTAAGTAATTGATAGAGCGCTATCATCAAGGCTGCACCCTATAAAGCCATAAACTCTTGGCAAAGAGAAACGCTGCACCAACACACCAATCCATGACTTCGCTGACATCCTTATCTGATAGTCTACGGTTTCTTATCATCGTCCGCTCCCAACTCGGACCAATGGGCGTCATTGCGCTGACCTCCGCTGATAAGAAGCATTTCCGCCTCGCCAATAAGCTGCCCGGAGCCGATACGTTGATAACCCACTTGGGGTTCGGCTGTTGATTTTGTTGCAAAGAAAGTGGAGAGGGCATGGGATAATCCATGTGTATGCTTAGGGAACTGTGGAACGATGACACTGACTAGATTACTCGGTACTAAACTCACCTAGAGCTAGTCCACTGCCATTGAGGTTACACCCCCATCTGATGAAAGCACATTACGAAACGGCCGCCAGGAGTTGCTCTTATCAGCCATTCGCTTCCCCAGGCCTGACGCCTCGGATCCAATGATATTGGACTGGTAGTGTGTCATTCAATATGAGTTTACCGCCGATCACCAGCGTGTCTGCGAGGTCGGAGATTTCTCAAGGGTCCCGTGCCTTATATGTTCTTGCCTCTGCCGCCATGCTGAGGGCCTTGTCTCCTTCAGTCATTGTCCAGCCATAGCAAGGCATCGTTTAGCGTGTTCAAACACTGCCAACATGTCTTCAGACACAGTCACATTCACAGCGCCTCTCTCGCAGGGGTTTGGCTATGGAATCATTATTGGTCTAGGGTTTGCCTTTGCCCTGCTTATGATTTTCATCACCTGGGCTTTGAAGCGGTATGTAGTCTAGTCCCTTTACAAACTTGGTTTTTCTTCAAGCATTGGATCGCGAGACTAACGGGTCACATAGATACCAGAATGAAGTGCAGACATCGGAAATGTTCTCAACGGCCGGAAGATCAGTCAAGTCGGGCTTGGTTGCTGCGGCAGTCGTCAGTAGTTGGACATGGGCTGCAACTCTTCTTCAGTCGACCACCGTGGCCTACGAATATGGCATCTCGGGTCCTTTCTTCTACGCATCAGGTATTTACAGCCAGCAACAACACGGTCAATACATTCTGATTCGGTGATACAGGTGCTACGGTCCAGATCATCTTGTTCGCTACCCTGGCCATTGAGCTCAAACGGAGGGCTCCAAATGCGCATACCTTCCTCGAAGCTCTGCGTGCTCGATATGGAACCGTCGTGCATGTTGTTTTCATCGTCTTCTGCCTGATGACCAACATTCTCGTTACCGCCATGCTGCTGACTGGTGGTTCTGCCGTCTTGACGTCTCTCACGGGGGTTAATACAGTTGCTGCCTGTTTCCTCCTGCCGATTGGTGTCGTGCTCTATACCCTATTCGGTGGTATCAAGGCGACGTTCATCACGGACTACATGCACACCGTCGTGATCATTGTCGTCATCTTCATCTTCGCATTCTCTGCCTATGCGACTAGCGACAAGCTTGGATCTCCCGGAGCCGTCTATGATGCACTAGTAGCAGCATCAAAGCTTCACCCAGTTGACGGTAATGCTGAGGGAAGCTATCTGACCATGAGGTCAAAGGAGGGTGGCATCTTCTGGATTATCAACCTGGTCGGCAACTTTGGGTACGTTAGCCACCACTTTCCCGCATCAATCGCTTGCTAACGAATCCAACAGCACCGTCTTCCTCGACAACGGCTACTACAACAAAGCCATTGCCGCGAGCCCCGTGCACGCTTTCCCTGGATATGTCATTGGTGGTCTTTGCTGGTTCGCGATTCCCTGGCTGTGCGCCAGCACTTTGGGTATGACTGCTCTCTCCTTGGAGGGCACTCAACGCTTGAGCTCCGACGACGTCACAGCCGGTCTCGTACTGCCCTTTGCTGCCGTCAAGCTTCTCGGCTACAGCGGCGCAGTTTGCACGACAATCATGATCTTCATGGCAGTCACTTCTGCTTTCTCCGCCCAGTTGATTGCCGTTTCATCCATTTTCACCTACGATATCTACCAGGCCTACATCGACCCATCTGCCAAGGGCAAGCGTCTCGTCTGGGTCTCGCACATGACCTGTGTGTTCTGGGCCATCGCCATGGCCGGCTTCTCCACCGGTCTCTACTACGCTGGTATTGGAATGGGTTATCTCTACCTGTTGATGGGCGTGATCATCTCCTCTGCAGTCTTCCCCGGCGCCATGTCCCTCATCTGGAAGCACCAGAACTGGATCGCAGCAGCCGCCTCGCCGCCCCTCGGTCTCGCCGTCTCCCTTATCGCTTGGCTCGTGACAACCAAGAAACAATACGGCATCCTGACAGTCACTACGACAGGCGCAAAGTGAGTCCACCCCAACATTTTGTCTCTCCAAACAACCAACTAACAAAATTCCCGCACCAGCTACCCAATGCTCGCCGGCAACGTCGCCGCCCTCCTCAGTCCCGTCGTCTTCTCCCCGATCCTCACCCTCATCTTCGGCTCTCAAAACTACGACTACGGCACCATGCGCGCCATCCGCCGCGTCGACGACGCCGACGTCGCCGCCGCGGCGCACATCGACATCGAACTCATCCCTGGCGAAATCAATACCCAGTCCGCCGCCCAGGAGGAGGAAGAAACGCGCAAACTCAACCGCGCTGCTCTTTACTCCCGCACATTGACCATCTTCA
Organism: Aspergillus vadensis CBS 113365; assembly: GCF_003184925.1. Classification (NCBI taxonomy): domain Eukaryota; kingdom Fungi; phylum Ascomycota; class Eurotiomycetes; order Eurotiales; family Aspergillaceae; genus Aspergillus; species Aspergillus vadensis. The sequence continues at coordinate 164,948 of NW_020292067.1, forward strand.
TGGTCCTCTGCTTCCTTATTCTCTGGCCCATCCCTATGTACGGCAGCTCGTATGTCTTCAGCAAGAAGTTCTTTACCGGTTGGGTCGTTGTCGGCCTGATTTGGCTGTTCTGTACCACTTTTGGCGTGGTTATTTTCCCGCTATATGAGGGTCGGGAAAGTATCGTGAGGACGGTGAGGATGATGGCGTTGGATATTACGGGGAAGAGGGGAAGAAGAAAGGGGATGATTGTGGGGGAGATGACGAGTGGGGATGTTTCCGGGGTGCAGACGCCTGTGATGGAGAAGAAGGAGGTTTTGGAGAAGTAAATTTTTCCCTTGATGAGATACGTGTTTGATGTCTGGATATGTTGGGTCTGGGATGGTTATGTTTTGCTTTCTTCATTGGTTGGATATATACCCCATTCGTTACTGTATAATGTTGAATTCAAATAGTATGATAATATGAGTTCACATACTATGCACCCTAATAAAGAGAATAGAATCCGATACAATACATGCTCGTTAGCTAGTAAGCTAACCACCAGACACAATGGCAACAAGCAAGCAAGCAAAAGGTATTCGATAAATACAGACAACAGACCATCAATCGATCATAATACATCATCAACGAAAAATCATTGGAGAGACTCATCATTTATACACATGATTCTGCTGCTCTGCCTGCTGCTGCGGCGCTACCACACCCCCGGACGCCTGTGGAGGTGGGCCTGATGCCTGCTGCGGAGGATAGAAAGGTGCACCGCCGCCATAGTACGCCTGTGGTAATTGGCCTGGTACGACACCCGGAGGTGGCCTCGTCTCTGGTGTGATATCAGGGCGGTCGCTGCGACTATGTATTAGTTTCTTTACTTTCCCTTCCCTTTTTACTGGTATATGTTGGGATGGAGTTACCGTAGATCCTGCGTAAAGCGGCATGTATAGCAGGTTACTTCCTATGATGACATTAGATATACCCCGAAATGCATATAGGTTAGGGGAAAAATGATATACCAACATACCTTATACTTATGTGTTGCGAGAGGGATGACAGGCTATATGGGGATATACGGTCAGTTTAGTCCGGCGTCATGCGGACGGGGGACATGATTACAATGAAGCAGACGGTGAACCACGGCCTAATTAAATCATCATACATTAGCATGGTTACAACTCCAAACATATCCTCAACCAAAGGTATTAGTGAAGTATAAGCTTACCATCTCGTCAAACAATGACCATTCCAATGTTGGCCTAGATTCAAAGGAAGAAGACGGGTCAGTCAATAATCGAGTAAATTATTGGTTGGGTCAGGAACCAGAGCTAAAATTAGCAGTCATGATTGTCAGGGTCCAGGGGACTCATACAGTTATAGCAGAATGCGCGGACATTCTCGTATCCTTCTAGCATGGAAGTAAACTCTGAATACCTTTGGTGTTAGTTTTGGCATCTTTTTTGTTGGTTGGGTGTGGTGGAATTCATCATAAGGGTCGTCGCCTCGGTCGGTGGAGTAGGAAGGAAGGGAGTAGATAAGTCACATACCATGTGTTCCGAAGGTGATGCAGATGGCCATGTTTACGGCTTTGGAGTGCTCTCAGGATGAACAAAGGATGGTTGGTTTATTCTAACTAAGAAGGTAATAAATGACAGGAATCGGGATCGCGTTGGATCATGTAATGCGACGTGTAGAGGGATAACATTGGCAGCAGCCCAAGTCAATGGGAAGGGGGAGGCAGCCATATAATAGACTGGTTGGGGCTGACGTGTGGCGCTGTGGCTTGGCGCGGGTTGGCACTTGGCGTTCCGCACTCGGCGGTGTCGTTGCGTTGCTGGGTGCGCTTTATATATATAGTAGTAGTCGTGGTTGGCAGTGTATCCTGCATGCTGGAAAGCCTACGTGTCTACGGTGCAGCGCTGCAGCAGTTTTGCGATTGGATCAACTTGTATTCACTAGTAGGATATTTTGAAATGATTAACAAAGAATTGGAATCAAGTAGCAGGTAGATGCGCGGAAGAATCACCGCCGCGTTGTGCCCTCTAGGCAAACCCCGCAGCATTTCGTTCGGGACCATATGGCTGCATTTCCTTCCAGCGCTTGCATGGGACCTTTCACTGCACGTTACTTCTGCTTGAATTATCCGAAAAAGGTTATAGACTTCGCTTGGGCGAATCAGACCGGTGTCTGCGGTCGTATGTTCATTGGGTCTTGAAAAGGAGAATGGCGCAGTGTCCGAGGTAGAAGTAGATGAAGTGTTTCGTCTCTGCTCGAAAGTTAGCTTACTCCTGATGCCCTGCCAACATCACTCACCATGCGTGACGAAGCTTCCAAAGTTCCTCCCGACGACACAGTGCCATGTCGCACCCTTGCGCGAATCAAACTGTGGATTGTGAGCAATGAGCTGTGGTTCGGATACAGTGCGAAGTGCTGACCTCTCGCTTAATGTATTGAGCAATGTCCTATCGTCGTTAGCAATGGCAACTAACAGAAAACGCCGAACCTACCTTCTCAATGTGGTACTTGTCCATTGCCTCAATTGCTATCCATCGTATTAGCTCTCCTTTCCCAGGTGACCCGTAGGGCTGACCATACCAACTTCAACAGCCTCCTGCTGCATATCCTCCGTCTGCCATGCTGTGAGCACAATTCTTATTTACCTCCAGCAATCCCTCTTACCATGTCGACGGACTTGATCTGCGCTGAACGGTCATGTTAGCCATCGCTTGACGATGCAGCGTTCGGGGACTTACCCTCGAGCTTATCCTTCTTTTCGCTAGCCATTTTGCTGGACGTCGATGAGGAATGTAGAAATAGGTGAAATGAGCAAGTGTTCAAGACACGGATCAACAACTATAAATTTAGTGTACAAAGATGTCCCACGAAGCCCAATGGAAGTATTGGGAATCAACATTGCCGGCTGCGCGCAATGGACGCCGCCCGGATCACGCACGGGCCAGGCCGCCCTCCTCACCGCCCTCGGCACTATAAGGAAGCAAAAAAAAACATTCCACCAAATTTTTTTCGAACTTTTTCTTTGGAACTATTTCCGTGGCACACATTGTCACAATCATGGAGAGCACCAGAGTATTTGTCTCTGGCCTTCCGCCAACCTTATCTGATGATCAATTGAGGAAGCACTTCGCTACTCGCTTCCAAGTCACAGACGCTCATGTATTGCCTAAGCGCAGGATTGGCTTCGTGGGCTTCAAGAGCCATGAGGTGGCCCAGCAGGCTGTGTCTTACTTCAATAAGACTTACATGAAGATGTCGAAAATCTCAGTAGACATTGCTAAGCCGGTATGTGCTCTACTCCCTAACCCCACTTGCTTTGTTTCTTTTGTTTTCCCCGCTGACAGTCAAGGTGGTCTTGTGACTGACCAGTAATCTTGTAGATCGATGCCGAACCCACTCGCAAAGCTGGAAAACATGATAAGATCTCTGCAGGAGATGCCGCAGATACTTCCCTCAAGCGTAAACGGGATGGCGAAAACGCCCCGCAAGACGCTCGCTTGCAAGAGTATCTCTCCGTAATGCAACATTCGTCTAAGACCAAGACATGGGCAAATGATGATGTGCCCAAGCCGCCGGAGATTGACTCACCTGCAGAACAGCCCGCTGAAGTAGAGGAGCAACCTCAGGAGCTTACCTATGCACAAAGGAAGAAGGCGAAGCTTGGCGATGACCATGATCGCTCTCAAGAGATGCACACAGCTGATCGCGAAGCTCATGGATCACCCGAACCCATGGTGGTAGACCATAGTGGGGAAGGCAACGCCGAGGCACCGGCAGAGCAGGATGATACTGTTGCCGAGACAGAGGCGCCGGCTGTTTCGGATGCGGACTGGCTCCGATCCAAGACAAGTCGCCTTCTGGGTCTGCTTGATGAGGAAGAGCAAGCGGATTTCGACGCTGCTGCGCAGCATAAGGAGTCTGCAGCTCCAGAAGAAGCAGAGGATCCAGCTGCTGACTCTAGGGATGCCCAGATTGTCGCTCCCGCCGCGACTGAAGCCAAGACGGTTCAGGAGCCGCAGGTCGACACGAACATCGAGAGCATTCGTCTATCTGCACGTCTGTTCGTGCGAAACCTTGCTTACGACACCTCAGAATCAGATCTCGAACCGCTATTTTCTCCTTTTGGACGAATTGAAGAGGTTAGTAAATCCATGAGTTTGAATTTTTGCCATCCACGACCCCTACCCAGCTCAATGATGATCGTCCTGATAGGGACATCAGATGCAAAGCACATGATGTTACCAGGAAAGAGTGTTTTAGTAGATGCCTCTTGTTATCTGATGAGCTACACACCTTGATATTGCTGCTTGATTCATTCATTAGTTATTTGAATTATGCTAATGTACCTAGATCCATGTGGCTTTCGATACCAGGGTTAATACCAGCAAGGGGTTTGCCTACATTCAGTACCTTGACGCAGATGCGGCCGTAGAGGCCTACAAGAATCTCGACGGAAAGCACTTCCAAGGTCGCTTGATGCATATTTTGCCAGCAGCTGCGAAGAAGACTTACAAAATTGATGATGCTGAGCTGGCGAAACTGCCTTTAAAAAAGCAAAAGCAAATCAAAAAGAAGATGGATGCTTCGTCTTCTACGTTTAGCTGGAACTCTCTTTACATGAACGTGAGTAGCTCGCACAATAGCCGCCAGTACCATACGCTAATATATTGCAGACCGATGCCGTTATGTCATCAGTAGCTGAGCGACTTGGTGTTTCCAAAGCAGATCTCTTGGACCCTACTTCATCTGACGCTGCTGTGAAGCAGGCTCACGCTGAAACTCACGTAATTCAAGAAACGAAAGCTTACTTCTCAGCCAATGGGGTTAATATTGAAGCCTTCAAGCAGCGGGAGCGTGGAAACACTGCTATCCTTGTAAAGAACTTTTCGTACGGCGTCAAGACTGATGAGCTCAGGAAAATGTTCGAACCATTCGGGCAAATAACGAGATTACTCATGCCCCCTAGTGGAACGATAGCTATCGTTGAGTTTTCGAGACCAGATGAGGCCCAGAAAGCTTTCAAGGGACTTGCCTACCGGAAACTCGGAGACTCTATCCTCTTCCTGGAGAAGGCTCCCAAGGATCTGTTTGATGCTGCAGCCGTGCCACAGAAGGCAACCATAGAGACTAAGGCCGTCTCTCAAGGCTTCTCCACTGCTGACACTTTCGCGGCAGATGAGGTTGATGACCTTACGCCCACTACAACCCTCTTCGTAAAGAACCTCAACTTTGCTACTACGACCCAGAGTTTTGTGGACTTATTCCGGCCACTGGATGGCTTTGTGTCTGCTAAGATCAAGACTAAGCCCGACCCTAAGCATCCCGGACAGACGCTCAGCATGGGTTTCGGTTTCGTGGAGTTCAGGTCGAAAGCTCAGGCCCAATCTGCGCTTGCCGCCATGAATGGCTACAAGCTTGATCAGCATGAACTGGTAGTTAGGGTGTCTCACCGTGGAATGGATGCGGCTGAAGAGCGGAGGCGTGAAGATACCGCGAAGAAGGTTGCGGCCAGAAGGACGAAGATCATCATTAAGAACTTGCCGTTCCAGGCCACCAAGAAGGACGTTCGGTCACTCTTTGGAGCCTATGGGCAACTGCGCTCTGTGCGGGTTCCTAAGAAGTTTGACAGATCGGCTCGCGGTTTCGGTTTTGCGGATTTTGTAAGCGCTCGCGAAGCGGAAAACGCTATGGACGCGTTGAAGAATACCCATCTTCTGGGCAGAAAGCTGGTCCTGGAGTTTGCAAACGAGGAGGCGATCGATGCCGAGGAAGAAATCAAGCAGATCGAAAAGAAAGTAGGGGAACAGATGGACAGGGTCAAGCTACAAAAGCTTGCCGGGCCTGGGCGCAAGAAGTTCACTGTAGGGGCCCAGGACGGCGAAGAGGACTAAGTCCCTGCTCTTTCTCCCTGTTAGTAGGGACAGACAATAGCAATGGTACGATTTTGATGTTTATATCCCTTGCGTCTCGGACACTGAGCATGGACTGCGGACGCAGGTTAAACACGTTCCTGCGGCTGTCAACACGTACATACGCGCGCGTCCTGCAGAGTTGCCCGTCCGCTCGTGCAGTGAAGTCTTTCATCCGAGTCTATTCCTGTCATCCCATCCCGGGTTCCTTTATCCTCGCCGATTCAAGGCTTCTTACCCTTAACTCCTTATACACCTAGTTGCTCGAAACCCTGGATATCCAAGTGAAGACTAGTTGGTCCTGGGATTGTCCAGATTGTCCTGGCCATACATTCCAATATGATCTACGTAACCACCTCTTACATTCCACTCCCGTGGCACTGGACGATGTCGTTGGCCACTCCTCATTCCACAGAATGGCCATTGCCACGGACTTGGACGTCTAGCTGCTCCAAAACGTATCTCAAATTAGCAGTCACTGCTTGTCTCGTGCACTAAAACCTCCGAGGAGCAGCTCACTGGTTCGTGCTCAGGGAGCATCCCTTGCATGGGTCTTCCGCTTGTTCCCATCGTGCAGTTCCTTTCCTCCTGATTTGCTCGGACACAGGATCTTCCTTCGTTCATAGCTCGACCTGGACGCGTGAAGCTTGGGAGGAGATTCCTTTCCCCGCCTTGAACAGTTGACATAGCCCTTGGAGGGGTGGTGTATCAACGAGCAGCGTGATTCAGCTATGCCACTAGGCCTCCCTCTCCAGGGAGAGTAGTGGTTTCCTATAAACACCATGCTCTTCGCTCCCACATTCTCTCTCCCAATTCTTACATTCTCTCCAAGCATCTACGTTCTTGATCGCTGGTTTGTGACTACTGGGTTCTTTGGTACGGCGGTAGTAGGCATTTTGCTATCCTCCATCACCCTCCTCTTTGGCATTCTCTGTCATTCTTTCCCAGAGTCAATCCTCTCCGGTGGTCCGCTCGATGGCGCACTGGCAAACGGGGTGTATTGTGCCTCAACACCAGTCAGCTCTTGAGAGCATCGGTGCCCATACGGACAGGGCCCTGCAGAACACCTCTGGGAACGTCCAGACATACTCTGACAACCTAGCCGACAGCAGCACTGTTGGTCGTGACGACCAGCTGCAGCAACTTGCCTTCAAGTATCCTCAACCCCCAGTTCCAACACATCCAGTGCCCACTGTTCCCACCACCCTTCAGCCCCCTCAGAACCTCCGGCTCCAGAGCAAGAAGCTCCGGCGCCTGCATTCATTTGGGCCCAGCCTAATCGGTCCTCGTAGCAGGCCCAGAAGCTATCTCAGGTCCAGCAAGTATCTGGAGTACAGGTCCCGTCCACGTCGAGACACTGGCAAAGATGGGGAACCGGTATGGTCGGACGAGCTTGAAGACGCGTTTCAACAAGGTGAGAAAAACAATATATTAGCTGCACGACATATGAATACTAATGTTGTGATAGCTCTCGAGGCGAATCCGCCAATGGGCAGACGGAAATGGTCCGAGCGAGGAAAGTCATATGGTCGAAATGAGCTCATTGCTGAGTTCATCTACAAGAAAACTGGTAAACGAAGAACTCGAAAGCAAGTCTCCAGCCACCTCCAAGTCCTCGACTCGTTCCTCAAAGGAGACCCCGATTGTAAGTGGCAAAGCCAAGTATACCAAAGTCGGACCGAGCTAATATAAGTGACTAGGGGAGCGACTCGTACGAGAAGAGGCGAACGTCCGCTCGAACAACCAACATCCGCCCGCTGGTCCAAGATGGGGGCCTGCCATGGATCCTCCCTTGTCAAGTCATTATGGCACTCACCTCCACCCCACCTATCATGACCCTATGAGACAGGCCTATGGAGAGCTGCCGCCTACCCCGTTTTCCATGAACGCTAGCTGGCCCGAGAGCAACTTCAGTACTATCCAAGGCCTCGGGTTCGGTATGTGGGTAAACGAGCCAGACAAGAACGATCGTATTGAGGACGCAAGCCATATCTACAGTCGCCTTCAAGACGACCAGCGGCATCCGGTAGCACCGATCTCTTTGAATGAGATCAGGAACTGGCAAACATCCTTTCCTTACCTCAATTCGCTGATGGCGAATTCCAATGGGTCGTTGGACTGTGACATTATTCTAATCGAATCCAACCTGAAGTTGATGGATGACTTCCCGGCTGCTCGCTCTAAACTCGGCATTCACCTGGAATTAGATTTTGCCCAGGCTAGTGCGGCTGGAGTTCCGATTCTCAGTGAGATGGAGAATTGGTCCTCCAAGATTTACATGTATGAAAATGGCCAAGAGATCTATCAAGGGCGTCAAGAAGTTGCGAGGCCGACGCACACCGCGACGCACACCAAGGTGAAGCCTCACTTTGAATCCAAATGGTGGGCGAACCGCTTCACCAAGCTCACGCAAGATCAAAAGCTGGCCGAGGATGCTGGACACCATGGCCACGAGCAAGCTCGGGAGTTCCTCCGCCACCTGACCGTAGTTCAGGAGATTCGGGCTATGACACCCTACAGCTCACGAAGAATGTCCAACCCCTACTCTGGACATGCCGTGAGTGAGAAGAAGAGGGTGGCAATCATTCTCTGGAAATTCCGACAGACGCTGCCCCGCGATGTAGTTGGCACCACAACATGGCGCAGAGTGGTTTCTTCGGATCGAATCCCTCACGCAAGCCCCAAAGCAGCGACGGGCATCGATCTCCCTCCTCCGATGTCGCTAGCTGACTCGATACTCTTGAACCGGCCGGGCCCTAACGTTTACCATCAACCCCAACCGCACGAGCTCCTTCACAACAATGGAGTTTCTCAAAACCCTTGGCCTCTGTATTCTACAGGCCAGGAGAGCGTTGCACAAATGTTCAACGCACCTTTTGATTTCATGAGTCCCCTTCCCAAGCAAGAAGACCGCCTTAACGATAAGATTGCTGTGACCTTGGGTCTGGATGGCTTCCCAAGCCTCCAATCACATGATATTAGCCAGCCAACCAGCCTCAACGGGCCCAACAGTGGCACAAGCATTCTTAGCATGCCAGAAGTGCCTTTGTCGCATTCCTCCCATGGTCCATACAGCCTTGAGCATGACAACCACTATGTCCACAGCCAACCACTTGGGGTCAATGTGCACGACAACAACGCCCTGCTGAACGGCATGCTGGTGACGAGCGCACAGTCTATGGACGATATGAACAACAGCCAGGCATCCTGGATGCCACCAACCACTGCAATGTCCGGGGACATCCCCGGCAGCCACTATCCGCACATTGGCTTCCCGTCATCCGAGCACCACGTTGCGGTGCCCCGTGAGCCAAATCCAAGCCACAGCTATGATTTTATGCCCGAGGAGCTCGATAAGTGGCCGAGCAGCCTGCCGACCGATATGAATGGAGGAGCGCATGAGCACGCGCACTCTTACACCGCGAGTAATACAGTACAGGCCGTTTAATGACAGGCCGAGCGAGACTACTTAATGATAATTATGGCGAAAAAAGTATTCTTAATAATGTGATGGGCCGGTTAATCTTCGATTCATATGCAGTGTACAATAATGGCAGGATACCTTTTACAATGATTATTTATTCATTTTTCTTATCACCATACTTATTAAAATCTAGCAGTAGTAAGCATTATTCTCCGACTTGTAAACACAGTACTCCGTAGTGGCATAACCAAAATTAGGGTCAAGTGGCGGCATTTAGCCGGCAGATGGATGCATTTAGCCGGGCCCGACTTTGGATGGCATCCGGCCAGCCCTTGGATAAGTTACTACCCCAATACAATACAGCCGCCACCATTTCATTTAGCCTCCAATGCCGCTATCTGTGCCGTGTATGGCGCCTCCAGTGGATACGCGCAATGGATTTGAGTTCATAATGCCATGACCGAGGGGCAGTTACTTATTACCCCTCCAAACCTTCCCTTTCTCTCCCTTCATCCCCCCCGATCCTTCTTTGATCGCGTCTCTATACCTTGTCTCAACACGACCTTGTTACTCCTTCAATCACCATGGCCTCTCCCACCGTCAAGCTAAACAGCGGCTACGACATGCCCCTCGTGGGCTTCGGTCTCTGGAAGGTGAACAACGACACCTGCGCTGACCAGATCTACCACGCCATCAAGGAAGGATACCGTCTGTTTGACGGCGCCTGCGGTACTATGCTCCCCCCATAAAACACCACCAATAATTCCCAATCTAACACAAACCAGACTACGGCAACGAAGTCGAAGCCGGCCAAGGCGTCGCGCGGGCCATCAAGGATGGTCTCGTCAAGCGTGAAGAGCTCTTCATTGTCTCCAAGCTCTGGAACAGCTTCCACGACGGCGACCGCGTAGAACCCATCTGCCGCAAGCAGCTCGCCGACTGGGGTATCGACTACTTCGACCTGTACATTGTGCACTTCCCCATCGCCCTGAAATACGTCGACCCTGCGGTCCGCTACCCGCCGGGTTGGATGTCCGAGAACGACAAGCTGGAGTTCGGCAACGCCACGATCAAAGAGACCTGGACGGCGATGGAGTCGCTCGTGGACAAGAAGCTCGCTCGCAGCATCGGTATTAGTAACTTCTCTGCGCAGCTGGTCATGGATCTGCTGCGGTATGCGCGCATCCGTCCTGCCACGCTGCAGATCGAGCATCATCCCTACCTCACGCAGACGAGGTTGGTCGAGTATGCCCAGAAGGAAGGATTGACCGTTACGGCGTACAGTTCTTTTGGACCGTTGAGTTTCCTTGAGTTGAGCGTGCAGAATGCGGTGGATTCGCCGCCGTTGTTTGAGCATCAGCTTGTTAAGGGCATTGCAGAGAAGTATGGACGCACGCCGGCGCAGGTGTTGTTGAGGTGGGCCACACAGAGGGGTGTGGCGGTTATTCCTAAGAGTAACAATCCTCAGCGGTTGAAGCAGAATTTGGATGTTACCGGGTGGAACTTGGAGGAGGAGGAGATTCAGGCCATTGCTGGGTTGGATCGCGGGTTGCGGTTCAATGATCCTCTGGGAGTGAGTTTTATCCCCTTTCTTCCATTGTATGAATATGTGGAAATGTTTACTAACTTAAAATCATAGTACGGACTCTACGCCCCTATTTTCTAAACGACCCAGCTATGAGTGTATATACGATATATGAATACATACCAATCTTGTAGATGTTAAACTTTGATGCATGTGACATGGTCGTAGATAATAGATAAGATAAACCCGCCAAGACCACCGCATCGCGATAACCAACATTTCTCCATCCATCCCATCCCATTCCATCACTCTCACCTTCACATCCACCTATTTCATACCATGAACCCATCACCACCACACCACCAACCCTAATCCCAATAATAAAAAGCCAAAATGACCCTAAAACCCCTAACCAGCAGCATCCACATCAAAACGCATCCAGCCCCGCGCTCCCTCTCCGAAAGCAAACTCATTCTCTCCGCACTCCAGAAATTCGGCGAAGTCGTGACATTTCGAAATCTAAAAGTAATTTCCCCCCTTTTCCCCTTTCCCCATTCTCCCCTCTCCCTCGTTTACCAAAAAAATGCTAAATACAATAATGGTGAATATAGTACGACCCCACAAACACATCCCCCAAATCCGCCCACAATACCATCGCAATCTTCGAGTCCGCGGCCGCGGCGTCTTCGGCTATTGCGGCGTCGCCGATTACTATCCCTGTACAATCTCAAACACAAAATCAATCGCAAAGCCAGAGTCTAGAGGGAAAAGATGAATCTCCCTCGCATACAGCCACACACCCCACACAATCACAATCACAACCACAACCACAACCCCAAGGACCGACCTTAACATGCACGATCCAGCCCTCACGACATAACCACGTCTCGGCGATGACGCGCAATCCATACCATACGTTCTTCTACGTGGATAAGGGAAGCCATATGTACAAGGATCTGGTGAAGAGTGGCATACCGTTGGATTATCTGGCGGATGGGCCGATGAGGAGGAAAGCGCATGTGCCGGAGCGGGTGAAGAGGATGCTGGATCGGGATGTGTGGAGATTTGGGGGGAAGAGTTTGATGGGGTTGTATCGGTTTGGGGTGGAGAGTGAGGGTGAGAGTGGGAATGGGATGGAAGGGCAAGGGGAGAAGGAGGGGAAGGATGACATCGGGGAGGGTGAGGGGACGAAGTGAGGTGAAGAGGAATGTTGGGATGATGATTGTATGATTTGTTTCCTTTTTTTCCTCTGTATAATAGGTTGGATCGGTTGGGTTGTACATGTATGTATAGCGGGCTACGTACGTCACTTCGTTTATTGTAATTCTAATAGGTGATGGGTAGGTGGTGGGCGGGTACATTAATAGCTATGGATGAGGTTAATGGCATGTAAGATGAAGAAACCGTTCCCTTACACAACGCGGATATACGCTACGTTTCGTTAGCATCTCTAAGCGTCAAAAGATAAAGGAAGAAGACTTACTCGCGTCAACCTGCATGATATGCGGTATCGCCAACCGCACCTTGTTCCGATACAATGCCGGCGCTCTCGTCTGTAGCGGGTTGCCCTCAAAGTACACCGTCTGGAGTTTCTCCTTGTCCCGGAGTTCGCGCTCCACTTCATCGAAGCTCGACAGTTGGTTGTTGGACGCCCACAGCTCCTCCAGATTCTTCAGATGAGACACATGTTCCAGCTTGGACACCTGGTTGTTGGAAAAGTCCAGCACGCGCAGCGAGGTGTTCTCCTCGAGACCGCTAAGGTCGGTGATCGCATTATGCGACACGTAGAGTTCCTCTAGATTCTTCAGGTTCGCGAGCCCACTGATACTCGTGAGACGGTTCGACTGGATAGAGAGGATGCGCAGGTTGGAGAGGCCATCGAGGTTCTATAATCACCGCAGTCAGTCAACCAACTCATACCACACCCAAGACTCACAGCGCAACAGACGTACCTTCAATTCCGTGATCTTATTCTTCCCCAACCACAGCTCCTCCAACGCCTTCAAATTATCCAGATTCTCAATCTCCTGCAAGCAGTCAGAACGATACCCCAACAATCATCTCAGGCACATCCAAAACCCACCCGAATCCTATTCGCTCCAAGCTCCAAATTCCTCAACGACGTAAACGTCTCCACGCCCTCTATCTTCGAGATCTTATTCTGCACAAAATACAGATCCGTCAACTTGACCAAATGCGAAATATTCTTAACATGCTTAATCTTATTGAAGCTAAGATCCAAGCTGGTCAAATGCTCAAACTCATCAAGCCCCTTCACATGCGATATCAGGTTATCGTAGAGATCGAGTTCCGTCAACGACTTGGCAACTTCCGTGGGGAATTCGATTCGCGTGATTTGGTTCTGTCGGAAACATAATCTCTATATCATCCACCGTCCGATTAGCACTATGTCGTGCGACCACACAAATACTGGATATCCCTGCCATACCTCCACCTTGGGAAACCGCTCCAACCGCAACGCCGGAATCGAAGTTATGCGACAGTGAACGAGGTCGATTTCCTGATGCGAGGTGTGTTAGTTAGCTGGCTGTGTCCATCAATCAACGAACGCGTCGCGTCGGAAGAAGTATCAGCGTATACCTCTGCTTCTGGGTCCTCATCCTCCAATAGATCTGCACACAAAGCCCAACCATCAGTATATTGTCCTTCGCATCACCGGCATACCACGCCACAGCATCCCGGGATTCATGGTTGTTGATTGACATACCCTCATCGGCCTCGATCTCCTCCACGGGCGGCGCATCCGAGTCCGAGTAATCGGGGTCTTCTAGGGCTTCCGGGTTCGTGATCGTGGCTTTCGGTTCGACCCGTAGCTTTCCGTCCCAGCCGTTTTTGTCCTTCATGTTGAACGATGGGGTGTGGGCGTGTGTGTGTGTGTAGGGTGGTCCTTGTAAAAAAAAGTGCTTTGGTGGTGATGCAGTTGGAGGCGGGGAGATTGGGTATGACGCTGCCAAGAAATATCAGGAGATCGTCGGAGCTTTGGATGGAGGCTCAAGGGAGCGGACACAGCCTTGCAGGGGAATTATGTATGTATATATGTATGAAAGAGTTCAGGACGGGGCTAATCGGGGAATACTCACATGAGCTGACACGATGTAGTGCGGACAAAAGCGGGATGCGATGGAAGATTTGGAGATGACCGACCGATCGGTCATTATTGCCGCGGCGTGATCTCAGCCCGCCTTCGCCGTTAAGAGGCGATCCACTCTACGCTGTAGTCTAGATGCTCGATATATCGCCAATAATCCTGTCCATTATGCGTTACTGCCTGTTTTACTCGTTACTTCTGATCTATACTATTCTGGAACTCGGCCGTCTCGTGAAATGGTCAATTCAAAACTACTTAGACACGGGACAAGCTGGATGGTGGAGGCGGACGCTTTTATGTACAGCACGCACGCCCAATCAGTACATATACATGGCAAAGTCCGATCCCATGTAAGTCTGGAACCGTTCGGACTATGCGTGTACCAGAAGCAGCGACGGGCGCTTGAGACATGAATCAAAATGCCACGCGCAGGAGAGTCTCCAAGAAATAGACCATGGCGAACCAATGACAAAAACAACGCTGGGTTTTGGGGTTCACATCTTCGGGCACAAAGAGACTAGGAAATAAACCAGGACGGCGGGTCGAGCCTCTTATGGGCTGCATGTTAAGCAAAAAGAACAAAATGGGGATGATGAAAGGAATCAAAAGTAGAAAGAGACAGATGAAAGAAAAGAGGGAATGTAAATCGGGGAGCGTATACATGAGATCAGCAAAATTTTGGCTGATGACCAAGACTGACGCCTGCGGTATGCAACAGGAAAGGAAACTTAAACACTAGGAAACAAGACTGGCGGGGGTAATCTGGTATCTGCTCGCTGGGAGCGCAAGAACATGGCCGGTGCTCGGAAGAAAAACGGTGCGAATGACATGGGGATAAAGGTAAAAAGGTAAAAATGGGGAGGAAAAGTTAAGGAAAACACATCTTCACTGTGGAACTGCCGCGAGCGTTCAGATCCCAGACGAAGCTGGACTGAGCTGCCCGGACGGTCTGGCTGCTCGACACGGCAGACGTTCCATGCGTATAGTTGATCAAAAATCAGATGACTCTTTCTTTTGAAAACCGACTGGACCCGCAAGGCGAAGATAAGCATGCTGTAATGCAAATGCCAGAAAAACTAGAGGTACAGGCATCACAATGCAATGTCGAGAACCAGACTAACGTCTTTCACTTGTGCCCCGGCAAGGTCTTCGAGGACGGGAATCAGATCGAGAAGCTCGTTATCGTGGGCGTCAGAGAACCAGCTGCTGATGGGTATCGCATGTTGAGGGTGGAAGATATACGAAGTCGGGGAATTATCGATGATAATCGTGTCTCGTAGGTCGCGGCCTACTTGAGAAAGATCCTAACCAGGTATCAGCAAACAACTCACGCAAGGGAATGTACACTGGGCAGGACAAACCTTGACATAGTTGCCTTGATGGTTATAGCAACTATCCCTGAACAGTCGGTGGTGGACAACGTTGTGAATATCTAGCTGATCCAGCAGAGGATCACCGTACTAATGAAGCATGAGCAAATGCGTAGCCGATAATTCTTATTTTGAAATAACTCACCTTCGACACGGAAGCGGTAAAGACAACCACTTCATACAACTCACCCACCCTTTTCATGAATTGGTCGACTCCAGGTCTTTTTATAACGTAGATGTTGTGATATTGACCTTCAATCTCCACGGGAATGGTAAAATCGGCGCGTTCAAGAACCTGATAACATAGGTTAGTCTAGCACTGGGTTGATGATAAGCTGAGGATGGCGGACCTTGAAACTACTGTGAACCAACGTCTCGTCCAAATCAAGAACCAAGCATTTCCTGTCCCGCAGATGGGGAAGAGGTGGCGGCAAGAGGAATTGCTGTTGCGTCTCCTCTAGCATTGTGTCGGCGTGGTGTCCGGACGGGCCCATCGGCGGAGGCAATTCAGCCGGAATTACTGTCGCCTCCTCGTCGTGTGAAGTATACTTCTCGTCGTCATAGCTATTCTCGGACGCCGGGGGCTTAGGCAATTCATCCAGTTCTATAGGAGCAGTCGGAGCATCCTGAGACTTTTCAGTGAGAGGAGAGATCGCTTGCTCCTCTGTTTTCTGAGCGGGTTCCTCCGCTTCGCTGGCAACAGCGCTTGCTTCGGCGGTCGTAGTAGAAGGTTGAGTACTCTGGCCTACACCAAGCCCCTGTGATTCAGCACTGTCCTGTGGCAAAGTCGGTACTTTCTCTGTCTCTGCCGCACCCGAAGGTACCGTTGCACCATCGAGCTGAGCGCCCTGCTCGGAAGTAGTCACAGTGCGCTCTTCGTCTACTTGAGACATGGACTGGTTCGACGTCACAGTCATGTTGGGTTTCTCATCCCGGTAGTAGCTCGGGTCTTTGGATTCCGCGGTGCTCGAATCACCAGCATTGGTGTCGGCCTTCTCCGGAGTGGCCTGGGTGTGGGGAACCGATGGCTGTCTGGATGTCCTCTTCGCTGGGATGGCAGGGTCCTCCGAATCATCGCTGGGCGAGGAACAACAGCTCAAGAAGGCGAACAACCTATACGAGACCTTGCTTCTCCTCTCTGGCTTGGCCGGATCACGCAAGTCAGGGCTTGCCGACTTGTCTTCCTCCATACTCGCCCCCTCCTGATTTTGCCGACGCGACCTCATACTGCTACCTCTGCTCCGGTCCCTACGACCCTTGAATATGCTTCTTTTCGAACCGCGAAGAGTATTCTCGGAGTCATCGTGAGCGGTGTCTTGACTCTTGTCCAGCGTAGATTGTCGATCCGCTTTTAAGGATGCACGCGACGGGATGGGCAACAGTAGATGATGTTTCTTCGGTGCGTCAGCAGACGTGGCTGCAGAGTCCTCTACCAAGCCCTGGGCCGGTGCGACGGACTCTTGAGCCGCATTGACGGGCTCTACATGGTTCGACGGAGGCGACGCATCGGTGGTGGCGGGCTGGTCCTGAGGCGGCGGTTCAGGATCTAACAAAGGAGATATCAGCAACGGCACTCGGAACCAACCCAAGCGCATCGGAGAATTTGATTGCGAAGCCAGGAACAACGGAGTTGAAAACTTACTGGAGTCGGGGGGACTCGTCGCGATAGGCATGAGCGCTTCTCCAGTGGTCGGTTTTGAGTTTGATGGTGAAGAATCTCGCTCTAAGCTCCCTCCGAGCATTGAGGGTAGCAGAGCGAGGTTCACTTAAGCCGACGGGGAAACCAAAAAACGGAAGGGAGAGAAGAGTGGCGAGAGAAGAAAAGAGAGAGCGAGAGAGAGATAGATAGAGAGGAGTCGGAGGACAATGACCACCAGGGTTACCGCCGAGAAGGGGAGGGAGGGGGGTTTGCGCCGGCAAGGAAGAAGAAGAGGAGAGAGAGAGGGTGCAGTCACGCCTCCTGGCTCTTCGCACGTACTGAATGGATGGGATGGAGGCAGGTTACTAAGGTGGTAGTACCAGTAAGTTGCTTAGCTCTGGGACCCGGACCACCGCCTTGAATAAGGCTAGTGCGCAGCACTAAAAGACTCGTTCGCAATGAGCAGATCCAATCAATCCGCCCTCCAATGTCCAGAATACAGGGCGGCAGACGAGCAGAAAAGCATATGCGACCGGCACGATCTGGAAGTCAAGTCTGGGGATGATCGCAGGAATGGAAGGGTTCGAGCGTGTGAAGTGCAGGACTGTTTGAAAGTAGGGGATCACGTGGTTGAGCCAGGGCGCAAGCAGCTCCTCTTGACTCGTTTGATGACCTCTTTTGTTTTTAAGTGGTACGAAATAGTTGGTAGTAGGTAATAATGACAAAAGGTTCAGGCAAGGTTAAGGCAAAGGTCACCGGCCAGACAGCCCGGTAGTTAGGTTAGTTAGTTAGTTGGAGAAGAATAATAGCTGTAACGTAAACGATCTAGGGTATGATCGCTTGTTGCACTGGGGCTGACGGGTTGTTGGCCAGCGGGAGGGAAGTTAAGGTGAAAAGGAACTCTAAAAGAGGGCCCCCCGAAAGTAATCTGATCGGCGGTTGATGATCGGATTCTTGTGCTGTGGGTTCGTCCCTTTCGCTTAGTCGATGGGCAAAGGAAGTGTCAAAAGTGTAGCCAGCGGCTAAGAGAGACCTTTTTTCCACTAGTTGGACACGGTCTGATGACGGTTTTCTACAGTCGGGATGAGCGACAGGGGAGCACGGAAGTCCAAGGGGAAATCAGCCCAGGTGCGGTGGTGCTTTGATATGGTCAAGCAAGCCGGTTGATGATAGTGGAGAGTGGCTTATTCCTTAGCTCCTTGACTGGCGGCTAACCGGTTTAAGCAGAAAGAGGAAGAGGAAGGAGAAAGGGGGAGGAAACTAGAGTGAAAAGAGAACCGAGTAGGAGAGGGAAATAGTAAAAGAATACGTAGAGCCCGAGGGGGAGAGAGAGAGAGGAGAAGGGAGGGGAGGGGAAGGAGGGAGGTGGAAGTGGGTGGGCGAATACAGCAATGATGATAGTAATAAAACCAAAATTAACGATATCATCGCAATAATAATAATACAGGAATGGCAGTAATAATAATAAGGTGGAAGAATAAAAAAAATAAAAATTTAAAATTACTCCATTCGTGTTGCTATGCGCTGACTTTTACGGAGGTGATGACCTTAAATTAACTGGTACTGTTAAGTACTAATAAGTAAGTAGGGACGTTGATGGTGGATGAATGCTCGGATGTGCCTTGGGGGGCAAGGGGTAAAAGGAAAAGCAGCAAGCAGACATCGGAACCCGCATGAGAAATTAGTACGGGCCCCAGGAGAAAAAGGCGAATGAAAAAAGGAACGAAAAATGGAAAAAGAAAAAGCGGGAGAACACAGGCCAAGTCTGGTCTGGACCAAAAGATGCAGGGCTGCAGAATTGGGGCCAGACACCCTCAGAACTACTGCGACTGGCTGGTCCAGCATTGGAGACGGAGGTTCAGTCTCCATTTGCAGCAGGTTCGGGCCTGATTTGACGGGAGATGCCCCGTACCTTGAAGTTTGCACGCCCTGATTACCTCCCATTGGAACCGGTAAATCAACTAAGTATGAGCACCATGGTGAGCCACGCTTTCCAAAAGATTCAAATTAACTATTGCACAGACATGTGGACGATAAGGATACCAGCAGGATCCCCCATACTTCATTTGATCCAGACTGATGTAATTCATGCATAGCCAGAAGCTAGTGAGTTACACGCCTACCCACAGCAGCCCGGTTCCCGGTCGAAGTAAGTACTCTGTAGCCTTCGACTCGAGGTCATCCGGAACAAGTTCCGACTCGAGAATGAGTATAACTATAGCAGTCGCACCCATCCAAAATATCACTAAAATCGGGAGAAGTCATGAAAGTCTGATTGTTTTAATTTCAATAAATATTTCCACGGATCGCATAGCAAACCCCGAAAGT
Source organism: Aspergillus vadensis CBS 113365 (assembly GCF_003184925.1). Classification (NCBI taxonomy): domain Eukaryota; kingdom Fungi; phylum Ascomycota; class Eurotiomycetes; order Eurotiales; family Aspergillaceae; genus Aspergillus; species Aspergillus vadensis. Next base: position 184,240 of record NW_020292067.1, read on the forward strand.
AAGTGCTATCAATGTTACCCCGAGAAGGCTTGGTGCAGGGATCTCGCTCGTCTTTTCTTCCGTGGGCGCTTCCAGGACGAATCGGAGGTAGCCAAGACTTAAGGTGGTCTCAATCACCAGTGACAAGGTGAGGCTGGCGTATATCTGGCAGCTCAATAGTCCTTTCAAAGTCATGCATATCTGCTCCCATTTCATGGTGTCTTTTGGAGGGGGGCGTGGTTTCTGTAGCCACAGCATCTCTCTTCCGTAACAGCCTGCACTGTCCGAGTCGGATCAATTCATGGAGCACACCACCTTCACTGAACCTGCAGCTTCACGTCCCTCATGACCACAACAATCATGGGAGACCTACACCCCGGCCCTCCCTCCATCCTGTTCAAGACCCTGGAAACAGTTCCAGGTGACGACGGCCATCTGCTCAGCCAAGCGGGCAGCACCAATACTAAAGTAGGCAAGGCTCAGGAATAATTTACAGCTATTGTGGGTGATCAGTACCTCATGATACAGGATCGAGTCGGAATTACCGACTTCTGGGACTGAGATTCTGGACGGGCACCTCCACTCCGAAGAAGTCACTATCTTCATTCGCTTCTCGTCCTGCTAGCCTTCCAGCCTAAAAGACCGCATGCCTTAGTACCACGACTCCGCTCACATCTAATATCTTCAGCCCCTCTGGCATTTTATTGGGTCAATCGAGACATGCATCATTCGTTGTCCGTTGAGAATAATTCCTACCATTGGCTAACTATCACCGACCGTGATCGGCCTCAGCTACTACTACTGCTCAGGTCTCCCATGTCGCCGCCCGTCAATCTTAATCCTCCTTCGCTGGGACCAAGGTCGCGTTCCGCAGCAAGCTTTTCAGAAATTCAGAGGTCATCTTCCAAGAACATTGACATGCTCTAGTCTAGAAAAGCTCATCACCATGGCTGGCGGATAATGCGCCCGGGGCGTCATTCCATGCACCTACTTGGGACTGCCTGCGAATCAGATACTGCTCAACTAGGCCCGTGCAGTTGTCGAAAGAAAAGTCGATCATCCTATCTAGCCACCTACCCATGCTTGCATACCTGCACACATACCTAGTCTCAATATTCTATACGCTGTAGGTATCAATCTCCCTTTTCATTCGTTTGTGTCACCCTGCGTTCGTAAATAACGGTCTGCTTCAAATGGTGATAGCCATCCCTGCCAAAGAAGATGCCACTGCAGCCATCCATAGTTTGCGGGGTCTGCTAAGGAGGAGTTAAGCAACAACCCCAATAACACAACGATTCTGTCCGGGTGATACATTCCAGTATCCTTCCTGGTTGATCATTGACACACAAGGGATGGCGCATTCTACGAAATACTTTGCCTGTCTTGAGATCCAAGTGATTGTCAAGTCTTGGTTTCAGACAGGTATGCGGAGACTGTTTGGATAGTATACCATCTCTCAGCAGCTAGAGAAAGAGCTGGTAATTACCCTGTAATACCTGATCTCCATGCCATCCCCACTCTTGTATCCAACCCCCGCATCAAGTGCGAGACTGCAGCCTTCGGATGCTATTTTTGTTCTTCGAGATAATTCATTCATGTTGATGCCTTCACTTTCTGGCTTTCAAGTCATACGATCGAGGACGAATGGGAGAGCTAGGCCACAATGTCAGAATCAAGGAATACCATGCTCAAGTCTGAGAACGATCCACATTTGCTTTATTTTCCCGGGCTTCCTTGGTTGCCAAAGTGCCGGCCAGCCATATGGTTCTTTGATTAAAGTCTAGCGGACCAGCACTGACCTCAAGTTTAGCTGCCTCGTGCGATATTGGTAGACCTTGTAATTTACCATCAACATCCCGCTATTGAAGCTTAATCGACCGGCACCAGATCAACTAAATGATACAGATAACAACTACTTCTATCAGATAATACCACCAACCTCGTAACTACTACCTGCACTAACCGGCCGGTCTTGGTTGCAGTGCCTGGGTCCCTTTTAGGAAGTTGGGCGCTTAAGGGCCTCCATAGTAAGACTGCCAGAGGATGGACCTGCAAATCTCAATAACGCAGACAATTATCACAGCCAATTACTGTTGATTATTTGATTCAATTTGGGTGGCTCACTTAGTAGTACGTGTGGTACAAGATCTGTGAAATCAAGCGATTCACTACTCCGACATCGACCGGATGATGTCAACGGCTTTATTAGATTTGAACATCTAAAAGCAACTAAAAAGCCATCGACACCACAATTTGGAGACTAGGCCCATAGGCAATCCCCTAAAATAGCGAGCAGGTCGCTGTGAAGGCTAAAACTTGTGGCCACTGATACTTGATGTAATGAAGGTCTGGGGACTCCGCACGTGAGGTGCGCCTCCGCCCCTCCGCAATGTTGGCCCGAGGTCTTCACATGCATTAACTCTCAACAACATTGTCAGCTCCGTCCATAATGTGAGCTCCTGAGCGAGTTGTCTGCTACCAACAGTCTCACAACCACACCTATTCTTACTCATACTTCCTGCTTACAGCATATCCGACCTCGAAACTGCACCACAGACCGATATAGAACGCGTCATCCCTGCGGACGCTTCTCCCCATCTCCTGATGGCCTTCGACAGTCTGGCCTAAGAATGCCAGCTGCCGTGAGGGCACTGTCCTACAAGGTGCCCACAAATTGTGTTAGAAGTGGTTCTGTGGCTATACATGAGGCATAATGGCCGCTCATTCAACGCTTCGTCGTCGAGAAGATCCTCTCGTGGCGCTGTACAACAAATACACCAGTCTCGTTCGCTCCCGGATCAAGCGTTCATCAAAGACCACCCAAATCATCGCCACTATTGCACTGATCCTATCTATCTTGGGTTCCGGCTATGGAGGCTACAAATGGTTTAGCGAAAGGGCCAAAGAACGTGCGCGAGGAAGACAGCTGCTGCGTCGGAATTCCGGGATTCGAGGCAAGGATGGCACTCGTACCATCTATGTGCCCTATAAAGGCTCCATGACCTCCAAGGTTGTGATTCATCCGACCAAACAGACGACTTTCGATGCGCATCGGCGCTTGTTCTTGAATCCACCTGCTGCCGCCCGTGTCGGCGACGGCGAATCAGTGAATCAAATACCGCCGCCAACCACAAAGCCTGGGATCAACCTTGCATTCCTTCATCAATTTCTCAGTCTAGGGAGTATCATGGTCCCGAGATGGGGTAGCAAAGAAACCGGATTATTGATGGGCCATGGGGTTTTCTTGCTCTTGCGGACGTACCTGTCGCTGTTGATCGCACGACTCGATGGCGAGATTGTAAGGGACCTTGTCGCTGGTAAGGGGCGTGCTTTCGCTTGGGGCATTCTCAAATGGTGCGGGATTGGCACGCTGGCTTCCTACACCAATGCCATGATCAAGTTCCTTCAATCGAAGGTGTCTATTGCGTTCCGGACCCGATTAACGAGGTATATTCACGATCTCTATCTTACTGGCGACAACAACTACTACAAGTTGATGAATTTGGATGGCGGTGTTGGCCAAGGACCAGACCAATTCATTACCCAGGACCTTACTCTCTTCTGCTCTGCAGCAGCAGCGTTATACTCGTCCATGGGAAAGCCTACGGTGGACCTATTTGTGTTTAATTATCAACTGTATCGTTCTCTCGGGCCGTTGGCCCTTACCGGTATCCTCACGGGCTACTTCAGTACCGCAGCAGTTCTGAGGAAGCTTTCACCACCGTTTGGAAAGCTGAAGGCTGTGGAGGGAAAGAAAGAGGGTGACTTCCGGGGTCTACATTCACGGTTGCTCGCCAATGCTGAGGAAATCTCTTTCTATGGCGGCGCGGACATCGAACGTGTTTTCCTAATGAGAAGCTTCAAAGACCTTCAGCGCTGGATGGAAGGTATCTATAGCCTCAAGATCCGCTACAACATGCTCGAAGACGTCATTCTAAAATATGCTTGGTCTGCGTTTGGCTACCTCATCACATCTCTGCCGATATTTCTTCCAGCCTGGGGCGGCATGGGTGGTGCCCTAGAGCTTGTCGACGTGCCGAAGGAGACTGGTCGAGAACGCGATCGCATGAAGGAATTCATCACGAACAAACGTTTGATGCTGTCTCTGGCGGATGCAGGTGGCCGAATGATGTATAGTATCAAGGACATCTCGGAATTGGCTGGGTACACGTCTCGAGTCTACAGCTTGATATCCACCCTTCACCGAGTGCATGCGAGTGCATACTACCCCCCACGCAATTCTCACGCAGAGTTATACTCTCTCGCGGATGTACAAGGGACTATTCATAACGGCTTTGATGGTGTTCGTCTCGAACAAGTTCCCATCGTCGCGCCTTCAATCTACCCCCGGGGTGGCGATGATCTGATCGAGTCACTGTCATTCGTCGTGCACTCCGGTGACCATCTCCTGATATCTGGACCGAATGGCGTCGGCAAGACTGCTATTGCCCGAGTTGTATCAGGGCTGTGGCCAGTGTATCGCGGATTGGTCAGCCGCCCCAGAGGGTTTGGACTTGACGGCATCATGTTCCTTCCCCAGCGGCCCTATCTGAGCGTGGGTACTCTCCGCGATCAAGTCATTTACCCGCACACCGCAATCGACATGCACGAGGCAGGTATAACCGATGCTGCACTGCAGAAGATTCTGGACGACGCTCACCTAGGCTACCTCCCTGGGCGCGAGGGCGGATGGGATACTCGCAAGGAGTGGAAGGACGTCCTGAGTGGAGGAGAGAAGCAACGCATGGCGTTGGCACGAATTTACTATCACGAGCCTCGCTATGCCTTCCTTGATGAAGGAACCTCAGCGGTCTCGTCTGATGTCGAGGGCCTGCTGTACCAGCGGGCAAAGGAGCGGGGGATCACCGTGATTACAATCTCCACACGCGCATCGCTGAAGAAGTACCACACATACAACCTTAGCATTAGTATTGGCGAAGAGGGCGAGCAATGGGAGTTTGAGAGGATCGGCACCGCCAAGGAGAAGCTGGGAGTTGAGAAGGAGTTGCAGGAGATACGGAAGCGGCTTGACAAGGTGGAAGAGTGGAAACAGCGTCGGGAGGATATTGAGAACGAGCTGCGCAAGGTCTGGGTGGAAGAAGGAGAGCTTGCTCCACCACCCTATGAATCCGAATCTGAAGCAGTTGAGGTACAGGATGATCAGCAGTAGGCTCTCATCCACTGCAGGTCAAACTAGCCGACACTGTGACCATTGTTCCATTTTATATCCATGTTGACTTAGTGTCCGAGTGAATCTGTACCTGGACTTTTGGATGATGGAAATAGATTAACCTGCTATTGTGAAGCTGTGATGATTTACCCATCTGTAGAGTCACATGACCATCACCCACGGCGGCAGAGCGGATCCTGTTCTTGTCCCATGCATTCAACTATCATCAATGCTGCATAGCTTAGCCTGCCTCTTGAATCTTTACCCTTCACTTTTTCCTCTTCTTTTCATTCGGGATTATAGTCACGTGTTCATTTCTATCCCAAAATGTGCATTCTGCGTACAGACTAATCACAGCTTACTTCCAGCTCTTATTCAAATCTTATCTAAATTTAACTACTCCTGCAGGGGAAAACACGCCCCTTCTACTATAATGTCAATCATTATGGAAGACTCATCTTCACCAGACCAGCAAAAAATGGTCGTAATACCAATCAACCGGACATTCAGCGACGGCACCCAGGACAACTGGCCCAAAGATGAGAGATTCCTGAGACCAGACGATAGTTACTATCGAGAGAAGCTGGCTTCCATGTGGCTGCAGAAAACGGGGGCTTATGAGCGTGGTACGTTGATTGCATGATTTAATTTTATCTTATTCTAGTTCAGTTGATGCGCTACACCTTTGTACGTTTGCTTTTGAGGTTCTTTGTGATTTACCCATCTATTACTCCTTCAGACTCTGTACTTCAGATCCATATTGAGATGTTCGGCGCATCGTATACCTTATTGTACCATCATGTGAAGGCCAACGAGAGTTGCTGTTATTTGATCAAAAAGGGAAAGCGACATGTCGCTGCATGCTAGCATATTGACATTACATTCGCATTTATTCCACCTCACTAACCCTACTTCTAGGAGTGGAATACATCCTGGACAGTCTGCCTGATGGTTATGCTTTATTTGACAGGCCGCGTATTGCCAACCCCGACATTGTAGGTTTATACTCTTTACTTCTGGGTGAATCTATATCCCTAACCCTCTGCAGTACGATCGTTTCCTTTATGGCCATCCGACAGATGTGTATTTCAACTCCACGAAGCAGTTCTTTCCGCACTTCTACTATCTTATGACAGGCGGCCAAGAGCCATGCACTTGTGTTCTTTGCGAGAAAATGTCCAAGAGGATACAAGGTATGTCGCGACCAATATTCGGTTGCCTATGCAATGCTAACAGTAACCTACAGAAGGCGGCTCAGAAAGACGAGGTCCTGGAAGGCCTCGGGGGAGACCTCCTGGGACTGGAACGCCGGTTCGAACCCCTGGTAGGCCACCGGGGAGGCCGCCTGGTCGACCTCCCGGATCAAGCGCAAGCAAACCACCCGGAAGACCACCCGGAAGACCACCCGGAAGACCACCCGGAAGACCACCAGGAAGACCACCAGGAAGACCCCCTGGTAGGCCCCCTGGCCGGCCTCCAGGCAGGCCTCCAGGAAAGCCTTCGTCGGCGACATGCCCTTGTACAGATAACGAGGGGACACCAGACGTATTTAAGATGGCCGTTATGCAGCTCGAGCTGCAGGGCTTACAAGAGAAGGACATCACAGAGCCTGGAAGCATGGACTGGCGCGCAGAGCGTTCATCACTCGACGAATACATCCAGAAGCTGGACATGCAACCGTCCTTTTTGCCCCGTGCTGGAGAAGTCGTGCTCTGGACGCCAGATTTCGAAGGCGAACTAGCCTGGAACCCTGAACATAACCAGATTCAAATATATTTCCCCAGCGAGAAGCGATGGCTGGGCACCCCAGAATGGCGAGCCGGTATCGTCAGTCAGGTCCCAGAAGAAGACACCATCTTCCAAGACATCGTCCAGACATCCCCCAAAAAACAGAGCATCAACTACTCAGGCTTCCGCGTCGAAACCTTCCCTGACCCTCACAGCCCTGACAAGAGCTACTCCCTGCACTACAAATACGTCTACCTTAAATCCATCAAACCATTCAACGCCTACGAGCACTTCCTCCAAAACATCCCTCGCGAGAACCTCCACCCCTCCATCGAATACGCCATGACCATCATGTCCTCCTTCAGCCTCCTAGACAAACACCACTTCAAAGGCATCTGGCCCAACGCATCCATCTACAGCCGGGGGATCTTCATCGGCGCCGAGCTCCTGACCATCGGCGACGCCGTCCGCCTAAAACCCCAGAACTACAACCCCAACAACACCCCCTCACCAACCGTCACCGACATAATGGTGATCGAAGAGATCCGCCTAGACCTGAAAAACTGCGACTCAGACCGCAAATCCAAGCACCTCGCAGAGAAATACACCATCCGCATCCGCGGCAAGATCTACACCCCCAGCGACCGCCGCATCTACCTCACCAGCAACACCCTCCACCCCATCAAACCCCTGAACCCAGACGAAGTCGTCTCCGCCTTCCACTACGTCGGCATGAGCGGCTACGGCGACTGGTACCGCGTGCACCCCGGCGCCATGGTCGACGTATCCCAGGACATGATTCTCGGCCGACTCTACGAGCCCGATGCCCTGCAACTCATGTTCGGATCCCTGTCCCTCGGATACGATCTGGATGGTGTGCTCCGCGGACGCGAGTACTCCCGCCAAGCGGACGAGCGCATCCCAGAGGGGCAGAAATGGTTCTGGGGCGATTTCCGCACGCAGACGCTTGCGATTGACTCGCTAAATGGCGAGGATGTGGGACATTATAGCGACGCTAGGGATATGAAGATGTGGAGGGCGAATCTTCGTGTGTTGGATGGGGTGGCCAAGGCGGCGGATTTCAGGGAGGCCAAGATACCGGGCGATGTGGGACGGCCGTCGACGAAGTCCAGGTCGAATTTCGCCAAGGTGGGGAAGCTCAGTAAGCTTGTTAGTACGGGGTTGGGGGGCGCGGATTTGAGTAACCCTGTTAGTGAGGCAGAGGAGGGGACGAGTCGGTTGTCTGTTGGTGATGAGGAGGATGATGATGATGAGGAGGAGGAGGAAGAGGAAGAAGAAGAGGAAGAGGAGGATTTCACGCTCCGTATGGATCAGCTGCGCGGCGGGACGGAGGAAACAGAAGAAGGGGACTATGTGCCTAATAAGGAGAGGGAACGGAAGCGAGTAAGACACGATGATTGAGCTGGACTGTACTATATTCAAGATGATACCAATACACCAACACCCATCAAATAATGAAGTGGCATCCTACTTCGACGTCTTCTCCACCACGCCCCTAGCAAAATCCCCAAACGTAACCCCAGGCGTTACCTCCTCCTCCAAATTCGGCTGCGTAAACACCGCCAACGTATTCCTCGCCACCTTCCCAACCCCTCTCGCTCCCTTCACGAAATGCGGCACAGCACGGAACTGGCCCCTCGTAATAAGCTGCAGCGCCTCACCCGTCTGAAACGCAAGACAATCCTTCGGTATATTGACCTTGACGACCTGGCCGGTCCTGGAGCGGATATACAACCCGGCCTTAGGATCCGGCGAAGTCGTGAGTTCCGGCAGGGGGGAGGATTTATCTTCCAAAGTAGAGGAGGAGGGATCATGCGCCTCCTCATCGACGAACATCGCGGACGTAAGACCCGTTAGACATCCGTGGTCGAGGTGGGTTGCGCACCAGTCGTCATCATTCTCACCCTCACCCTCACCCTCTTCTTTCTTCCCTCCCTCCGAAGAAGAAGAACTAGACCCTTCAGTAGGAAAATAATGCAACAACCTCGCCTTCGTAGTAAAACTCCCCCTCACGACCTTCTCCAAATACCCAGGCTTATACCCATCGACACTTTCCACTGCGAAGCGATCACACGCGCGCGCCACCAACGCCGCCGTATCAATAATCAGTGTGCAGAGTTGCTCGAAGCTGCTCCGGAAGGTAGGGAGATCTGTCTCGCTAGGCCAGATATTGGGGGAGGTGTACTCGGGGAATTCTGCGTCGATGGACGGCGCGCCTTGCAGGGACGGATCGTTGTAGAATGCGCAGTTCAGGTAGTAGGAGCCCTTGTGTGTGTCGTAGTGTCCGTCGCGGAGGGTTTCTTTGCCTAGGGACCAGCCGATGAGGTATTTGGCGGAGGCGCAGGTGAGGGAGTCTAGGGTGGAGGGGGGCAGCGAGGCGAGGTATGAGGCGTTGGAGAGGACTTGCGCGCGGAGGTGTGGGAAGGTTGCCGGGAGGTTTTTGACTAGGATTATGCCTAGGGAGGAGGGGCCGAAGGCTTCTGTTAGGGTCGTGGGGGGGATGGTTCCTGTTTTTTGGAGGATGTAGTGTTAGTTGGTGAGATGGATGTGGTTTTGGTTGTTTTGGGTAGGGTGTGGTTGGGGGACGTACCGTCGATTAGGTCTTGCAGGGTGACCGTGACGGCTTGCGCTACGGGTATGTCGTCGAGTGCCATTGTGGTGGTGGTGTTTGGGTTGGTGTTGTGGTTGTAGTGTTGGTGGAGGAGAGAGAGGAGATAATGAGGGGAAAAGATTGCAGGTGGGATGATGGAGGGCCTCGGCCCGCGCCGGTCAATTGTGCTTATCGGCGCTTCTTATCGGATGGCATCGGCCGGCTGAATGGAATTGATAGATAAAATGTAAAGTGGTGGGTGTGTGTTGGAGTCAGTTGGGAGTTGTGATATCTGAATTGTGTGTATGTACAATGAAGAGGTGGATTGTGTGGTTACTATAACATAAGGTTCATGTAATGTACAGGCAGCTTGCTGCATAGCTGCAGTTGGAGCCTTTCTGACTCCATTTAGTTTCCAGTTCAGCAGTCGAGCAGTGCAGCAGTCTAGCAAGACTGTGAACATCGAGCGACACTTATGGCGAGATCTTGCAAGAATCGCGAAAATCCACTCGCCTGCAATGGACCAATGAGAGTGCCGCCGCAAGACGCGTCATCGTGTCTCCCATTCACCGAGCGCTGTCTAGATCTCCTTTCCTTCAGCAGCCTGACCTTCAGCCGCTGCATCGGCACGGGTGGTTACTTTGCGCAAGTTGCCAAAGGGCAAGATGTCCCCGATTCTCGTTATTCCAGTGAACAACATGCAGAGGCGGTCGATACCGCACCCCCAGCCGCCAGTCGGAGGGAGACCCCATTCCAGCGCCTTCAAGTAGCTCTCATCGATCTCTTCCGCCTCGTCGGCCTGCTTGCTGTACCGGACCTGGTCTTCGAACTTACGGCGTTGCTCGAACGGCGAGTTCTCCTCCTCGTATGTGTTCACGACTTCGCGACCCTCGATGAAAAGCTCTCCGCGGGCGGCGACGCGCTGGTTGGTGGTGGGGTGGATGAATGATTTGGAAAGCGGGGATAAGCACTCGGGCGGGTTGACGATGAAGGTTGGGTCGATGCACTGGGGTTCGACGTAGATGCTGCAGAGCTCGTCCAGCAGTCGGGGGAGGGTCACTTTATCGGGAAGTGCGTGGTTGCGGTCACGGAAGATCGCCTTCACCTGGTCCAGAGCATCGGGAGACGTGAGGTCTGGCAGCTTCCGCTCGATGCTCTGCTCAATAGAGGTGATGAAGTCGAGTCGGCGGAATGGCGCAGAGAAATTGAGATGGGAGAACGGTAGAGGTGTGTCTTCCTGATTAGGCCTCTTGAAGGGGGACGATTTGTGGAAAGCAGTAAGGTGTTCAGCCAGGCCCGAGAGTAGCTGCTCAGTCGTGGTCATAAGATCCTCCAGGTTGGCGTAGGCGTGGTAGAACTCGCAAGTGGTGAACTCGGGGTTGTGGGTTTTGTCGAGGCCTGTCACAATTGTCAGTACTCGCTCAAACACTTCGACCGACAAATAATACCTTCATTGCGGAACGAAGGTCCAATCTCAAAGACCCGGTCAAACCCTCCTACCACCAATCTCTTCAGCCAGAGTTCCGGCGCAATCCGTAGCGACAACTGACGATCCGGGAACTCGGTGGCTGTAGTATGGAATGGACGAGCAATTGCACCGCCAGCAACCGCTTCAATAATAGGCGTATTAACCTCCATGAAAGACCGGTCGACAAAGAACTGGCGAAGATACTGGACAACTGCCGATCTAGCTCTGATGACATTTACTGTCTCCGGGTCTGCAAGGAACTGTACATGTCGGGGATACGGCGAGTTCTCCTGCCCCTTGGCATCAACCGGAATATCATGCAGACAGGGCGACAGCAGCTGCGGCAATTCAGTCGCCAGAAGCGTGAGCTCGCCTCGTTCAGTCCGGTGAGGATTACCCGTTACGGCTATAGGATATCGTTCAGTCTAAGCAGGATACTAAGGACGGCTGGTGAAACATACAGAAGGCATCGCCACGCCGAAGCATCCGGTAGAACTGCTTGAAGGTCGCCGGAGGGATATCCTTCAGTCGACGACGGTTGCACATAACTTGTATTTTATGGCCATCATGGAGCAAGTCGAAGAATATCAAATTGCCTCCAACAAGTCTTAAGGTACGTACCCTACCTACTGATTTAAGTACGAGACGACATGGTAGAAGCCAGCTAGGCTAGAAACTAGGACCTACCATTAATAACAACTGTATCATCCTCTACTATTTCATTATCTGCTAGATGGCTGTAGCGGCCACGAAATTCCGCACAGCTCACCGTGTTCTTGTTTGACGCGAGCCGGGGATACGGCTCAGCAACAGCCTCTTCGATCAGTTGCACACGCCTCTTGAACGCCTTCTCAGGATACGCATCGACGCTGTTCTGCCTTGTTTGTACCAGAGGTGCATGGTTGTGCTGTATTACTCGAGCAAGCCTGCCAGAAGTCTGGAAAGCCTGTGATGTACGGGAAATCGGAAGTCCTGTCCTGAACATGCCGTTAGCAAACTGTCCAACAGACACAAGCCATACAATGTAATAACAGAGACAAGATAAATCAGAAGACATAAAGCTTCCTGTTACTCATAACTTGGAAGATAAACCCCCAAGCTTCAATGCAGCGGTTCTGTAATTGGAAGGGTATGTCTCATCATGCAAGTTGCAGGATAAAGAGGAGCCATTGTGATAAACACAGCAAAAACATAAAACTGCTTACCTAGACAAAAGACCTCCAACCCGCAACGACGACGCCCTCAACGGGCGAATTGGTTGCATTGAGAGTGAAAAGAGAACTACTACGTGCTCACATATTGAGAAAAGGAAGGAAGAGAGAAAAAAGAGAGCCAAGTTGTGCGGGAAATACGCGTTTGCAAATCCGGCGAAAATTCCTAAGGCGGTGAGGAGCGGCAGCGGCAGGGCCAGCTTCGAATCCCGGCAACTTCAGGTCTGCTCCGGCAGCTCAATTCAGCGCATTCACATCATACTCCTTCTAACATTCATTGATCAACACTGTTATCACTTGTGAGTGGCCGATTTACTCCTGGAATTGCCCGTCTTATATTGAAACGAGCTACTAATTGACTGACTACAGCTAAAACAACACCACCCTCACTACACATCGTCATCATGTCTTTCCTCTTCGGCGGCGCCCCCAAGCTTTCCTCGGAACAGAAGATTGCTGCGGCTGAGACGGAAGTTGAGATGGTCACCGACATGTTCAGCCGGTAAGCTTCTATCATCCTATACAATTGCTTTGAAACCTATATTCATCTTCCCCTGTCAAACACCGCACCTGTTCCCCGACACCTCATATACTTGACTAACCCAATCATGACCACCAGTCTCACCGAGTCCTGCATCAAGAAGTGCATTCCCAACGACTACCGCGAAGGCGACCTCAACAAGGGCGAGTCCGTCTGCATTGACCGCTGTGTCGGCAAGTTCTTCGAAGTCAACATGAAGGTCAGCGAGAAGATGCAGGGTGAGGCGAACCAGAAGGGCGGCATGGGTGGTTTCGGCATGTAAAGTGCGAGGTCAACGAAACGATTGTTCATCTAATTGGATCTTTTACTGTTCTTTCATAAAACGTGTATAATCTATTCGGGTTTCAGATCTGTCATGCTTGCTCTTCTGGATTGCTTGTTTTCCTTTGGTCTCTCTTATGGCATGACTGAACAGGAGCGGAAGGCAGCCTGGATTTTATGCTAATTGGGATGGATGACTTCCGCTCGGACATGGATATACAGGGTTGTTTGGTTCTGGGATGGGGGTTTGCTGTTAGCGAAGGCTGGGTCTTTGGCATTGCACGGTCAACGCGAACTGCGCAAGTCTATCTCGGAAATTATGTACATTAGAAATGATATATGTCTACAAGGCTTCTTTCTGGGAAAAGAGAATTTGCAGTCACTGTGTTGAGCATCCGGTAAATCTCCCCAACCAGGAGAACCAGGAACTGTCCTGCTTTTCGTGCTCGCCCCGTATCAGCAGCTTGACCCTGTTTTCGATGGCATTCACATGCCGTTCGAACTCGTCGAGGTTGGTTTCGACATCCTCGACACGGGAATCCAGAACATGGAGCTCGTAGTCCAGCTTCGCGCCCATTAGTTCAACCCTCCTCATGTAATCGGTGAGCTGGCTGTGCTCTTCCGTCAACAGGTCGCTCGATTTAGCTCTCATCTGTTCAAATGTCGACAGCCGTTCCAGGTACGCGGCGTTGACCTTTTCGTGACTCTCGTGTAAGCACCGACTGAGGTCATCCACAGAAGATACTTGCTGTTCAACCCAAGGTACTGTATGCTCACTAAGCTCCTGGATACGTGAGCTGAAGATTCGTGCATCTGAGGCTAGAATGTCTTCTTGCATGATGGCCTCGTCCAGAAGGGTATCGGGCTTCTCTTTGAAAGCCTCACCTCCCAAGTCATTCCATCCCAGCACTACCTCTTCGACAGTGCTGAAGGAAAGATGGCGGGGCCAGTAGTTATCAAGACGACCGGAGACCCTCTCCACATTCAGTTCGGTGCAGCTCTGCGGTCGACGCAGGAGCATAATACCAACTTCAGACGTCTGCTCCCGAGGGTCGACGGTAATGTCGGTGGAACGTGTCCTCCAGCGCTCAAGGTCCTGCGCTTCGTCATCTGCTCTGGGTACTGACACCTTACGCGACGACTCCGAGTCAGCCTGGGATGGAACCGTTTCTACGGTTATGGCTGGCGCTCTTGATTTGGGTGATTGCGGTAATATCGTCCTTGGAGGAGACTCAACCTGCAAGTCATCCTTCGGGGCCTGACCTTCATGGTCCTGCGCGTCCACGGATCCGGCTGGAGCACCATCAGATTTCTTCGACTGAGACACCTCCGTGTCGCTATCGATGGGAGGCAAATGAGCAGGGTCACCGCCAAGGTCTATGTCATCCCGCGAATGCTTCTGCGGATGGGACCGGAGGCCTACTGCATCCTTGAACCGGCCAAACCCCGCCCGCGCATCTGACACTTTCCCGCTCACACCTTTTCGAACTAATCGGCCCAGATTCTGGTCTTTCTCATCTAAGGAGGATGCTGATTCTGGCGGCCTCCCTGGACGGTCTGAGCTTTGCAGCGCGCGGTCCGCCACTAAATCTTCGTGCGAGGATCGTTTTCGACTTGTCCAAAAATAGCCACCCTGGTCGTCTGTAGTGAATACCATATCTGCGCTCTGTGCGCTGCCAGAAAGACCGTCGTCAATTCCGCCCTTCCGCGGCTTTCCCCTCCACAGCCATTTGGCTCGTTCACCGGTGACCAGGTGTGCGAAGGTGTCAATATCGAGGGTCTCGATATCAGCTATCCCGCCTTTTTCGCGGCCGCGGACCATTCCCATAACCATCTCTCCCCCGTGTCCGCTTAATTCTGCCATGGTTGATTTTACGGCATCGGTCCAGCCTTCTGCATTTGCAGCTTTTGCTGTCACCCGGTGTAGGCGATCCAAGGTCTGTCGATCTAACCTTCGGGTACGTTTCAGCTTCTGTGATTTTTGAAAGCTTCCAATGCCTTTCTTCAGGTTATGATGATCAAACGCATCCTTCCCAACCGGAGCGCCGAAAGCATGCAGCCGGTTTCGCGCCCCCATGAGAGTACCTAGCAGGGCGGCTACTGAGATAGGGCCCAACATAGAATCACTCGGTTCAATGTTGTATAAATCCATACCCGTCTCGGTCCACCAATCATTTATGGCCGCTTCTGTGACATCGCACAGCAGTCCATCAACGTACTCTGGGGCAAGATTGCCAAACATCATCAGGGCGATCTGGCATAGCTTCACAAGCTCTATGACGGCAGTATATAGAGGCACCTTCTCGCTCGTCCGGTAAAGGTGGTGGAACTTCCCCTCGGTAGCGGGCGAGGGTGGCTGTAGCTTCAAACCAGAGCGGCCTGAGCAGCCTAACCGCTTCAAGTTTTCATTCACGATAAAATCATCCTTGTGTTTTAGGACATCACCGTCGGGTACCGGAATGAGAGTCAGTGCCAATGGGAACACGTTCAGGTCGGTAACCATAAGTGTTCCCAATGGCGTTTCCTTTTTCCGCGCTTGGCATTGCGTGACTGCGCCGAAGTACATCTTCATACGGGGCGACCACGTAGATTCGTCTGTGGGGACGCTCAGCACCCCCACCACAACCTTGTGCGAAGGATCCCCCGTATAGGTAGTTATTATGAAGGTAGGATGTATGCGCGTGCAGGCCCATTGTTCAACAATGAACACCTCATATCCTTCCAAAGTCAAACGTCGACCTAGCACAATTGCCGATTGATCCTCTTCAAGATACCGGAGGGCAACTGGATCGGTGAATACGAGTCTCTGGTGGCCATGCTGTGGCGACTGTCCCTCAGGACCACTGAGCTGTGTAGACGGTATATCTTTCGTGTTGATGGAGTGTTTTGCCAATTCGTTGGGGGCTGTCGTAGGAGGCGGTGCTTGGCCACCTGTCTGCGTTGCGGGTGGTGGTGGCATGGTGAAGACGGACGATTCCTTAGCACATAAGGGCTGTATATATGGTGTTTCCACTATGTGAGTGCGCGTGAAATCAAGAAATCTGAAGAAGAAGAAATCAGGAGGCCGTGCTCAAATAAAGGCGAAAGAGACAGAAGCGTTGACCCTCCGGGGGTCTTATCGTATTGTACAGAGGTTAGGAAGAACCGTAACATATCCGAGGTTGAGGAGCTAAGAGCTTTGAAATGTCAAGCACGGATGTGACAAGCCGGGCTAAGGGCTGTCCATGTCATGTCAAATCATTGAAGGAGAAAGTAGAAGCACAAGCCTGGCCGAAAGGTGGTTGTTGTTACCGGCATGTGCAGCGACTTCAGTTGGCGACGTCACAAGGGATTCCCACCAGACCTGGAGCGGTGAGCGGCTAAGCCATCATCGCCCTGACTTTTTGGGGCCACTTTGGTCCAACAGACCCCACGGAATAGACAGTGTATATCCGAAACTAGCAGGTGTCTCAATGCCATTAAGATAGATACAGAATAACGCGACGGTACTTGGTTAGTCTTACCGTCTTACGATCCCTAAGGGTAAGCGTGAGAGCGCTGTTACCATTCTAGAACACTACCCTACATCTAGACCAATCAATTCTGCATGAAACGCAGCTGCCTAGGTGCATTCAGCCACAACTCAATCGTTCCTCAGCACTGCCACAAGGGCCCTATGGGAGAAGCCGTGGCGAGTTGGCAGACACTGGACGCGTCCGTCAGCCCAAGTACCCAGGGACACGGCCCGAGTCGCGCATGTGCAGCGAACAATTGGATTCACATGAAGCGGATGACAAGGGTCTCTAATTTCTAGATCATGTCGTCTATGGGACAAGGCATTTTACAGGTGATCAGGCTCTCTTCTCTCCAGGCCTCCTCAAGGGAGACAACAGCAGTGAAAAGAAGACCAATCTCGAGTACTACCCAAATGAACTAACAGATGGGCAACAGCGGTACTGTCTACGTACTCTTAAACCGCCTCCAAAATTTGGAGACATGGCATCTTTTTTTTCAAAAATTCCTCCCCGATCCGAAGACCAAGGAGAGCGGTCAAACTAGGTAGTTTTCAACTAGCAAAAACACGGTCTCGGATGTCTCCTCACTGACACGTGTAAAACCCGTGCACCAGGATGGAGAAAGAAAGAAAGAAAAAGTCCAAAAAGAGGGCGGGTGCGCTGAGCTTATATAGTGCCGCGGCGGGGACCCACTGGGTGAGCTAGCGTAAGCGAGGTTCCATGTTTGGCTGTGATTGGTCAGAAGCTGCCTGTATGATCCTACAGTGACTATTCTGCTTCAAGAGGGAGTTACCGACACCCTTTCACACTCGCATAGGAATAATCCAAATTTCTAAGTCTGATAATTCTGGCAATATCCGCTGATCCAGTCAAAAGTGGTGTATGTGGGTTCCTGAGCGAGTCGGGTGCAGTCCGTCGATATCTAAGCCATGTTCTGCCATACGGGAAACCCACTACTGTCACCTTGGAACTACTACTACCGGACCCAGTCATATTCCCGAACATAACGAGCTTGGTTGGATGGCTTCATAGCTATGAAAAAGTGACTGCGCTTTGAGTTGGCATCTTTGGACGAGTCGTACATTTTGCTACACGAAGGTATTCATAAACACAATGAGTGCTATGCTGTGGTGGACATTCAGGCTTTACAACATTTGTGAATAGATATCCTTCAGCGCGGGCAGAGCTACTTCACCGCGACAGAACGTGAGTCTTGCCTAGGCTTATCACTCGTTCGCTCTACATCCGGAAGTTCTTCTAAGACCAAGGCCCTCAGAGGAGAGACGTCATTTTGATAGATAAGGCGCATAGAAAGGCACCTTTGTTGTGGTCTCGTCTAAATGCCTCACTCACCATTCGCAGTTGGTAGTAACTTTTGATTCGAAGACACGGAGATCCTATTCCCATGGGACTTGGCAATCCAGTCGACAGGTACCCGCTAGGGCTCTAGAAACGAAGCGGACCAGCATGGTTAGCGAGTGTGTGCTTCGAATACCCGATGTCGCAGGACAAAGAGGGCCTGAAAGACTGAGTGGGTGGGAAGCGTCCAGTATGATTCCAGCATGGTCTCTGACAAGTGGAGCAGAGGCATTCATACAGGCTGTTCGGGTAAGGCACGGATCTCTACTTGCTCAGTGACTCGGGTTCCCTTGTTAACTCGTTAGTTGGTTAGCTACTTGTGAGCTGGCAACGTAAGGCGGCATCTCACTGCATTAGTGAGGGGAAAAGCAATTCCAGAGTGTGACTGGCAATCCGAGGCCGCACTCATTGCGAGTCTGGTTTTCAAATCACTCTTGAGATTCAGTGACAGGTAGATGCTTAGCGTCTGAGAAGGACACTAGGATTCACGAATGACCTTTGTTTAGTAGACAGCAACCAGTGTGTAGATTAGTTGCATTGGAGTGATCTAGATCATGTCATTGGGCAAAGTTGACTGCAAACGGGCTGTGGGCGGGGCACCCGGATAGTTGCACGTGATGGTTCATGTCGTAATTGGGCTGGTTGCCGCTCCGTTCTCCTCCTCACCTGCCCACATGCTCCGATGACCTGGAGAAGAAGGCGACTCTATTCTATTCTAGTATTTCCCTAACGAATTCGTTGTCGAGCTTCACATTCTTATCTCAAATCTTGCGGTGAGCAGCACAACCATCCGAATCACCTACATATGGCTGCAACGATTGCCTAGTGAAGGTGCGGTAACTGTCGGACACCGCTTTCCCGTCTGCCCCGTCATGGAGCTGGTGCAGAAAGAGCACGACCGGCTTTCCAAGAAGATCAAGGCCGGTCAAGGTATCAAGAATGTGCAGGCTACCATAGATTTGCTTCAGTCGGCACGAGATGCAATTGCTGCAGGTGCGTGTGCCTCGTCGGACGTTGCGCGCTTCTGATCCTGGAACTATACTGATCACGCGGACAATCCCAGATCCCAGTCAAGCATCCATTACACTGGCTAAGCTCCAGAATCCCGTCAAATCGTCTTTTGATTCCATCAATGATAGTCTTAAAGAAACACACAGTGGTCTCAACAAATACTCCAAATCGTTAGATAAGGTAGCACGCGTCCGGCTCCTATGGTGAATGGCATATGTTAACTACTTCACTGTCGCAGTTATTCAAAGACCGGCCTTTGCCGAACACCGAACATGATGTCCTGTCCTCCCAAGAACACCTCATCAACAGAGCTATCGCTATGCACCTTCTCCGAGAAGGACAGTTTTCCGTTGCATCAGAATTCCTGAACGAAATGGCACAAAAGAAAGCGATGAAGAAGCAACAAGAAGGAGACATAGGGGCTATAGACGATGCGGCCTCGCTCTTAGATCTCGATGAAGTCCCGCCGGGCGAGGTGCGGCAACAGTTCCACACTATGTACCACATCCTTCATGAGCTGAAGGAAAACAACAATCTGCTGCCGGCAATACAGTGGTCCAGGGAGAACAAGGAGGCTTTGGAGGCGAGAGGTAGTAACCTTGAGTTTGAATTGTGCAGGCTGCAATTCGTCTGGCTTTTCTACGGCGGACAACATCAGCAAGGACCCAGTCCGGGTGGGCGGCAGGCAGCTTTGGAATATGGCAGGCGTGAATTCCACACATTCTTGCCCAGGTATCTGCGCGAGGTCCAGCAGCTCATGGGTGCAATGGCCTTTTGCCCCAATCTGCGCGACTCGCCGTACAACCATATATTCAACAACCCGTCGGCATGGTCCGATGTGGCACACTCATTCACGCGAGAGTTTTGCTCGCTACTCGGCTTGTCGGCAGATTCGCCCCTATATGTTGCTGCTACTGCGGGTGCCATTGCGCTGCCGACGCTGTTGAAGTTACAGACTATCATGAAAGCCAAACGAACCGAGTGGACCACGGAGAACGAGCTCCCGGTAAGTTAACTCGATGCGGACATGTGTGACGGTTTATGGGCTGACTGGTGCGCCATCTAGGTCGAGATCCCGCTACCCCCGTCGTATCTCTTCCATTCTATCTTTGTATGTCCCGTATCAAAGGAGCAAACCACGGATGAGAATCCTCCCATGATGATGCCCTGTGGGCATGTTATCGCGGAGGAGTCACTCAAACGGTTGTGCAAGGGTAGCCGGTTCAAGTGCCCTTACTGCCCGAGTGAGAGTCATCCGCGGGAGGCGAGAAAGGTATTCCTCTAGTTGGACCGACAGGGTCAGTTCAGCAGATACAGCGGACATAAGTGCAGGCACATCTCCACACCGCAATGGGCGTCGGTTACACAATTTGCAAGCAGGCGTTATGGTATGGGCGTACATGGGTTGGGCAGGCTCAGGACCTGGGTTGTACATGGTTGTACATAACGCAACGTTTCGTTACTATGCTTGAAAGGATATAATATCGTCAGCGTTTCATCGCCCAGTGTGTTAGCGGGGTAGGAATCTGAGCTATCAACTTCGGAGAGGTTAAACGCCTTCCAGCTAAGAAAGGACACGACTAACCATCTCACAGTGAAAGGCTGTCTTCAGGAGATACAAACGGATCCCTGCATGCGAATCCAAGTGTCTTACGGTGTCGTGTGTATGCTCAAGGAGTGGCTGTCGATGCAACCGGTACGTCGGTATGACAGACAACTGATCCCTAGATGGATCCATGAGTCACGGATGGGGGAATCCGCCCATCCGCACCAACTGGACACGACGAGCCATGCTTTTGCGTTTAGTCAACGAGTAGTAATGACCAGGAAGTACCCTGTCCCCACTGGCCATACAAACCATAACTATCCACAAACTTGGATGCATCGAGTCTCTGTGCCGATCGCGGGTGTGGACGGAACGAAGAATGCCGGGCTGATTCGCTCTGGCGTCTCCAAGTCTCCACCTCCCAAACTCCCCCCTTGAAGCCATCATTGGCCAATGGCTCTCCCGTGACTGCGCGATCATTTGGCGATGCACAAAAAACCACTTTACGCGTCCATTACTAGCAGTACCTGCCGTTACGCGTTCGCTGCTCTTCCCCTCTTAATGTCCCCTCCTGCACAGAGAGGAACATGCATCCTGGTCGAGTTGATCTATAATGCGTCAAAGTCGACCAGGATCTGGAGATAAAAGGGCTGGGGACTTTTCCCTCGTTCCCCTTCCTCTGCGAGGAGAAAGGATGGCCTGTGCTTGTGGTTCAGCAACCCCTTATTAGAGACAAAGAAGGCACTCCAAATAGGAGAGGTCAAACATACATGTATCTGTCCAGTTCTTACCATCTCTTTCTACCACCGAGTATCCTACTGTACTACTACTAGTTTTATAATCGCAAGGAACCCCCTGATTTCCATCTCCAGGGTCAAATTCTTTCTCCCCAGCTACTATTCCATCCCATCTCCCCCCCAATTCTCCCCTCCTTCAGAATGCTATCCCAACAGCAACAATCACAGCAACAGCAGGGCCTCCATCGCCCTAGCCCCAGAATCCTCTCCACAAAACGCCTACATTCCCACCACCCAGATAGCTTCTCCTCCAGATACCGAGCCGGCAAGGCCAAACCGCGATCTCGCGAACAATCTGTCGTCGCATCACGACGTCTCCATCGCAGCAGACACACCCCCGACACACCCCCAGATGGAAGGTTCTTACACCCCTCTCCCTGTCCCATCTCAGTAAAATTAAAAGCACCCACTAACCCTAAGACCCAATTCCACCAAATAGCAACTCCTCCCTCTCCCACGGCGTAATAACCCTCACCATCGGCCCAACCAAACGCCTCTTTGCAGCACACAAAGACATTCTCTGCGTCTCGCCCTACTTCGCAGCCCTCTGCAATCCTCCCAACAATGATACCTCCTCTTCTTCCTCCCCCACTTCTTCCCCTTCCTCCTCACCCAGCCCTACCAAATCGATGAGAACAATCGACCTCCCCGACGAACAACCCGAAATCTTCTCCTGCGTCCTCGAATACCTCTACCGCGGCGACTACTACCCCCGTCTCCGCCACGACAAATCCACCAACACATGGGACTTGGAAACAACCTCTTCTTCCTCCACTCCTAATACCAGAAATCATACTACCACTAATACCAAAGAGACCACCGACCCCAGCGCCATCATCTTCCACCCAGCCGTAGGAGCAGAAATCCTCCGCGACACCGCAGTATAGTACGTCAACCAACCCCTTCCTTTTAAAAAAAAAATCGACAATAAGAACCCCAATCCCATATTAACACAAGAATGTACTATATAGCTGCGCAGCCGAAAAATACTCCCTTGAGCATCTCAAACGCCTCTCATTGAAAAAGCAAGGCCTCCACTCCAACATCCCCTGCCACATTATCCTAAGCAGTGCGCGGTACGCGTACATGCACACGCCGGATACGGAGAGTAAGCTGCGGGCGCATTATCTGGCGCTGATTATACGGAGTCGGGGGACATTCAAGCGGAGTGGGACGATGCAGATGGAGATGGAACGTGGGGGGAAGTTGTTTTTTGATTTGTTTGTGGCGATGTGTAATCATATGGTGAGTTTCAAATCTGCCCTCTCTTGAAATGGAGGATGTGCGGGGAGAGTGGCTAACTCCGGATGATCGACTGTAGGATGATCTTGAGGAAGCAGCGAGGGGTGAAGGGACGTGTTAGTGATATATGCAGCCCGGCTGGTTTGGGCGGATTGTTCTATTTGGTATAATGTATTGGGGGGAAAGGATGGCATTGTTGTGTTGGGATGGATGGTTATTGTATGCTATGTATTGCTTGATGCGATGTTTGTATAGTAATGTGTCTGTTATGGGGATTTATACAGAAATGCGAGATTGTATCTGTCATGAGGTCATGTGGGATTTATAATGGGTCTATCCATGGTATAGATTACAGCGTTTTCAGCTTGAACCAGGCAGTTGAGGCATGTCACCAGCACTAACTGGACGACTTGCATGACTGCGGGGCATACCGTTTGTTCATGTACCAGCGCCGTTGGAGGTATGGGTCCTGTAAGCGGTCATCTATGATATACATGCTGCATGGGAGCTGCTCAAAGGCCTGTTGTAGCGCATATAAAACAGGCTGGCAAGCGATGCAGATGTCCCTGCCATAGCCGTGATCTTGAAGGCTTTCGGATAATGCCCTTCGGGCGGTCGTACACTTGTGACACGAGACTGTTCGATAAGTGTGATAGGCCGTCATCGAAAATGCGATGACGGATGATAGCAGAGCTAAACCCCCGTTCCAGGGAATGCGGTGCCACCTTTGCTCAGTACAACCATGCCGCGTTCACGGGCAATGTAACCTTTCATCAATCCCTACAACTCTTGTCAGCTCAATGTTTCGATGGTTTACGGGCATCTCAATGCGCACCTTGTAGATAAGGTTTGACAGCAGACACTCAACCTCATCAATGTCTACGCGGGATCGATCGTCAGCATGAGTACCGATCCTTAACGCCGCCGCGAACTCGGCAACGGGAACACGTGTGCGACGAATAGGAGGCTGTCCTTCCTTGGGTTCGTCGAATCCACCTGCGATGAAGACCTTGCGGAAGAGGTTCCGTAGAGCGATATCGCGTCCCCTTTCCAGGGGTAAGTATATGCGCCGCTTGACGAATTCTTCCTCTCCGGCTGTCATCGCGGCATCAAACCCGCCCAGGTCTCCCTTTTTGATACAGTCGCACAATGGACGGAAGAGCTTCTCTACACGAGGGAAGGGCGCAAGAAGCTTTTTGCTGGGCAAAGTGTGTGTGGTGACAAGATGGCAGGGAACGAGGTAGGTGAGGATCAACCTGGAAGTAGTCAGCAATATAGCACGAAGACGACATGTATAGTACTGACTCTCTATTCTTTGTCGCAGATTTGTTGCACATCCTCCATGCGTACGACAGGTGCTCTTCAGCCTATTAAACCCAGCTATTAGCAACAGAACCCGAAACAGGTGACTAAAACACATACTTCGGCATAATTCTCATCCAGAAAGTGTATGACACCGACGTAGTACTCAAAGGTGACAATATGAGACTTGGGAAAGGCGTCCAAGCCGGGAAGGTCGGCAGACGAGGCATTGAGGGCACGCAGCAAGTTCTTGGAGAGGCCAACGGTGTTGAGTTTGAAGTATGTCTTGAACAGCAGGTTTGTAGTGTCGTAGATACCCCATTTTCGCGATTCCTCGATCGGTGCCCTAACAACCTTAGCATGGTATATCCACAGCACTTCCGAATATGGCTTACCGGTCACTTAGACACAAAGTAAACATCCTGTTGAGCACCCGTGTAGCTTCCTCCAGCTTCGGATTCTTGGCATCCGTCGCATCATCTTGAAAGCGATCGTCGAAAGTGACGGAGTCTTGGGCAGAAAGCTCAGCATCGGCCTTCATGGCGAAGGCCCGCAGATATCTTCCGACAGAGTACAAGCATGGTACCGTCCAGGCTTGTAGACTGCCTGTCGAGTAGCCCCTAATCAATTGATTTGCCGTATCCTTCCACGCATCGAACACTTTCACCCAGCTAGCATGTCTTGGGGAGTCGTCGAAACGAACAATCTCCCCCACGGCTTTCCAATAAGCGGTAAAGATATCGACCCACGAGTTCTGTTCTTGCTTGGGAAGCCTCAGGCCATTTGCTTGGAAGAGCGAGTATCGGAGGTCGGCGGAAACATGTACGGCGTTAGAAAAGTAGTAGAATGACTTCAGACGGTCGGGGTACTCCGCAGTCGCGACGGGGGAGAGAGATGCCGCCAGGCGGGCGCCAGAGCCGATCTTCTGGCCTTCCTTGAAATCATCGAAGATGTTGGACATGGTTGATGACTGCAAGGGTGTAGAGGTAGGTCGCGGGGAAGGAGGGGAAAGGTTCAACAGCGGACATGCATTCACGGCGATCGTTCGTCCGAGCCACGGAGACCAACAATCGGCGTCACTGACAGGAGTTCCAGGTCTATGAGGCCAGCCGCGGACGCGATCGGGCGAAGGTGGGGAAACTGCGGCGCCGCTCAGGGAATCCGTGTTATCTAATCATTGCTGCCACCTTGGCTGTGGCTAGTGTTCCAAAATAGGCAAGGTGGGTTACCAAGCCACATCGTCGCTTAGCCCTAAGCAGGGCTAAACCTAGCTCACAATCAACTGTTCCAAAAATCCTCCTTTCCGCGACGAGTCCAGCAGCCGGCACACCTCTCGTCGACTAACCACTACAGCGTCAACAATCAAAGTAAGCCCTACCTTTTTGATCTGCTCATCGACATATTGAATTTGTTACTGACTGAATTTACCAGATGGGTGAGTGAAATTTTCCAGAATTCCAATATTGTCTCCCAATGGTGGATCGGCTATTGCGATGTTCCCCCTGCGATCGTTGAACGACTCTTTACGGCATCATTCTATCTCGGCGACATCGGATCATACAAATCTTGTTTGAAATTGGATTGGAATCGATTGGGAGCAAGAATGATGGGTGGAATCTTCAACTTTGGACGACTGATATGGGAGGACGAAATTTTCGATATCGTGGCGCACACATGAAATAATCGCAGAAGTATCGGCAACTCGCACAACGGTCAACAACGTTTCGCACGGAATATACGCAACGACTGAAACCATTGCACGAGGCAGTTCTCATCGGATGGGAGGACATGGCTGACTGGGATCCATAGGGCGTCTCACCGAGTACCAGGTCATTGGGCGTCACCTGCCCACCGAGGCTAACCCCACGCCCAAGCTGTACCGCATGCGCATCTTTGCGCCCAACACTGTTGTCGCTAAGTCCCGGTTCTGGTACTTCCTGACCCAGCTCCGCAAGGTCAAGAAGGCCAACGGTGAGATCGTCAGCATCAATGTGGTATGTGTGGCCGTTATAAAGCGACAAGTTGGCAGTGTTGGCTGACGCCTGTCTTTTTTCTCCTCCAATAGATCAGCGAGAAGCGCCCTACCAAGGTCAAGAACTTCGGTATCTGGCTCCGCTACGACTCCCGCTCCGGCACCCACAACATGTACAAGGAGTTCCGTGAGATGAGCCGCACCGAGGCTGTTGAGGCTCTCTACCAGGACATGGCTGCCCGTCACCGTGCCCGCTTCGGCTCCATCCACGTACGTTGAGATTCCTATCCTCTTTTACCGAGGAATATCGCAATCTAACTACGTTCCTACAGATCCTCAAGGTTGTTGAGATCGAGAACGCCGACAGCATCCGCCGCCCCTACATCAAGCAGCTCCTCTCCAAGAACCTCAAGTTCCCCCTGCCCCACCGTGCTGCCAACGGCAAGAAGGTGTTCGCTTACTCTCGTCCCTCTACTTTCGCGTAAATGTGACGTTTTGGGTTTGGGTGATCGGAGTGTGTGGATGAATGACTATGTTATGGCCATAGCATGCACGAAGGACACGGAGCACGCGGACAGGGCGTGTTTCCTCAACCCAGGTAATGGGACGGATGGTTTTTATGTCTCTTTAAGTCCTCTGCAGCGACCCTTTCAAGTTATATCAAAAAATACCGGGGTATTGTTTCTGTTTATTCTTGGACGGGGCATAGCGTACTGTAGACATCGTAGAACGCTTTGCGTAGTGTTGGTCCTGCTATTCCACGAGGATCGAAATTCTTACCATAATATCTATATCCGGAACACACAATTTGGGGGTTTTCGATATATGTATGCAACAAACCCCTATTCATGCTTCCCCAGATTGTTTGCCAGTTCGGTTTATCTAATACCTGCGAATATAGCCTAGCATGCGGAACGTTATTTTTTGTTCCAATATTATAGGCATATTTGTGGGACTGACAAAGCCTAGTCGCGGTGGCGTTTCTGGCTGGCTCGGGTTTAGCCATGTATATCCGTCGGATGTCGAGGGTGGCAGTGGGAAAACATATAACACGCTTGACATCATGGCTTCTTGCCTCAATGACTTCGTTATCCTCCAGGTATTAGTGGCACTAATTGTGTCTAGTCTATCCACTCGGTCGGGGGCCAGTCATTCCACAAGAAACCTTTGACAATTTCGCCTGTATAACGACGGCTTGTGGACAACAGATCCTGCTAGGCATTTGGCGTACATACACAGTAGAGCGATTATTCTTGCGTTCTAGACTGTAATTTCTGAAATAAAGCCAGCTAGGCAGAGATTCGGTCAAGTATCTACAGAAACAGGGTTCGATTCCAGGTATGAATTTATCCGCTGGCGCTCGGCCATATTGCAGGTAGAATATGTTCTGTAAGGGAGGCCATTCTGGGAGATCTTATGGTGGGTGTGTGGTTCAAACTGCCGAATGTATCACCCCAGCATAGAGCATTTTCAGTCTTTTATCCATCGAGAATAGTTACAGAAGTATGGAGATGTTCATCAAATGTCAGTTGGTAATTAGTAAAACGCCAGGCACGCGAGCGGCCCCATTGCGTCATGTGCGGAAACGGCGTCTCGGAGTCCGAGAGGGAGGAGCTTGAGACTAGTAATTACCTTTGCCGAAGGTCCTCTTCCCTCCGCTCTTGCTCCCTTGACCTTCCCTCTTCCTCCCACCACCCATTGAGCACGCATTGGTGTCTGTCATTCATTCAAAATGTTCGCTCGTCAAGCTTTCCGCTGCGCCCAGCCCCTCAAGCAGGTATGTTTCCTCCCTCATCACCTGAGCGCTGTTATTCTCCTACCCTTTCAGCCCTTCCCGATCTCTACCGACGACCGAATTTTGTGCTAATTCCGGCTTACCACAGGGCTTCCGCAAGTACTCCACGGAAGCGCCCAAGGGCAAGTCTTCCCTGGCCCCCATCTACGCCGCCGTTGGTATCACCGGTGTCGCTGTCGGTCTCTACCGCTACAACTCGGCCACCGCTGAGGCCCCCGCTGCTATCGACCGCCCCAAGGTCTTCAAGGGTGGTGACCAAGGATGGTTTGACCTGAAGCTGTCCGAGATCGAGGTCCTGAACCACAACACCAAGCGCCTGCGCTTCGAGTTCGAGGACAAGGAAGCTGTCTCCGGCCTCCAGGTTGCCTGTATGTCGCCTAGCTCTGAAATAACCACCCGGACTTCCTACTCATGAACGCGCAGCTGCCCTCCTGACCAAGTTCAAGCCCGTCGACGCCAAGGCTGTCATCCGTCCTTACACCCCCACCAGCGATGAGGGTATGCTCTCACATTTCAGCCTCGAATTCTTTTGGACATTCACTGACTCGGCGCAGAAACCCCCGGCTACATCGACCTTGTCGTCAAGGTCTACCCCAACGGACCTATGTCCGAGCACCTGCACAGCATGAACGTCGGCCAGCGCCTGGACTTCAAGGGCCCCATCGTCAAGTACCCCTGGGAGACCAACAAGCACAACCACATCTGCCTGATCGCTGGTGGTACCGGTATCACCCCCATGTACCAGCTGGCCCGTGAGATTTTCAAGAACCCCGAGGACCAGACCAAGGTTACCCTGGTCTTCGGTAACGTCAAGGAGGAGGACATCCTCCTGAAGAAGGAATTCGAGGAGCTCGAGAACACCTACCCCCGCCGCTTCCGTGCCTTCTACGTCCTGGACAACCCTCCCAAGGAGTGGACCGGCGGCAAGGGCTACATCAACAAGGAGCTCCTGAAGACCGTCCTCCCCGAGCCCAAGGAGGAGAACATCAAGATCTTCGTCTGCGGTCCCCCCGGCATGTACAAGGCCATCAGTGGCACCAAGAACAGCCCTACGGACCAGGGCGAGCTGTCCGGTATCCTGAAGGAGCTGGGCTACTCTAAGGAGCAGGTCTTCAAGTTCTAGACGGGGTGTACATGAAGAGTGATAGAATCATTGATAGGAAAGAAAGAACATGCCATGTCATTTTAGAACGATTTGAGCGTGTAGAATGTATACCTACTTGCGATAAACACAAAAATTCGAACAGTGTTCTACAAGACATAGATGCCACACCTGATCTGTCAAGTAGCGCTAGAGAGGTATCTCTGGGGGGGGGGTAAGCAACCCCTCACTACCACGATAAGCAGGGGGGCCTACTAAGCACAAGCACAAGCACCAAGGCGTCCCATGCGCTTACGCAGAAAAGTAAACAAAACCCTGCCCCGCAAGAACATGAAAGAAAGAAATCCAGCAAAGCACCAAAGCCATTGTTTACTGAATCAATCGCTGCACAAAAATGATCAGTTACACATTACTACCTATTTCATCTTTAATTTAGCAATGCCATTGATAAGATCATGTTTAAGAAACCTTTACTTCAACTTGTATGAACCAATAGTACTAGCTACTATGATATGAATATATTAATTTCTGGGAATCTCGATAGTGATATATATCTCCAGCATATGGTATGGCAGTTGTAGTTACTGGTAACATGATAGTGTTTGATAAAAGAGTTGTCGCGCCATCACAATCAACTTCAGCACTCAGTTTCATGGTACGAGTAATCTGAAATATATCTCCAAACCCCAACAATGAGATCAACTATTAAGACATCTACTTGAAATAAAATTGAAACAAAATCATCAAAAATATGCCGCACGACTAAGTAACATCTTATTATCCTAATTACCAAGAATAAATCATGCCCACATGATAACAATATGATGTATCATAAAATGCGCGCCTGCGTGTCATCATCATGGTAGATAAGTAAACAGCAGCAGCAGCAGGCTGGATGAGGATGCAGATTTCTTCCCGTTGCTCGGGGGAAGAAGACTGAAGAGTGCTGGTGCGGCGGCGCGCGCGGGGTAGCCACAGCAGTAGGCTCGTTTGTTGCTGCTAAGTAACTTGCCAGGGTTTGGGGGGTTGTGCGTGGGATGGACCGTTTACTACTACTACTGTGTAGGTGCGCAGCTACGCGGATGCGCCGGGTGTGGGGTGGCTGACCAGCATGAGGAGTAGGTACTGTCATCTACATTTTCAGGGTTGCGATTGGATATATATATGTGTTTGGATGGTTGTTAAGGAGTTGCGTGAGTATTTTGAGGTTATGCGACAAATGCGCTGTGGTTTTTGAACTATTCTTGAATTCTATGTTATTGAGATTGGTGTTTCTTTAATGGAATTGTCAAAGTTGGGTACATGGGCTCTGAGAGAGGGGGATGGGATTGTTTGCTTGCTTGCGCCGGAAGGGTTCGGGGGAAGATGGGCAGGTGGTGGCGGGCTACAGTACAGTAGTGGGTTTCAGCGAGTTTCAGGGCGATGGTTTGTGGGAGGAGGGGTTGCTCAGGTTAACAGGTTAGGCCCGGGTGCCAAGGGGGGCCCTGCAGCAGCGGCAGAAGCAGAAGAGTGGAAGACCAGAAAGGCCCCTCCTCCCT
This sequence comes from Aspergillus vadensis CBS 113365, assembly GCF_003184925.1. Classification (NCBI taxonomy): domain Eukaryota; kingdom Fungi; phylum Ascomycota; class Eurotiomycetes; order Eurotiales; family Aspergillaceae; genus Aspergillus; species Aspergillus vadensis. The sequence continues at coordinate 214,367 of NW_020292067.1, forward strand.
GAGAGAATTAGCGGGAAAGGCCCTCTAGAGACACTGGGACACTGGGAGGGGGGAAGACAGTCGCCCAGGTTTAGGGAAGGCAGACCCCCTAAAGGCCACCATGATTAGGGAGGGACGATCAGCCCGAAGAAAGAGAAGAAGAGTTCCCTAAGCCCAAAACAGCGAGGGGAGGCCAGCGGCGAACGGGGCAGTATTTAGGAGGCCTCGTCCCGCTAAACTGGACCCCGCTAGCGAGCGAAAAATCTTCTTTTCTTCCCGTCATCGCCCTTCCCTCTCTTTCCCTTCTTCCTTGACATTACTTGTGTTCGCCGCCCCCCCATATCTCATCCATTAATCGTTCCGGTGTGGTTGCCCGCCCCCCGCCGTCTGCTCATTCCATCATGTCTCGCCGCGAAGATTCCAAGGCTAGGGATGACACTGTCACCGTTAATGTTGAAGACTTTACCCGCACTCGCGACAGTGTAAGTTAATTTGGTTTTTTGATGTATCTTTTCTTTCCGTCGTTTTGCCCTCCAGCGCGCGCGCGCGGCCTGCCGACTGCTTCCCTTAAGCTACGGTGGACGGGCGCTGCGCTGGCCTCGCACCCCCCAAAATTCACCACCACGCGTCCGTAAACAAAAGGCCGCCCCGACGGGCTCTGCGCGACGCCTTTGGCTTTCATTCCCCCCTCAACCCAGCTTTGTACCATTCCTTGGGTGTTCGCATTCGGATTCTCTGGCTTTATTTCCTTTGCAGCTGGCTTTTCAGCTTTGATTTCCCTTTGTTTGCCCTCTCCTTCGCTTCTGTAATCGCACCGCGCGTTTCCTTGGTTTCGCGCCACGCCTTTCCCACTCCCCATGGCCCGGCGCGGACGCTCATCTCCAGAGCGGGCGCCATCAGCAGCGCCTGCCCCGGCGCTGGTGGCGCCCATCTCCCGTGCCACCGTTGCCATCCATACCATCACTTCCGGCATCCGCACCGTCGCCCATGCTGCTCCCCAACAAGCCCCACTAATTCATTCGCAGGTTGTCTCCAGCCTAGTGCAACTGTCGGCCGCGGTCTCTGAGCTGACCAAGGCCTACCTCAACCATGCCGATACTGTCCTGGGTCGCACCCCCACTGCTCTGGACATCAGCAGCATCACCGGCATCACCAGCTCTCTGTATGAGTCTGGTCTGCTCGGTGCGCGCGCTACCAGCCCTGGCGCCAAGTCCGAAGTGGGCGAGAAGAAGAAGCGCAAGCGTGCTCCCCCGGACCCCAACGCTCCCAAGCGCGCCTTGACTCCCTTCTTCCTTTACATGCAGCACAACCGCTCCCGTATTGCTGAGGAGCTGGGTCCCAATGCCAAGCCCAAGGAGGTTTCTGACGAGGGTACTCGCCGTTGGGCTGAGATGCCTGAACCCCAGAAGGAGGTATGTCGACTTGCGCCTTTTGATCACGAAAAGCACAGTTACTAACTCGCGCATAGGTCTGGAAGAAGCTGTATGCGGACAACCTTGCCATCTACAAGGAGAAGGTGAAGGCCTATAAGGCTGGCCTCCCTTACTCGGACGATGCCAAGGCTGCCAGCCAGCTGCACCAGGGTATTGAGGGCGCCGAGGCCACCGAGGCGTCTGAAGATGAGGAGCAGGAATCCGAGGAAGAGTCCGAGGAGGAGTCTTCTCCCGAGCCGGTCAAGGAGCCCACTCCCCCGCGCAGCACCAAGCGTCGTCGCAGCGAGGGCAAACCTGCTGCCAAGGAGGCACCGACCCCCAGCGAGAAGAAGAAGGAGTCCCCCGAGAAGAAGAAGCGCGGCGCTGCTGCACGCAAGGAGAAGGAGCAGGAAGAGACCCCTGCTCGCAAGGCTGCGGGTGGCGAGAACAAGCGCGCCACCAAGAAGAAGCGCAAGAGCGAGGCCGGTGCTGAGGAGTAAGTACGACTAGTATGAGGCGATTGATGATCTTGATCTGAAGAAGGTATGGTGTTCAAATTGGAATTGGGCGCCCGTCTACTGCCAGTGGTAGCTGCTAAGTGATGTAAATTTTGTCCCCTTATATGACTACTCTTTGTGTGTGTAGCATATTGCGGATTGATTTGTTGGGAGCCATTGCTATTGGGGTCGTTGTGTTATCTCTTTTACATTCCTCGGGCCTGTTGGCGTCTTGACTGTTTTGCGCGCTTTGCGGGGTGTTATTCAGTTGGGGCTGGGTCATTGGTAGTTCAATTTGAATGGAAGACAAAAAAAAAAGAATAAAAAGGAAAAAGAAAAAGCTTGTTTTCAACCTAAATGACAGCTTATACATTGACTAGTCCAGTAGCAGCATGTAGAATGTAGATACTAGCTCGAATAGATGTTACGGTGGTGGTATCATTCCCCGGGGTACATATTGGGCTGAAGCGAACTGATAGCGACTAGACTGAAAGGGGAAAGAAGTGGAGGTTGCACTGGCCGGCGAGTGCCGACATTCAGTTCCAAAACTCCAAGCGAAGTTTCCCGATTGACTGCAAGCCGTTAGTCACCTGGTCCAAGCCGGGCTGCCATAGGTCGATGCGATGCTTATCAGCATCTGCCGACCGCTTATCGGGCAAAGGCTTCGCTCGTTTCGCCAAAGTATGAGGATGCCAAAGATGGAATGTCTGGATATCCCCACCTTTTCCACTTTTACCTCCCGATCCGGCGCGCCTTTTCTCCCCCGGCCGTGGCGTTTAAATTCCTCTCCCGAGCCTGCGTCCCTGGTCCCTTCTGGCCTGTCAACTTCTCCAAAATAACAACAACGTCCGCGTTTGCTATCTGACGTCCCATATTGTTGCCCGCCCACCTCCTCCACCCCCAGAAAACCCGCCTTGCGTCGGAGGTTGGGCCCGCTGCTTCATTCTTGGTCCCGCGAGGACGTCTGTGATTTCAAAGTCAAGGGCATTTTCACTGCCAGCCCAGCATGCATTTGAGCCCCAAGGAGGTATGCTGCGACTTCTGCTGCACTAAAATGCTCGAATAAGTTGGAGTGACTGACTTTCTACTCTTCTCTCCAGCTTGACAAGCTCGTCATCTCTCAGCTGGGCTTCCTGGCTCAGCGTCGACTGGCTCGCGGTATTCGTCTCAATCATGCCGAAGCTGCGGTATGTTGCATATTAGCTCCATTTCATGCGCATCGTGACTTGCTGGGAACATGACTGACGATCTCTGGTAGGCGTTGATCTCGTCCAACCTGCAGGAGGTAAACAGCCCACTACCCCGAGAAAATCACCTTGATCATCCCCATTAACTCCTGTTCCCTGATTACAGCTGATCCGCGATGGACAATACTCCGTAGCCGATCTTATGTCTATCGGAAAGAGCATGCTGGGTCGCCGGCATGTTCTCCCGTCCGTCGTTTCTACCTTGTACGAATTACAAGTCGAAGGAACATTCACCACCGGTACCTATCTCGTGACCGTACACAACCCTATCAGTAGCGACGATGGAGACCTTGAAAAGGCTCTCTACGGCAGCTTTCTCCCCATTCCCCCGGCAGATGCTTTCCCCGATCCCGACCCGGATGACTATGAACCCGAGAAGACGCCCGGAGCGATAATACCCGTGAAGAATGAACGTATCGTCCTTAACGAGGGAAGGAAGCGAATCAAGCTCAAGGTAATGAGCAGGGGCGACCGTCCTATCCAGGTCGGTTCGCACTATCACTTCATCGAAACCAACCCGCAGCTGCACTTCGACCGCCTTCGATCCTATGGATATCGACTCGACATTCCCGCTGGTACGTCGGTACGATTCGAACCCGGAGACACCAAGGTGGTTACGCTCGTAGAAATTGGAGGCCACCAGGTTATCCGTGGAGGTAACTGCATCGCGTCCGGCAAGGTCGATCTTGCCCGTGCCGAGGAGATCATGGCTCGTCTGCAAGTGCAGAACTTCGCCCATGTTCCCGAACCTACTGCCGATAGCGCGCTGATCCCTACACCATTCTCGATGGATCGTGAGGCCTATGCGCGCATGTTTGGCCCTACTACTGGTGATCTCGTGCGTCTGGGTCTGACTAACCTCTGGGTTCGTGTGGAGAAGGACTACACATCTTATGGCGATGAGTGTACATTCGGCGGTGGCAAGTCTATTCGAGATGGCATGGGTCAATCTTCGGAAAAGTCTACGGAGCATGCTCTGGACACCGTTGTCACGAACGCTCTGATAATCGACTGGACTGGTATTTTCAAGGCTGATATTGGAATCAAGGATGGACTCATTGTGGGTATCGGTAAAGCTGGAAACCCTGATATCATGGATGGTGTCACCCCCGGCATGACTATCGGCTCCTCCACCGATGTTATTGCAGGTGAAAACAAGATCGTCACAGCTGGTGGTTTCGACACTCATATCCACTTCATTTGCCCCCAGCAGGTGGATGAGGCGCTCGCCTCTGGTATCACAACGTTCTTGGGAGGAGGAACCGGCCCCTCGACTGGCTCCAATGCCACGACTTGCACGCCTGGTCCCGTTCACATGCGCCAGATGCTCCAAGCCTGCGACCGTCTGCCTATCAACGTTGGTATCACCGGTAAAGGTAACGACTGCGGTGGCGTAAGTATCGAGGAGCAGATCTACGCTGGTGCCGCCGGATTGAAGCTGCACGAAGATTGGGGTTCTACGCCCGCCGCTATCGACAGCTGCCTCGACCTGTGCGACAAGTACGACGTCCAGTGCATGATTCACACCGACACGCTGAACGAATCCGGTTTCGTTGAACAAACCATCGAATCATTCAAGAACCGCACTATTCACACCTACCACACCGAAGGTGCCGGAGGTGGTCACGCTCCGGACATTATCTCGGTTGTGGAGCACCCCAACGTCCTCCCCAGTAGTACCAACCCAACCCGTCCCTTCACTCTCAACACCCTCGATGAACATCTTGACATGCTTATGGTCTGCCACCATCTGTCCAAGAACATTGCCGAGGACGTCGCCTTCGCAGAGTCTCGTATCCGTGCCGAAACCATTGCGGCTGAAGATGTTCTTCACGACCTTGGCGCTATTAGCATGATGTCCTCCGACTCCCAGGCTATGGGTCGCTGCGGTGAAGTCATCCTGCGGACGTGGAACACCGCACACAAGAACAAGGAGCAGCGCGGCCCGCTGCCCGAGGATGAAGGCACCGGTGCCGACAACTTCCGCGTGAAGCGCTACGTCAGCAAGTACACCATTAACCCGGCCATCGCGCAGGGTATGTCCCATATGATCGGCAGTATCGAGGTCGGCAAGATCGCCGATCTCGTCCTGTGGACGCCCAGCGCATTTGGTGTGAAGCCAACGCAGGTGGTGAAGAGCGGCATGATCGCCGTGTCAGTGATGGTACGTCTCCTTCCTGCAAATCAAATCCAAAGATTGCACATGGCTAATGAAAAAACCAGGGTGACCCCAACGCATCCATTCCCACCGTCCAACCCGTCATCATGCGTCCCCAGTTCGGCGTAAGTCACCACCGCCCTCCCGATCTCATTCCTCACCACTAACCAAAATACTCAGGCCCTCGTCCCCTCTACATCCATCACCTTCGTCTCCCAAGCCTCCCTCGACGCAGGCGTGGTCCAATCCTACAACCTGCAAAAACGCGTCGAAGCCGTCAAAAACTGCCGCAACATCGGCAAAGCCGATATGAAATTCAACGACATCATGCCCAAGATGCACGTCGACCCGGAAAGTTATCGTGTCGAGGCGGACGGAGTGCTCTGCGATGCCGAACCGGCAGGCAGTCTGCCCCTGACACAGGATTACTTCGTTTATTAAGCATGATATCTTTGAGGGTGGAGATTTCGGGTTGTTTGCTTTCTTCTTATGTATAGACTTTTTCTTTTCCCTTCTTTTTACGATATTTTATGAAAGGCTTTAGGTGGGTTGGTTTAAGGGGGTAGGTAGGTAGGATTAATGCATGAGATGGAAGGAGGGAAGGAAGGCGGATTGTATATAGTAACCTGACCTGACCTGACTTGACTTACGTGATGAGCCATGCATGATATGAATTGCATTTATTTCTCCTATTTCCTTATAGTACATGAAGCATTATGATATGTATGTAGACCGCATGACTGACCTACTCAGAGCTCAATCTCCTCTTCAGTATGATTATCCCCGGTTGACATGAGCGAAACTGCCGCCCACGCCTCAAAGCTATCTGCTCGCGCGGCTAGATATGCATCCCGGCGGATTTGGGCTGATACCGATCGTCGAAAACTTTGGTGTCGGTGGCGATGGCGATAATGAGGAGTAATATGGTCTGCTGTGCCGTCATAGTTGGGTATTATACTTTCTTCTTCCTGTTGTCGTTGTTGCTCGATGCTTGTCTCCTGTTCCTGGGACTCGAATGTTGATGATGCTAAGGAGAGTGGTTCGCTGCATTGGCTGTTCATTTGAGTTTGGGTTTGGTTCTCATTGTCATCGGAGTGTGGTGGTGTGGCTGAGGGTCGGACGTATGTTGTCGAATGTTGGGAGTCTGAGTTGGTGTTGGTAGTGGAAGAGGATGTTTGTGGTTGGACTGATGAGGTGTGTTTGGCAGTTCTTGCAGTATGAGGTGGGTTGTCTAGTGGAGGATGCGGAGTCGGAGCGATTTCAGACTTAGGTAGTTCAGATTCTTCCTCGGCTAAAGAAGAAGGGAGGGAGTCGAGCTGGTAGAGTGCTCGCTCGGAGGGGTCGGCGTTGTTAAGCATGTGCCAGGCACGGCGAATCTCGTCGCGGCGTGCCTTTGCGGTTTCTGGGGATGGGGTGGGGATGATTAGAGGATGGTTCGTGAGTACTGCGGCGGGCTCTTCGATTGGCTCGAGGGACGATGGAAGGGGGATTCGGTCAGAGGAGGACAGTAGATCAGAGATGGCTGCGGGAGGTGGAGGGTGGCTTGGTTGGAATGGTTCTGGTATACTACTGTCTATCATGCTGGATGTTTGTTGGCTGGACTGTGTTGTAAAGGAACCTTCGTAGCGGGCTCGTTTTCTTGCTCGTATGTCTGGATCGTTTGCTGTTAGGTCCCGCATCTGCTGGTCGTGGGCGAATCCACTCGCGCTGCAGAGGTGCCCGAAGAGGGTTTGCATGGAGACTTCCTCGTCCCAGCTCACAGGATCGACTGTGCAAGGGTGGACATCTTTGGGTTTGAATGCGGAAACGAGATGGCACAGTTCGGAGTAGGAGGAGTGGCGGGAGTAGGGGAAGTGCTATGGACGTTAGAGAGTATTTAACAACTGAGGACTGTGATGAATACGTACAATGGTCTTGGGGAGGGATTTGCCTTGTCTGTCTCGTAGATGTGTGTGCTGATTCATTTTGCTCGATGTAGTATCGCCATCAGGACGGCCACGACTCAGTATGCCCACGAGGTCTTCTAGAGGCAAGTCATGTGCATCTTTCATTCCGTAGTTGTCAAGAGATAGTGCTTTGGTTTTTGATCGGAACGCGTCGATAAGAGCCTGTCTCGTCTGCGAGAGTGCACTAGTATCTTGAATGCGCTCGAAACAGAGCTTTTCTAACTGTTCTAGTGCCGACTGGTCCGGGAGCTCGAGTTCATGGACTTGGTATAGATCACCGCCTCCCCCGCCAGCCCCGATCTCGGGCATCTCTGAGCCATCATTTGTGCGGGTCACAATTGGCGTGATGCGGACGGTGTCTTTAGACGCAGCCGCGGAGCAGTGGACGCCTGGCTCGCAGCTATGGATGCGGGAGCTCTCATCCTCGCTAAGACAGCCTGGAACGAAACGGTTCCCGAGTTCATATCCACAAAGGAAAGGAGCATCGTTCACGCCGCGTGCGGCTAGTGACCTGTATAGATCCATTTGGTATCTGTCCACGTGGATCTGGTTGTATCAGCACAAAATCTTGGCAGTTGTAGAGAACAATACGCACCTTCGAATTGAGGGCAGCTGACAGTGCCATCCAGACTTCTTCGTAGCCAAAGGTCCAGGCCCGAAGATAGAATGTAGTACTGTCTGGATACGCTTGGACTTTGTCCAAAAGTTCTTTCAAGCCCTCTGCCTTTGATGGAAAGGTATGGCATACATGCGACGGACGGGCAAAGGTGTTGTCAATGTATATGTTGTCTAGCTGCTTAATTCCCAGGGTATAGGGGACGAGAACGGGATTCCGGACAATGCTGTTGACCCACCAGGGTTCAGCTACAGGCCATTAGCAAGGAAATAAGCTTGCGGAAGCTAATGGAGAGACTACATACCGCGAATATCGCCAGTATATAGTATAGCTTTTCCATTCCCCTCTATCAGAAACATTACTGCGCCTGTGCAGTGGTTTGCATCGAACAAAGTGACTCTGATTGTCAGCCGTGGGGTGAGATCCAGCTCCGTTGGCGTGTTCAACGGGATTGGCCTCTGCGCCAGTGAGTTTACTATAATGAAACGGGTTTAGGATACATACCAGAAGCTTAGACAGATGCTTATAATGCAGCTTCCGGGACTCTAGGATCCCTTTGCTAAAGTTCATACGATGAGGATACTTTTCGATACGCAGGAGCATCTGGGAGAAGATGAGCTTGTGCTACGGCAGATTCTAGGGTGATAAGCACCTCTCGAGTCGCTGCAGAGCAGTATATAAACGGAGTTCTAAATGACTCCAGCCCTTGAAGATGGTCACTGTGAACATGGCTGAGAAAACAGGCTAGCGGAGGCGGCCTGTCCGGATTCTTGCGGAAGTAGTCAACTGCATGACTTTTTAGAGTTGATTGTCACCTATCGGGACTTTACCAAGCTCTTACTCTGAATGGAGGGAAATTCTACAGTGCATTAGAGAGCAGACTTAGCTTATCGAAGGATCGGAAGTATACACCTACCCCGGACAAACCCATCGAAGGTCGACATTGATTTAGACGTGGTTGCGTCACAATGGACGAAGGCTGGAGCGGCACGCAACTAAAGTCATCCTGAGACGATAGAAGTAGACCGTCGAAAAAAGCAGCATGTGAGCTGATGACGACGACAATAATGATGATGAGTTGGAAAGAGAGACGAGAAGTCGGGAAAAGAAGAGGCAGTTGTGGTGGCCGTGGTTTCCCAATCGGGAGCGTGTATACACGTGACCGACAAATATTACGAGACGGTGAACAACTCGATGGTCAAAGTAGAAAACAACTCGAGGTGTGACGGAGGAGATGATTTGTTTTCTCATTGGCACCATTGGATGACGGTGATGAGGTTGCTGTGCCTGCCCGATCTACTAAGTACTACTGCTACTGAATCTTACCGCCACTTGCCCGGACCCTAGTCTTAAGCAGCCAGACAAGAGGATTTCCTACTATCTCTCTGCACACCAAGAAACTCACTGACCAGCCCATCCGCGGGCCGTTACTGATGGATCAACAGGCAGCTGCTCACCCCCTTGTCTAGGCCTTCCATCCCACGAGTGAGAAAAATTGTCCTGATCCTATCATGGTATAATCCGGGGCTCTCCAGGGCAAGTACCTACATGGCCCCGGCGTGAAAGCCAACGGGCAGAGAAAGCCCTGCCCGCGACCAAGTGGCCTTGCAGGCAATGATTGTGAGGCGAGTGGGCGTCAAGACCCGCTCGCCAGCACAGGTTTCGGTGCCATTCATGGCTCGACTTTATTGGGAGAGGCGGACAACTCGTCCTTCGATGGATCTCTCCTGTTGTCACGGATTTAGGTTGGCTAACTCACGACTCCACGCAGTTCGTCCCCTATGCGCTGGTCATTTGCATGCGTGGTCCGGTCTGTCCCAGTGTGTGTCACCCGACTGGCACCAAAAGACTCCTGGCCTGATATATAAACATGATCTCCTCCATCCTTCGCTTTTCCCAACCCGGGCTTGATTTTCTTTTCTGGAAATCATCACTAACGCTTTCTTTTCCCTGCTTTTCCCTGGATCGGGAACAGCCCTACGGACGACAGCGATCATCATCATCATCATCGTCATCACCATGGGCCATTCTTACTAGGTCCTCTGAGTGACAAGAACTGACGGATTAGGCTTTGGGTCCTAACGGTACCTGAAGTTAAGACATTTGGCGTGTTACAACACCTCTCACCAAGAGCCCAACGATCCCAAAGTCGAACCCAGAAGGAGGAATAAATAGAGTCTGGGGGTCATCGTCATCAGCGTCCCATACCCACCCTCATCTTCATCTCCAATTTGAACCCACGTGTGGACCGAGTTTCCATGTGTTGATCTGGTGGAGGCATGCCTTTTCTGCGTCGGCCTTCCCCTTAAGCAATTATAACTACCCGCCTTAACGACCGTTTCACTAATTAATATTTGAATGCGGGCCGTGGCTGAAACCGTGGCGAGATCTGACGACTGCATCGCGGCATATCTCCTTTTCTAGCCCGTCCCCGTTTTCCACTATTGCCCGACGATCCCCAACGGCCCCCCGTCCGGAACCAGATCTATTTGCATTCACAGTCCCTTTTTTGCATCTCCTGCCCTCGATTCATTCCTTGCCTTTCCGCTATTGAACGACCAAACTCTCATTTATTTTATTGTTACTAGCCTTCACTTATTCCCTTCCCCTCCTTTCCACATTCCAAGTTTCACCCCCATCCTTTAATCAACATCCCTTTCTTTCCGAGTTTATTCTATACTTCTCCTTGGTATACTACTACATACCTCCGTCCCTTATCAACGCTCCCCGTCTCCAACTCTTACTGTCAACACCGCCATCACCATCACCATGCATAAGCCTTCACTGGCCCAAATAGTGCACAGCACATTATTTCCGCGCCCGCGCGCGAGTGATCCGGCTACATTCTCAGCACATATTACCCGCAACCTGGTCCCCGAAGTTCGAGTCGAAACATCCACATTCTATGGATCGCTTGACTGCCCCGAGGCTCAGTATCCGGGACTTGACTATTCCTATGGTCCACACCGCATGAGGCTCGGTCGTTTTCCATGGCACCGAAGACTGTTCCGGGCATTTGACGAGCTTGGTCTTACGGAGACTGAGATCTCTTCCCTCTGCCGCTGGGAGGGCACCAAATCGGCTCGCGAGCGTTACGAGAAGGAAGAGGGAGTCAAAGTCCGCGATACTACGGCAGACAATATTCGACCCGCTTCTCCTTCTCCCCTCCCATCGATCGAGGTCCATTACGAGGATGAGACGGAGGAGGAGGAGGATGAATTCTTGCCAGAACCGGAATACCCGGTGGTGACATTTGAGACCGTGCGCTCTACCAGCAGCTTGATCGATGACCGGGGGATCGATTGCATTGTGGAAGAGAAAGAGGAGGAAGATTCAAGCGATGACGAAATGGAAAGCTGCGGAGTCGAGCTGAACCATCGCCTCATAGCGGCGACCGCAGCCCGCGAGCAGGGGGCAGACGTGTCACTGGACGAGGATTGGGAGCAGTGGCTGAAGGAAGCCGGGGAGCGAGGGAGCTACACCGACGTGCTCAGTGCGATCCGGATGGGTCAGCCACTGGGTTACCTATACGATACGTCTCCTCCAATGCCGCCTGTCGGAAGGGTCGGCGGTCGATCATCTGCCTCACTTTCAGAGCCATTCGTTCTCCCCACCCCGTCCATGTTGTCGAGCCGGGGTATCCAGCGTTATGCTCATTCGTCGTCACGGACAGCCCGATAGAACGGCAGTCGACTGCGGTTTCCTTTTCCTTGCCAGGTTCAACATTTAGCGAAATGGGTCCGGCTACTCTGATTCATGCATTTGCGGCGCATCCTCGGTGGATATCTTCCTTGGCGATATTGCTCATTGCTCTGCTTCCCACATCTCCGATTTCTCTTTCGACCGTATAGATTTCCCGTGACTCTGCACGTCCTCCTTTTTCACTTTCTACAGTTGTAATACCCCCTTTGAGCCACATGCGGCACTATTTGCACATAGATGCGCCTTCGTTGATCGTCTTTTCTTTAAAGTCGAATAAATTGCAGATTAGAAGAACGCGGTAACACACAATAGAAACTTAATATATACAACCATATGGTATGATCTGAGCGCATTGTGAAAATCCTAGAGAGTGAGGGGGAGATAAAGCAGTTAGCGGTCGGCGGATGGATGCTTATTTGCTGGAAACTCCGCGTTGGGCTGGAAGCTCCCCGCAGCTCCCCGCGAACTTGTCGGTCTTTCCCCCCTCCCCTTCCTTCTCGATGTCTCCCATCCCACCATGATCAAAGCCATCTTCTACAGCAAATTCGACATGCAGGAAGGTAAGCAGCCCCAATCTCATCAAAGGGGTTATGCAATGTCATTTGCTGACTGCTACAGGGCCCAAGGTCGTCCATCAAGTCCCCGATGGCGCGATTGTCCCCTCCGCAACTGCCCCCTCGCAGCCTCTCTTCCTCACTTTCTCCGACATCTCCTTCTTCGTCATTCCCCGGCAAGAGCTGTGTGGGAACCTGATCCAGGTCTGCACCAATGGCTACCGCATCCTGGGCTATCCGATCTGCATGAAGTCCCTGCGATACGACCGGAATGAGTTCATCTTCAATTTCTGCGTGGTGCTGTCGGAGGATGAGGATTTTAGCACCTACAAGAGTGTTGTGCAGAAGCTGGCCGATCTGATGCATGGATTGGAGGAGCAGAATGGCTTCCTATCGCGAGATCATTCCAAATCCGGTGAGGGAAAGGTATACAGCCTGTGTGAGACGCTGATGGAGGATCTGAACAATTACTGCGAGTGCATGATTCCAATCGGTAACGCCTACCCTATCAGTCCACTGCGCGTCTGCCCAAATCCCAGCTGCTAACCCGGGACATCCCAGACGAGCTGAACACCCTTAACATCAAGCTCTTCCCCATCTATCCCGCCCCGCCGCCTGTCAAGGCATGGCATGTGCCGCTGTTCACGGTCCGCTACCAGACTTTCATGGATGAGAACTGGGATCTGACCATGCAACGAGTACGTTCATACCTGCGCCTCTCGCTGCATCGCAGCCAGCTGAACTTCCCCTCCAGATCGTCCCCCACATCAATGGCGTCAATAGCGTTCGGATTATTTCCATTCTTGCCGATACAGACTTCTCCCTAACCTGCCGCGCCATTCGTCACCTGCTCTACTACGGCTGCTTGTTCCTCCTTGACATTTTCTCTTTCTCGGCCATCTATGCCCCAACCGCCCAATTCAGCTCCACAATTGCCACGGACGAAGAAATGCAGCAGGAATGCGCCCGTTACGTCAACACAGTCTTTGCCTCTCCAATCACCGCTGCCTCAGCCGCCCTGACCCCGGGGTATCCCCCGCATTACGATCCCGACACCGTCTGGCCCCCAGTCGGTCAACCTCTCACAGCCAGTAGCGCCAGCGAGATCACAATCTCCAGCCGCAGCCCTAGTCGAACCCCTAGCCCAAGTCCTAGCGCCGGCACCATCCAAGCCAGCAGCAGCAGAACCGCGTCGCCGGCTCCAGGAACAGCCACCGACGACGACACCGCCACTACCACAGACACACATCCCGCCGAGCCCCAACTCGTCGACGGCGTAGGCCTCGTTGAACTCTACGCCAGTCTCAAGCAAGGCCAAAGTGTCAAACAATGGTACCTCCAACACAGTCGACAACTCGCCCACATCGACATCCGCCGCTTCATCACTTTCGGCGTCATCAAGGGCTTTATCTACCGTGTACACAAATACGCCATAGCAACAGGAAACCCAGCACCACCCTTGAAATCCTCTCACTATCATCACCACAGCTCGCCCTCATTACATCCACCCAGCGGTCCATCGTCGCGGGGGCCCGGCACAGGCACGAACAGTCCTTACGCCACTAGTGCGGGAGACGATCCAGCTCCGATTGCACAGCACGATGGTGGGCCGAGCCATCACTCAACCTCGGTTTACAGTGGGAGTCGGCCGGCCACGATCGTGACTCTCGAAGGGGAGGAAGAGGAAGATGATATTGATGATAAGACGCTGTCGAAGTATCTCGATGGGATGCATTGTTTCGATCAGATTTGTACAGAGTTGGAGATCAGCGAGAGGGAGTTGACGGCGCGGTTGAAGAGGTTCCCGGGGGAGGTGCTCATATTGCATCGATGATTACTACCTCTACTCCTTTCTTAGCCTACTTTGTTTATGTTGATACCCGATTTGCTAAATCATTACTTACCAATTTACATTAAATACACCTATATCAGTAATAATTCCTAAGTTACATAGGATAATTACAGTATTGAAGTAAGTAGAGTTGGTATTAATCCTCGTTACCTAACCTATATACAGAGAGCCAAGTATCTTCCCAGCTAACACACTGAGTATATGTTACCTCACGAGTAAAACATCTCAATCATATCCATCCATCGATCCATCCATGCATTCATCCGTCCCCAACGCCAAACCCAAAGCTAAACCAAAAGTTAAATCCCCTATCCAATCATCGCTAAGATATCAGCCAAAGAAGGAATCAAACAAAACAAACGCAATATGTACATCGAAGCGAAAACCGGAATAAGCGGGCAGGAAGAACAAGCAAGCAAGCAAGGAATGGATGCATCGATCAATCATTCCTGTTCCTCATCCCAGCCCTCCACCTCGGCCTTCTCAACCTCCGCCATCAACGACGGCTCAAAGACCGACTCATTCTTCCCAGGCACACTAGTCTTACTATCCTTGAAGACCAGACCGATGCAATCGCGCCACCGCTTACGTCGATCCATAAGCGTGCGGGCAACATCACCAATCGCGGGGCGGCCAACGCCTGCAGCACTGACGACATGGCTGCCGCCTCCGGCGCCACCGGGACGGTGTTTGGCCTGAGAGCCCTTTTTGCTTTTTCCGAGGGTGCGGGTGCGTTTCAGGTAGGCCTGTTGGACCTGGGAGTCCAGGTCGTCGTGGATGGTCATGTACTCCTGGTAGGCCATGCGTTCGCGGGCGATGTCGAGGAGACGGGTCTTGCGGGCGCTGTTGATGATCATTTGTTTTTTGAGCTCGCTTTGGAGGAGGCGGAGGCGTTGGGCGATGTCGTCGTCGTAGTGGGCGTCGTAGTCGGGGTTGTCGTCTGGGCCGAGGAAGCCGACGTGGCGGAGTTCGGCTTTCAGGCGCTCGTCTAGCTGCGCGTGGTCGAGCTTGGCGGCGGGGACTTTGAAGTTGTTGGGGGAGGAATCGGGGAAGGCGGTTGCGGAGGGGAGGGGTTTGGTTTCGTTGGAGGTCTCGCCGGTTGGGTGGTCGATGTCCATGGAGTCGGGGTTCATGGGGCCGTTCGCCATGTCACCGTTGACGGAGCCGTTGGCGTTGGGAGCGGATTCATCGGGGAGGGCTCGATGCTCGTAGCGGAGGAGTGAGTAGAGTCGGCTGACGAGAGGGCCGACGGAGACTTTGTCGGTTTCGACGGTCTCGTCGGTCACTTGGTCGATGTTTCCTCGGCCTTGGTTGAGCGGTAGCCGCTCTTTGTCGCCGTTGGGTTGGTCGACGTTCATGAGCCCGTCGTCCTCGGCCCATACTTCGGTGTAGTGTTTCTTTCCGCGTCGAGGCATGATGAAGGGGGTCGTGCGATCGCCCTGGGTGGGTGAGCGATGGGCCTTGGCGAGGTCGATTGGAGAGCTCACCTTCTCTTTCAGGAACGCTATGTCTTCTTCTGTCAATGGTCGGACGTATGGATCGATATAGGCTAGGAATGTGTTGGCGTTGACTTGACTCGCGGGCTTGGAGCTACTGAAATCGCGATCCGGAGGGGAACCTGCCATCAGATGGCTCAAATCACTCCAGGGGAAGCGGGCGACGCTGTAGATGGCCTTTTTCTCCTCATCGGTCATGTCTGGAGTAACCTCCCGGATGTGATATATGGTGGGGTCATCGAATTTGAGCGGGTTGGGACCGAACACTTGCACCTGTGGCACGGCCGGCGCGGGCTCAGGTTGGTGTGACTCGGAGCTATCGTCCGATCCGGGCGACCCTGCATCCTCGGCCGCTTCATCGGCAACTGGTTGGGGAGATTTTCGCGATGTGGGGGATAGAGACGAGGCCTCTTCGGAAGCAGCATTCTTGGACTTTTTGGAAGCTGGGGATGCGGCTGCATGAGTTAGCATAGGATCGAGGCGCATGATGAGTAGACTTGAGACGCTACACTTCATCGCAAATACGGAGTGAAGGATAGACTCACCTCCTTCCACCTTCGTCTCAGCACCGTCTTGACGCGCAACATCATGGGCACCGTGAGTCAGCGGACGTTCCTCCTTGGAACTGCTTCCGCGTTCCTTGCGCCTCTTTAGCTTGCCTCCCTTTAGTACCTTCTCTTCCTCCTCGTCATCGGCTTCTCGCTTCATCTTCACTCGATCGGTCCCTTCTCGCTCGGCTGACTCTTGCTCTTCAACGACCTCCTTGCGCTTCTGTGATAGCTCTCTGATGCCGGCATTGCATGCGTCACCTCGTGTTTCGGCTAGCTGGCTCAAGGTCTTGAGGTGCTCCATCAATAACTCGAGAGACTTGGAATCAGGGATCGGGCCAACTCCACCCATGCGCTCGAGCAATTCTCCATACTGGATGGTCGAGCCAGTCATCATCAGCTTGGAGACATCGTTGTCGAGGTAGCTGTGGAGCGGGGCGGAGGCGGTCGGGCCGGCGCTGAAGCTGGAGTTCGGGGTAGTGTTGCGACTTCGGGAGGGACGAGCCTCGCGGCCTTTGCCTTTGCCTTTGTTTGCGGAGGGCATATTTGAGGTGTAAGTTTGGTAGGAAGCTGTTGGACGATATGCGATGCGCGGAGGGTTGGCAGTCTGATGTGGTCTGGAATCGCGTGGACTAATAGCTCATAGTGTTCATGCTCGGATCGGGGGCTTGCGGTCAACGCGCTCACTCAAGCACGCAGATTCAGAGCTATCGTTCCTGCCTTTGCAGACAAGCTCAGCACCGTTTCAATTGAGGTAGTAGTCTGATTGTTGTTGTTGATGATGATATTGGAGATGCTGATCTCGAGATGCCCGTCTCCACGTGAGAGGACATGTGATCTCACGTGTAGTCCATATCACATGATTTAGATACAAAAGATACAAACAATGCATAGTAAACAAACTATCTAGAGCTGAGACGCTAATCCCAACTCGGCACTACCGACATGGAGAAGTGGAGGATCTACAAGGCATACATGCTAACCGTAGTTTACTCCATCGCACTGCAGTGATCGCCTCTACTCTTGACACAGCGAGGTAGTACAGACTACAGCTGGGCCCTTCCTTGACTTTTCACCATTGGCAGAACCAATCCTAATGCCATGGCTGCTTTGGGTAGGATGCTTGCATCTAAGCATCACCATCTATCTTCATTTTGGCTATTTTTAGACCCTCAAGAGTAACCCTGCTTGGTTCATGCCGCAAACGTCGCATTCACTGCAAACGGCATACAGACGACCCAGGATGGCCAGGACAAGCAAATTTGATCTGCGAAGAGCCAGCACAGAAGCAGTACCACAGCAAACTGCAGATTTTTCAGCATAGTCGTGGCCTTGGTACAGGTGGCCGCCGCAATTATCCGCGACGGGCAGTCGAATGGACCTGACCTGTCAGCATTCTTTTCACAAGTCCCATAGACGAGATAGTAGATTGCCTCTGTTCGCACACTCTCCCATTGCAGTAGACATCGTGCGTCTGACGTCGACTCTCACTTTAATCGGATCGGAATGCGGATGACGATGCTCCCTGGACTTGGATTTTAAACTGCTGAATTCCTCTTGTCCACGGGTCTCGTGCTGGTCGCACGACCGTGTCACACCATGAGTATGCTCCCCTTGCTTCAGAGAATGCTGCACATTCCTTCGATCGTGCTGCCTGTTCATCCTTCCGTGGATGTCTCACTGTCCTTTACCTGAGCGATCGCTGATATGCCTCTTATCTAGCTGCCAAATCGCTCACCACGGTTGCGACGCTCTTTGCTGATCCGTCCAACACTACCATCGCTCTGAACGTGCGTCAGACACCGTGAAACTCGTGTACGAGAAGCTGACTGTGCCCCTTAGGAGAGTGCGATCTATTCTCTCAAGCTTGACGGTACCGTTCAGACCCTGTCGAAACAGAAAGCCCCGGACAAAGGCTCAATTCAGGGACTTCTCTTTGTTCCCAGCCTCGGAACACAAGATCCGTGCAACAATGCCACTGAACCGTATATCTCGGCCAATGTCACCCGCCTACAAGGCGTCACACCATTTGACGGCCGTGTGATCGGGCTGGCACCTTGGATAAGCGACGAATGTTCGCAGGCGTTTCTAGATGTCTCGCAGGGCACCGTGCCGGACGCGCTGCTCTTTTTTCTGCCGTCCAACGATGACACAAAACCGCCATCGGCAAATGACCCGGCCTGGCAGCTGGGAGGCAGCACTAATTGGCAATCGCAGAGCAACTTCCCAGTGTACGGAATCCCCGGCGCGGCGGGTGCTACCTTGATGGAACAGCTGTCACGCGACGGGAGTGTGCCAAATCCCGATGACCCAGACAATCTAACTCCATTATCATCGTCAGGGACTTCGAGACTATTTACGGTCATAGATATAGGTAGGCTTGGTTGTCATGCCGTTGAAGTAAGAAACTGACATGCTCCGCAGATAGTGGCAGCAAGAAGATGCCCAGTATATGGGGGTTCATTCTCGCCATTCTCGGGACAGTTCTCGTTCTTACTATTATCCTTCTTTTGTTTTATCAACTGGTGCACAGGCGGCACCAGCGGGAGCTCCAGCGCCGCCTGGAAGCCGGAGAAGCAGACCTGGAGCAGCTAGCTCAACTTCATTTCAAGGTACCACCAGAATTTCTGGAAACAATGCCCATTTACATCTACGAGGGCGGGGGTGACGACGACGAATCGATCAATGAGAACTCTACGCCGGGGCATCTACCACGAATCACTGAACATGCTGCTGAAGACAAGGACCCCAAGACCCCCACCGTCGCAATCCGTGAGGCGGACGATGGGACGGAAAAAGCAATAGACAGCGAGTTCATCAGACGACCCTCTCAGGCGACAATAGCAGGTCAGCCAGATGCCTATGCGCAATACAAGAACCGACTCAGCCGACAGCAGACGACGTGCGCGATCTGCCTGGATGATTTTGAGCGGGATTTATCAGCAGTGCGCGAGCTGCCGTGCGGACATATCTACCACCCACCATGCATCGACACATCCCTAACGCAGAGCAGCAGTCTCTGTCCACTGTGCAAGAAAAGCGTGCTCCCAAGCAGCTGGTTCAGATTCCCACCGGAAGACCCATGGCTACAACCCCAATAGATAGACATTCCACAACCCTAGATTTACATAACACTCGTGATAGAATAGACTGTACATGACAAAATCCAACCAACCATCTATAGAGAAAGAAAAACATCAAGCAAACTTATCATGTTTCCCCCGGACTCTAACATCCAACACGACCTCATGGAAATCACCCTCCTTCCTCGCCTTCCTCAACCTCTTAACTTCATCATCATCCAACCGTCTCCCCACAATACCCTCCAACTCCTTCCTCCCGATCTTCTCCCGCGCCTTGATCTCCTTACTCGCTTGAATGCGCGGCTTGAAGCGCGCCTGCATGCGCACCCGAATATTCGTCCCCCCGTCACCCTCTTCCCCATCATCGAGGTTAGTCTCATCCCCACGAACCTCCACCTTCGTCCCAGAAGCAGTCGTCTTCGACGTAACAGTCCGCGCAACAATATACGTCTGCTTCTTCTTCTCTTTCTTCTCCTTATCATCCACACCATCACCCCCCTGCGCAGCAGAAGACGAGGAAGCCCCCGTCCCCGTCCCAAAAACAAAGAACCCTCCACCCCCAACCCCACTCTCATTAATCGTATAGATCTCGTGCTGCGAGATGGCAGATGCATTGGCGGACATGATGCCGTGTTTGTCGCTGGTAAGGTACCTATTCCCAGAGATATATCATTAGCTGATCTCATGATCATCATCATTCACAAAAAATAATAATACACAATGGAGGCGGCGGGGGGGGGGGGGAAGGATATGCATACCGCCCATTCGACCCCTTCAAACTCCACCCCTCAATGCCCGCAATCTTACTCGCGATCCAAACCTGTCGAACATCATGCGGTTCCGCGGTCCGCGGGTCCCCCTCGATCATGTTCTCGAGTGGAGAGGCGAAGACGGTGCCGTGCGCGTCGGTCGCGAGGCAGGTTGGTGGTGTGGTGCGCAGTATGAGGAGGATAGGGCCAGAGATGTCGCTGCTCGTATCGGCGGATACCCAGGATTGGTCTGAGAGGGTGTTTTCGTCGTGGTGTTCAGTGGGGGAGGGGTCTTCTTGTTGGGTTGTGAGGCTGGTGGATGTGGATTGTTTTTTGGTTGGGTGGGAGCCGTCGGTGGAGGTAGAGGTGTGTTTGCGTTTCTTGGGCTTGTCGCCTTTGAAAGTTAGGGGTTTTACCATTTTCAATGGGTTGTAGATTGAGATTTGGGGGTGGGTTGAGGAGGTGGTG
This sequence comes from Aspergillus vadensis CBS 113365, assembly GCF_003184925.1. NCBI lineage: Eukaryota > Fungi > Ascomycota > Eurotiomycetes > Eurotiales > Aspergillaceae > Aspergillus > Aspergillus vadensis. The sequence continues at coordinate 234,674 of NW_020292067.1, forward strand.
TAGAGAGTGAAGATGTGGTGTTTGAGGTAGTAGGTTGTGAGGTGATGGATGGATGGGAGGAGAGCTTGGTGTGGAGAATCTTTCTTATCGATAAGTTGCACTACTAGTTTTATCGGCTGGCGGTTCAACCGGGAGTTGAACCTAGCTATAGCTATAGCTACTGTGCTAGCTAGCTAGGGCACGTAGTTTATTTTATTCGATTTTACTTTTGTACTGACCTCAAGGTCCTCGTTATCCTGGTTTGGTCTAAATAGAGTCCTGGTGGAGATCTACGTCAGTCTGACTCCCCGGGTACTCACCCCATATATATGCCTGGTGAACCCACATTAATACCAACTGGAATGTCAATTAAAACTTATCACTACTAATATGATCATTTGCGATAAATATAGTTTCATATCAAACATAACTCATTACTATATACACCTAGTGACCAGCACTAACTCAATCAAAAGTAATCGCCGCCTTAATGGCCGTCTTGTTCTTCATCGCCGCCAGACACTCCTCCCACTGATCGATCTTGAACGTCTTGTTGACAATGCCCTTGACCTTGACCTTGCCCGAGTCGAGGTAGTCAATCGCCGCAGGGAACTTGTACACTTCAGAGAAGCTGCCCAGGATGGTAATCTCATCACCGACTATCACCATCATCAGTACACGTCCACCTCACGACTTAGAGGAATTCAGGGATACTCACAGATCTTGCTAGGAGGCCAAGACACACGGTCCTTGTTGGAATAAACACCATACACGACCAACTTACCACCTCTGCGGACATAGTTGATCGAGTCTTCCAGGATCTTAACACTACCCGTGGCCTCAACAACAATGTCAAACCCATAGGGGTTCTCCTCCTTCAGCTTCTGGAACTGCGCGCTAGGATCCTGTCGCGACAGCGCAACATACTCGTCACCTGCCTCCAGCGACTTGGCCAGATCCATCTTCAATCCTTCAGGAGCGACAACAACCACGCGGCAGCCACCGCATTGGCGGAGCAACTGAGCCAGGATCTACACATTCATCGTTAGCGCCACTTCATACCTTCCCACCAAACCAAAGAGGGAGAGGAACATACCAAACCAGTCGGCCCAGCTCCAAACAACAACACCGACGACCCCATCTTGGGCGCAATCTTATCCAAACCATGCGCGGCACAGCTGGCCGGCTCCAACAACGTGGCATCCACATCCGAGAGGTTCTTGATCTTGAATACCCTGCCAGCAGGGTACGCGCAGTATTCAGCAAAGCCACCGTTCATTGTGACACCGTGGGCCTCGAAGTGTTCGCAGAACAGCTCATCGCCGCGACGGCAGTAGAAGCACTCGCCGCAGAGCTCGGAGTTGTCGGCGACGACGCGGTCACCAATCTCGAAGCCCTTGACTTTGGGGCCGACGGCGGCGACGACACCGACGGTTTCGTGGCCGGGGACGAGGGGGAACTGTTCATTGACCATTGTTAGTGGGATGCTACAGGGGGTGTGGGAGGGTAGGGGGTTACGGTACCTTTGCGATGAATTCACCCTCGTGGATGTGCAGGTCGGTACCACAGACACCGCAGGCCTTGACTTTGATCTGTGAGGGAAGGGGAGTGGTTAGAGGTACATGGTATGTATATGTATGGAAGAGAAGGGAAAGACATACCAGGACATCGTTGTCACGGAGCTCAGGCAACGGGACATCGACGATGCTGTGCGACTCTGGCTTCTCATAGCTGGTACCACCACCCATGTTAGTTACTACCCAACTAATGACTGAAACCAGGGACAAGATGCATACCGAAGAGCCTTCATAGTCTGAGGGAGAGTGGAACCCATGATGATAATGATAATCTACTATAGGGGCCGACACCATCAGCAACGAATCAACAAAACCCAAGCAAGAACCTCAGAAAGAGACAAGAAACAACATACAGAATATCAACGAAGAAGGTTGAGAAGATCAGCGAAGTGGGAGAGAGAGAGAGTAAGTATGGAAGAGTGAGAGTTCTGATGAAGAGAAGAATAAAAGATAAAAGATGAAGACGAGAAAGACGAAGGAGGGAAAGACGAGGCTATTTGAATGGCAGCCATTCGAGGGGTAAGATACCAAAGTTAACTAACTAACTATTATTATTCTATACCAGGATCCAAACCAGGAATAACTAACTTCCTTACCATACTACGTAAGGGAAAATCGGACTAATCCCCAGTGGGGATGGCCTGATGTTGTTGTTGTTCCTCTCCGGGGATCTGTCCTCCTACGGCTTCACTACTACTTACTACTACGACGGAGACATGGACCAATTCCATTCCCTTCCATCCCGTCTATGAAACACTCATGCACTCAACCCATAGGGTATAGCACTACTATCCTTGTACGTGACTTACCCCCCTTTCCCCCCAACCTAACAAACTTACTTTCTATCCAGTCACAAGTGACCAATCTTCCTACTACTAGTACTACTAAGGTAAGCAGAGACAGTGTGACAGACAGACACAAGCCATGAATGATCCCCCGCAATTACCATCGACACCATCTACACCACCATCTACACCACCACCAACAATAAGAACAGAGTCCAAGTCCAGGACCCAGACTGGAAGCTAGTACTAGCTAGCTACCTTACAAGTGGGTCCACTCTAACACAGAGAAATCGAACCCAAGAGAATCAGAACCAGAATTCAACCCAGCAACCCAAAACCTATGACTTCATCACAGAAACCGCCAGAACCTCTCTATTCTACAACGAGTTAAGGGCGACAAGGAAACAAAAAGAGAGAAAAAAAAAAGGGCGCTTAGTCTATCTACCCCCACAAGCCTAGGTAACTAGGTAGGTACTTACGATCCGCATGACTTCATTTCCCCCTCCCACCACTTCAACGTGGTATCTTCCCGAGTGGCCTTGATTTTGGACTTGGATGAGATCTGGCCAGGAACCAGGGACAACATCTATCTATCTGTATCCATGATACAGAGAGATAGATGATGGTTCCTGATGGTGTTTCTGTTCTACCATTCTACCATTGAGAAGTGGAATCAATGAATTAAATGACTTCATCGAGGGGTATGAAATTCCCTTCTGACACCGACGATCGCTCCTCGAGTTGCTCTTCTTCCCTTCCAGCGCGAAACAAAAACAAACTCACCGCTGCCCCACTCGCTACGGCACGACTAGCGCTGTTTCTCATGCATGCACCTCCTCTCTTTCTTTCTCTCTGTGTCTTCTCTAGTCTGACCAAGTTCGAGAGGAGGCACTAACACTAGACGGTCTACTGTCTACTGCATCATTCGAGTAATTACCACTTTCATTTGGTCGCCCAACGACCTATCCACATCGGGACCCTCTCTAACTTATCTTCGGGCAACTGCTATGTACATCACCCTCTCTCTCTCTCTCGGTCCGATTCCCCTTGGCTATGGCCCGACACCGTACCGTCTCCTCCCGGTCCGACTGGCTTTGCTACTCAACTTACGTGGCTGCCGTCTCATGACCGCCGCCGACAGCTCGTATCGGTGCCCTGTCAACCGTACACCGCGGATGCATCTCGTCTCCCCCCGCAGGCCATCAACCCGGTCCAGCCCCGTCTACAAAGTGCACCCCGGACGAATCTCACCACCCCCCAAACCTGGTACAAGAATCGAAATAAGAAAACGCCCCAACACTCAAAAATAAAACTAGTGCTAATGCTGTTAACGCCCGATGCCCCGAAGATGTCCCAGACGCCAGTGCCAAGGCTTGCAATTGAGGGAGTCCTGCTCCCGTCTCTACTTCAGCCCGAACCCCTCGCTATTCAACACCGCATCCCAAAGCATGCGCTCCAATTTCTCCCGCGTCTCATACTTATACAGTCCCAGCTGGTTGAAACACGTCCGCGCCGTCGGGAATCGGCTCGTCTCATCCCCAAGACACACCAGCCGGATCGACAGGCTTGTCGCCCCCATAGCGGGGATGCGGTCGCTTCCCGTCACAAACGACAGGATCTTCCGTTGCGCCTGCGGCTGTGTCTGCTCGAAGAAATCCCAGAACCACCGGACCACCGGCTCTGTCTCTGGCCGTGCATTGGACCAGTTGTCATACGTGGCAACCGCCCGCAGGGACGCCACGTCCAGCGCCTCGTCCGAACCGCGCACCAGTAGCTCGATCTCTTCCGGACGGAACAAAGAGAGTGCATTGCCGCCGCAGACCGTGAAGAACCCCCGTTTGAACGGCTCGAACTGCCGTGTGACCGCCGTGTCTAGGAGAAAGTGCACATACAGGTCCACGAACTCCCGGCGGTTCGCGTTGGTCACCGGCCGATTCTCCCCTCCAGCGCAAAGGGGTACCGACACTGTTTCGCCGTAACGATCTACCTGCGCAACAAAGTCGTAGCAGAACGTCTCCGCAACGTCCCCTTCGTAGTCAAGCAGCGCCCGTAGACCCTTGGCAAGCGCCGGGCGGAGCTCCGCTAGATCATCTAGGCCGCACTTGTACGTAGGCCGCGTGATTGACGACAGCGGCGCCGCAGCCAGGAGCTTCTTGAAGGCAAACGGTGGCAGCGCAATGTCGAGGATGGTTGAATTGTAAATGGCCAGTCCCAGTAGAACGCCGACCAGGATGAATTGCTCCGAGGACTCGAAGCAGTATGGATTGAAATAACAGTACCGCGAGTCGTCATCATAAATAAATAGACCTATAATAATATCAGTTAACTGGATCGTTGCGTGTTTTGGCTGACAATCAACGTGTGCTTACCGTGGTGAGGATCAAAGACTTCCCGGACAAGGAGCAGGAACCATTCCTTGCGGAGACCTCCCGCATCAACGCCCTCTTCACCGAGGAATTCGATGCGTAGTCCCTTCTTGATCTCCTCCTGGCTAGAGCCAACGACTTCACTGACTCCCCGCAGACTGTCTTCCACCAAGCAGTCGCGGCGCACCTTCAGCACAAGATACTGACTGATGGCCGTGCGACTCATGATGCTGTTAAAGAACGCTTCGCGAGCTTTGACCTCCATCTGCCGGCGGGCATCGTGTTCCAGGATATGGATCTTGGCCCAGATGCTTAGGAAGAAAGGGTATTGGCAGAAGGAGAACTTGGTCGTCTTCGACTCCCAGGCCTCAAAGTCGGCGACAAGGTCGGAATAGTCTAGCAGTGTATTGTAAAAGGAACTGATCGGAATCATATGCCCCCGCCGGCTGGCCTGACTCCTAGCCACAGAACTCGCATCTTGGCCGAGGATGCCGTCCGGCTTTCGGGAAACGTTCGCATTGTTCGCCGTGAAGAGCAGAGACATCACTCGCGCCGCAGCTCGCACCTGCCAGTCATCAGTGTACACCACCGGCTGGTCGCGCTGCTCAGTTGCTTTGTTGGGGCTTCTGCCATTGATCGCCGCATGCAGCTCGGCTGGAGTATGGCCCGCGGCACTAGAGAAGCTAGGCACCAAATCGTCGTCGTGCTGAGTCGACTCGCTGCGCTTCCTCCCATGTTGACGCATTAACCGATGAGTAACAAATCCCCCAACAAGGTCCACGATCTTCTCGAATTGCCCAGCCGAGAACCGCGAGAACCAGGACACCAAGTAGTGATGGCAGTCATTCGGTAAATTGGCCAAAAGCCCCAATATCCGCTTGACAATGCCATAATGATGCCCCAGACCATTGCTGCGGGATTTTGGAGGAGGCTTTGGATTCCGAGGAGCTGGTCTTGGAGTGCCGTCTTTCGGGTGAGAAGGCCTCCGGTCACCGCGGGCCGCCGAAGGCGCCAGACTGTACGATGCGAACGACGAACTGGACGGATAGATTAAGGGGTTCGTCAGAAGCATCAGTAGAAATCTGGTATCCTCCGGCCTTTTCAATGGCCGTCTGGGCCGTTTTAGCAGGTTCTCGGTCGCCTTTAAGAGCGTTCGGTGTAAATGTAAGCGCGACTCCGTAATCTCTCTGTCAACCATAGCTAGGTCGGTGGTAGTCCACTTCTGGGCTATAACGGCGTCTTCTTCCCTCTTCATCTCGGTAGGCTTCATTGTTGACCACAGCTCCACCCATGACGTTCCTGCCGTCATGATCATGTGGTGCCACTGTGCAAGTTCTGCCCAATTGATCCGAGGGCTCCTAGAAGAAACAGGCCTAGACGAGCTAGAGGTCTTCTCCCGGCGCTCTTTCGAGCGGGACCGATGAGAGCTACTAATCTGTTCTACTTCGTTCATCCACCAGGAGGAATTCTCTGCAATGTCTCCAAGAAGCAGCAGCTTCGGATCGGGCTCAAATGTTACCTCACTGGGGGCCTGAGTAGAGCTTGGTTCCGCTTTCTGCTTTGGTGGGCTGCTGTTAACAGTATTCCGCGGGGCCGGCTGTGCTGTGGTGAAGGAGCTGTTCAGACAGTCACAGCCTTTGAATGATGTGATGATATATTCCTCAAGCGATCTGAAGATGTACGCACGGCTAGTAGGACCTCTAGCTTCTGGACCGTTTGATCGGACAGCATTCCGAGGCGAGCGATCACGTCTCGGGGCGTTTTGAGCATCTCGGCTCCTCATCTCGGAGCCCTTTCTCTCTCCATGCGCATAGAAAGGAGTCAAGTTAGGTTTCGAGTAATTCGGGACGCCGCTTACTCCCTCCGTCTTCCCAGTCTTACTGGATGTAGAGGAACTGCGGCCCCGAGGATCCACCAATGGTCGCGGCTCAGATAAGTACCCGGACGACTGAGTCGGGGACTGTGATAAATTCTCATCCTGGGCGACATCCAAGTACTTTCCGCTATGATTTTCTGGTGCTGAATTCTGCTGCTGTGGTTCCAAGAGCTGTCGGAGATACCTGGAGAGGCAATCATCTAGGATCGTTCTTGTTCGTTCGATAGAAAGTGGCATAGCTAAACACAGTCAGTTCACTATTTGTCCCGTAAACAGGCCCAGCGGGGATAATCCATACCTTTACGGGGCACCGCAGGGGTAGATGCCTTTCCATCACTCCCCGAAAGGCCATTACCGCCAGCCTTGCCAGAATCCACAAACAGCTCCAAGTCATTCACAGTCAGACATTCCGTGCACCGGAAAACTTTGAGATTCCGCGGCCAGCGCACTGTACTGTTACAAACCATGCACTTCCCCGAGGTCATCTCATCAGACGGAGTCGGACGCGCGGCCCCTTTACGAGGACTAGACGAGTTCGGGTCCGGCAAGTATGTAACCTCATCGTCATCTTCATCATCGGAATCGAACAAAAAGTTATCCTTCTTCGAGATCGACCGATTGCGCCGCTTCGTCATACCGCCGAAGGGTGAGGGGAACGGATGGCTGACGGAACGAGAATGTCCCCGATGATGAGGGGGTGAAGTCGCTGGATTTCCAGGCATGGTCGATAGACCTGAGCCATCTTGCGGTAACCGATGAGGCGAGTTTCCTTCTGCCGGGAAGGGAATTGCAGCCGAACGGATATGACTAGACGGGGAGCCGGAGGTCGGGGGATAGGATGGGTTATATGGGGTCCGAGACGGCATAAGGGCACATTTGCTGTCCCCAGCTTTCGGTAAATCGAGAGGATTAGTTTTTGAAGTTGTGTCTGGTTGTGCCACGCGAATTGGGGGAGTGGTAAAAGGCGAAGAAAATGTATAGATCTCAGGGTACGGTCTGCGATAAGCAGGGGTAGATAGGGCTTCGTTGTTCGTGGACGATAAGTAAATTCCGGTTCAGTGTCACGAGGCAAGTTTCTGCTAAGGAGTTCGTGGCAAGGAGATTTGTTTAAGTCGAGATCGTTTTAACAGGAAGGAAGAAAAAGCGAGTAGCTAATTGTAGAAACAGCTGATGAGTAAGGTATCGAGGGGAGTTTCGGGGGTAGTAGTATGTAACGTGAGGAGAGGAGGGGGATGTAACGTGGAGCTGGTCAAGGACGAGGAAATGGAGAGCGCCCCTGGAACAAAAGCGGAAAGAAGTCCAAACAGGGGATGAATTAGAAGGAAAGACGTCAGGGCAAGGGAGACGAGAAAAACGAGGGATGGAGCAAGAAATGAGTCCTGGTAAGGAAGTGGGTTTGACTTCCCACCTTTGAGGGGGGGAAGTTACCCAGTTTAGCCCGGCGGATGCGCAAGCTGCGATGGGCGCACGAGACTTGGCTGCCTGAGGCCGGCAAGCATAGGCGCTGACTGGACGAACCACGGGCCTTGAATTGTGTGGGCTTCAAGGCAACGTCGGGCGCCGGTCGGGGTTTCACTGGCCTTTGGGACAAACGCCAACGCTACTATTTTTATTCTTCTTGGGCTCCATCCTACTGGTTTGCAACCAGCGACACTGGTCGACTGGGGTCTAAGACTCTTGCTGCCAGGTGGGCTTGAAGCTCCTGCAATACTCCGTACAGACCATACATCACCACTCAACAGTGTCCCTCCACCCCCCGCAGGTTCCCAGACAGGGCTATAGTGCAGTCACAGCGTAGCGCCGTCCCTTTCCAACTCAATCGCATGCCAAGGCACCAGGCACTGATCGGCAGAAGCAAAAAACCGGTCTACATCAGTCCACCTCATACCCTTAGCTACGCCCTACGTGCTGCAGATCGTTGAACAAAGGTAAAAGTGGTCGTCATACTTCGTTAAGGTGAACAATACAGTTGAACCGAGAAAAGTGAAAAAAGGTATTTTGGCTAACATCCGATCCAGAAGATCTGTTGCATTATGCTCGCACCCCAGCAGTTCCAGAACGGCACCGTAGATGCGAGTTTTGATCGAAATAGTGACATCCACAGGATCAAATTTTTCCCATAACCAACAACCCCCATAAACACCCCATCTACATTTAACGGTAACGCCAGTAGCTCTGGGTGTTCTGGCGCTTCCAGGTGTGGCGGCGACCAGAGCGGGTGTTGTTGTAGCGGTGGCCCTTGTTGATACCACGGGACTTCTTGCCGGTGGCGGTAAGACCACGGGCCTCGCGGTGCTATAAGACACATCCCAGGTCAGTAACCTGTAATCATGGGAAACTTCCCAATAGTAATTATTGCGTACCTTGTGGACCGCGTTGCAGATCCAGTTGATGCGAGCATCGCGGCGGATGGCCTTGTGCTGGGGGTCGACGAGGATGACCTCGAAGTACTTGTAGGTGGAGTCCTGGTTGATCCAGTAGGAGTTCAGGACACGCAGGTTGGCGCAGCGACGGCCAACACGCTCCTCAGCGGTAGCACGGAGAGCGCGCTGGTACTTGAGCTGGTTGATACCCATGTTGGTGGGCTTGCCTGTAGTCGCACACGAATTAGCCTCAATCCGACTCCCATCGATCCAAAACATAGATTATACATACCGTAGGTGGCACCCTTAGGAGCGGGTCTCTTACGACCACCGCGTCTCACACGGATACGGTAGACAACATAGCCCTGCTTGGCCTTGTAGCCGAGACGACGAGCCTTGTCGGGGCGAGAGGGGCGGGAAGCACGGTGGATAGCGTTCAGTTGACGGAGCTATATTGATGCACTCTCAGCAAAGTTCAACGAGTGTATAGCAAGACACATGAGGCTTCTCTCAAGTCTCTCTGTTTGTGCCACATCCATCCGCCGGCGAAGGGAAAAAAGTTCGTTTCGAGCCGCCCAGTAACACCATTTCTCTATTTCAAGAAGGGCATCCTATGGCAAACTACACGAGCACCCGGCGGGATGTTAAGTGATCGCAATATAGGGGGGAATTCTCACCTCCCAGCAACGGACACGCAGCAGGAAGCGAATCACGTCGGACTGCTTCTTCTTCTGGATCTCTTCCACGTACTTGAGGGCACCCATCTGGACGAAAATCGGAATATCAGTCTCTCGTGCTCAATTCTCTTTTTCTCGATGGCTGCAGAGCGATTCGTTGTATCGCAGCAGTAATCACAGCGAAAGGGCGCGATAAAACGTACCTTGTCGGCGTGGCAGGTCGTCGATCGTCGTCGGTTGTCACAGCTGAAAAGTTGGAGGAGCAAAGATAGTAGTCTCTTCAACGACCTTGTGTGTGGGACGCTAGAGAATTAGGCGAGCCCCCACCCCAACCAATTAGGTTGCGCACTATGTCTCCCTTTCATGCCTGAGGTATTATTATACACCGCCTACCTCATTACTACTAGCCTTTTCCTCTACGCTTTTTGCGACCGTAAGGCGACAAGGCAACAGTTTCAGACACTCCGACATCCTGGCTGTTAGACCTCAGAATAGGATGGGTCTAATCATAAGTTGCTTACGTGATACCATATGCATTGAAATTGAAAAGACATAGATGGTGTACCCTTTCTAGTAATCATAGGCTACCTACATCTGGCTCATGCACCGTTCAGAAATAAACGAAATTGATTCTATCGTCAAGGACCCATCAGTGAGAGTTGAAATTGGCATGCTCACGTGAAAGTAAACACCCATCTTGACAAGCCTATATATGGAGACTTTACAGCCACGCAAATGGTAAATATAGGGCCAAGTCGGCAATAACATAATACACAATTAGCAATTAGGAGACAATAGAAAAAAACCGATCCATTTAATTGGCAATGATCTGATGGCTTGCAGCATAGCCCGGGACGGACATGCTCAAGCCTCTAGACCATCAAAGCCGAAGTCTATGATTAATTATCAGCACTAACGACAGGTCATGAGTCTTTCCTTTTGATCCGTTGCACATGATTTCTAATCTCTTGTAAGAAACACATTAGAAAAGAGAGATGTAGTGATGGTGTAAAAGAGCGAAGTCAGCGAGAAAAACGACAAGTAAAGTGAAATCTGAATACATGAAAGCGGAGCGGGTGGTCCCTCTTTAGGGTTTGGGAGACAGGAGGATAAGTTTTGCATAGGTGGCGGAAGAAGACGATAGAAAGAAAAGCTGCTCTCGATGTACAGCGGTATTGAATCAATTTGTACAGAGAAATCGCATGGTATTCCTCAGGAATTCAGGGACAACCCCTGGAAACGGTTGTTTATCCATTCGCTGGGGGCAGCATGTAGGCGGGATGGTCCGGAGCTTGCGCTCGTACCTGCGCCGTAATCAACGTATCCCGATTCCAAAGAGCCATAGTTGTTCGCCGAGTAGGGTGAAAAGGGATCCACAGAAGCGAGTCCACCTAGCTCTGTTTGGCGAGAGGGTTGGCTGAACGGCTGATAGGAGTCGGCATAAGCATTGCGCAACATCCCCATCTGGTTGGCGCCGATGTCTCGTCCTGTGCCCATGGCGTCACGAGGATGACCGTAGATTCGGCCGTCAAGGGGGCGATCCGCTTGCGCATCGTGATTGTAAGCTAGAGGGTTTGGAGCCGACAAGTCAGCACTGGGGGGCGTCACAAATGACGCTGGATTGATAGCCGACATCCAGATGCGGGTCTTATAGATTTTGAAAAGATCGGTAACAAGCGAATTGAAATTGATGTAGGAGTCCGCAAAGTAATAGAAGGTGAGCTTCTTCCAGTCCCTAGTGGAAAAGTCCTTTTTAGCATGTGATTGACTGTGCCGAACGACACAAGTGAACTTACATTTGGAATTCGGCATCAAGAATTTCCATATTCAGCCGATGCTCGGTAACCTTCTGCTGGCAGACCCGCTTTGCCTTCGCTTCATTTCCTTCCTTTTCACGTAGAGTTAAGATTTCGTGATTCTGGGCAAGCCTCTTGATTAGTTTAGGCTTGATGTCGGCAGCAGAGTCCTGAATCCCATGCGGACCATGTGGACCCATGCCACCAATGGCGCTTCTGTTATTCAAGCCGGGTACACCACTAGAAGCATTGACCACATTCGCGGCCCCATTCTGGCCCTGTCTAGAGAACATCATCAAGCACTTGTAGTGTTCCTCGGCATACTGCTGTTTCAGCTCCCGGGCTCTTTGCATAGACACGTTAGCGTGCTGTATAGTGCCAAGATCCGTACCGCGGTCTGCTTCGACGATGACGAGGTCACCGGGTTTCACCTGGAGACCAGTATCTTCCTGGATATAGAAGACATCCGCCCGATGGCATTTGAATGTAACGATATACAGGAGCTGGTTTTGGTGCGAATGGGCGAGGCCAGGCTGGTGGCGGCCGTAGGCGTTTGGCATCGTGTATGCCTGGTGGAGGGACGTGGCCATCGAAGCGGGGCCGTCGGCTGCGCGGAGAACTGGATCGCGAGCAAAATAGGCTTCTGCAAATCGACGAGCTCGTAAATACTCCGTCTCCATTTCATGTTCCTCGGGACGAGGGGCCACATGAAAACGAGGATACTCACGATTCTGGCCTTGAACATTCGAAAGAGGGCCGTCAACAATGCTCGCATAGTCCTCTTCTCTATCACCCAATCCAGCCCTAGTACTGGGGGCTGCCTGGGTCTCCCCTGAGACAGAAGCGTGTCGCATAGGAATGTCCGCAAAGGAATGGCGCCGACTCTGAGGAATATCTGCAATGCTACCAAAGTCAAGAGAAGTTTGCCAATGAGCCTTGCGGACGTTTTCCAGAGTACGGTTTTGGAACGACGTGTAAGGGGGGAGCTGCTTCTCGAGGTTTGCTGAATGCTCGGAGAGTCTTCTCCGACCGCTACTATGAATGTTATTGTAACCAGGGATATCGCCAACCTCGTCAAGATCTTCTACCGCCAGGTCGGTCTCCTCGGGAACACTGCCGCGAATACGGTGCAAATTATGGATGCCACTTCCGATGGCATATCCGCTAGCTGCGGAGGCAGACGACATGGTACGATCTCTCATTGGGTTGTCCATCTGTCCTGCTGCTTGGCGTAAAAGGGCATTTTCCCTTGACAGCTGTTCGATGGTCCGGGCTTGGTTGGCTGCATAGTTGCTAAAGCTACCATCCGAACCATCTGGGCTGCCAGCGTCATCGTCGTCATCCTCGCGCACACGTCCGAGCGTAGCGGGGTCGTGACCCAGCTCCCCCAGAAGACTAGGCCGCGATGAACGATGCTGTAAGGCGGAAAATTGGCTGCCGTTACGAGGACGACCGCCAGAGTAAGGCGTTGAGGACTTGTTCGCCATAAAGCTCAGGAACTCAGGATCCAACTGACCTACCGAGTATGACTGCGACCGATAGGTTTTAGGAGTCGGATGCAGAGGAATTGAGAATGGGATAGCCGATTCGCCAGCGGTCGTACGAGTGGTAGGGCTCAGTATTTCCTCCGTGAAATAATTGCTCGCAGTAGAGGGGTTGGACATGGTCGGAGATGGGACGATTTCCGCAAGTCGCGGTGGAGGCTCCTTCCGAGACTCGGTATTCCAGATACCAGTGCCCCAGGGAAAGGAAGGGTTCCCTACATGGTTCCAGGGCATAGAGCTACCGATACCAGGACTTGTGTTCGGCCATCCGGATTGGTCGGTAGCAGGACTGCTTGGGTTAGAGGCTCCAGTGGACAAAGGACCACTAGTGGTCAATGATGCCTTTCTGGTCGCGGTAGCTGGAATTTCATTTAGCCATGACGTACGGCGAGCAGGTTTGGGTGCTGGCATGCTCGTAGATGTGGCGACCTGCTGTGAATGGTCTCCATCGTCATCAGAGGACGCCAAAGCCTCGGAATCAGGGGTGGATCGGCGAACGCCAGGGTGGGTTTTCTCTAGCCTGGCGGACACGTTACTGGTCGGAGTCGACGAAGTGACAGGCTTGACCACCTGCGCAGTAGATTTGCCGGGTGGCGCAGCCATGATGTTTAAATAAGAACTGGAAGACGGCGTATAGCAAGGCGCAAAGTACACTGGCCATGAAAATGTCAGTGATTTTCGAGTGATAGAAAATACAACATGGGCTAAGATGAGAGGAATGATGTTTGAGAGTAAGGAAGTGGACGTCGCAAGGCGGAGAGGAGGGCAAGATGAAAGAGATAAGATCAAGATATATAGAGCCATTGTTGGGTTTCACTTACAGAGACAACTGACGTCAGAGGATATTAAATCGTGAATGACTCGATCCGTGTAACGAACGCTTGGCCTCTTCAGAATACAATGAAAAGCCCGGAGTATTCACTCGAAGCCGGTAAGTACCGCACGGCAAATAAAAGCCAAGAGTGGTTACCTTCGATTCAAATCGAGTGGGCGAAAATCAACGAGGCAAAAACACTCTAATAGTAAATCAGAAACCACCGTGTCTGGAGTGAATTATTCCGTTTGAAATAGGAGCTCCTAGAGGTATAAGCTATTGCTTGCGGCATGATAAGTTAGCCCAGGCTGGTGGTTGTTGAGGCAGATGCACAAAAGCTGGGACAGTTCAAGGCTGGAAGGAGGAATATAAAAGTCAAAGTGTAAGGGAGACGAGGATATTCAACCGGGAAATGGGATTCGCCGAGCAGAAGGAAATAAGAGTCAAGGAAGCCTGACAAGCCCAGGTGTAGCTCGTGTACGCTGAGTAAGTCTGGGGGAAGCAGCTGTGGGTGGCGAGACGGGCAGCCACCCATGGGCCTGGAAAACGCCAGCCTCTGGAGCTTCCTGCGGATCATATGATCAAAGCCCAGAAAACCCAGCAGAATCCCGTTTCACATGCGCTCAACGAGATCATGCTATTTTCATGCCTGGATTCCAGGGGCTGTCCTGGTTCAGAAACTTCCCGGGGGAATTCTCTTAGAGGAGCCACTGAAGCTGAGGCTGGAAAAAGCACACAAGTGCCCGTTCGTCCGTACTTATAACGGATGAACTAAGAGCTTCGTGTCTTCCGCATGCTCGAGGGCAGCGGTGACGAATGGAACAGTCGAGGGACCGTATAGTAGATAGCTCTCCGGGGAAATTGCGGGGAAGGCCAGGCCACGGACCACGATCGCAACGCAAACCACACAAATAGACACTAAAAAATATATACGTACCTTGTGGAAAAAAGTACAAATTCAGGTCAAGCCTGGAACCAGTATAAAAATATGGGTATCGCCGATCGTCCCAGACAAGTAGAAATCGCAGAAAATCGTGATCGCGTCTGTTTGCGCCACCCCGTGTGGTCAGCACATTGTCCCCGGACGAACGGTATTTGGCACGGAGCATGGGGATTCACTTACCAATCTAACAGAGAATAAAACGCAACTTTTTGTACCGTCTATCCAACATAAAACACAAGCAATCGACCCGATCGTAAAATCCGTCCCAGTTGTAGCTGGAGATTGTTCTCCAGGCGAAGCGACCAGGCTTCTGTCTAATCAAAGAAGGTATTGTGTAAAATGGCGCTTTGCGACCAGTCGAAAGGCGAGAATTGAGGTGAGCCTAGAGGGGCAATCCCACCAGACCAACAGAAGAATATGTTTGTTCTTTCCGTTTCCTGTTATAACTATTTTTTGGATGATGGTGGTGGTAATTCGGAGGGGTTATTCGCGGTAAGTCGCTCGAGAAGACCTATGACCTCACTGTATGTCGAGTCGCGATGAAAGGGATCAAGAGGTGTGCGGGATGGGGAGACGGTAGCGTGACCATAGACGGATAACGTTGGCAGGCAAAATGGCACCAGTAACTATGGGCAGATCTCCTCAAGAGCAGCGCATCTTGAGACTGACGAGCGACGATCACAGCAGCAAGGGGAGCGAGAGAGCCCGTCGAAGGCCAGAAATTATTCTGCGACCCGACCAAAGCGAATTAGGTTGACAGTTAGGCCCCTTATTAATCCCGAGCTTGTCACGGCGCAAGAAGGATGGGTTGGGGGACGCGGGCGTGAAAGAAAGAGTGAGAGAGAGTATGTGTGTGCGTGTGTGCGGATCGCAGAGCGGCGCAGGTCGCAGAGACAGACAGGAGTGGCAGTGTGGCTTCTGCAACGTTGCTTGACCGATGACGATCTTCAGCCGGGGATAGGGTGTGGTGTGATCGCAAGCCTTATCGAGAGTGGGCCAAGGGAGAGAGACAGGAAGGCGGCAAGGAGCAACAGGGAGGATAGAAGTGGGAAGTAGTGAGAGTGACAACTAAGTAGTAGTTTGTGGTGGAGGAAGGGAAGAGAAGGGGAAAGAGAGAAGAAGAAGAGATGATGATCAGGACCGAGAATTAGTACGGTGGTAGGAGGAAAGAGGAGAAGGGGAAGTTGTACAGTCGTAAGTTGCGTAGGAGGATAATATTAATGCAAGCTAAGGGAGGTAGCTCTGGACTAGTTCAAAGTCGACCTCAGGCCACTGGACGAGACGAGCCAGGAGGAGAAAAACAGCGAGCCACGGGTCGGAGCACCGAGCAGCAGTGGCGCGGGTTGCAGGTTGGTGTCGAGGGTGTGAAAGGTTGAGCTATGACCGAGCAAGTTTAGTTTTGGGGGGAGGGAGGGATTGGAGGGAAAGAGGAGGAAATGGTCGTGGTTGTGGTTCTTTTTATCCTGGTCCTTACCAGCAGTGCCAACCTTCAAGTCCGTGGTGAAAGCAAAGTACAAGTGAACGATTGTGGCCCGGTACCTTTTACCTCCATCCACACTAACCACGGCTAAGGGGGGCGACTACGTACCTGGAGCATACGATCAATTTATCGCTCCAAGGCGGGGTAAGACAATCGACGTGAGTCTAGATACGGTACGGAACCATAGGCCGCAAGATGGGGAAAGGATTCTCCAGTGCTTCAACAACAAAAGAAAAAAAAAAGACGAAGAGGAGAGAGAAAAGAGACAACCGGGGAGGATTGACGGGGTAATAGACTCTCAACTCCTGCACAACTTTCAATCTGACTACCCTGAAGAGTTTAGAAAATGAAAGAAAAATAAAATATTATTAAATCCAGAAAACAGAAAACTGGGGCAAAAGGAGGGGGGAAGAAGAGATTAAGGAAGGGGGTTCTTACTGTACATAGTAAGTAGTGATTGAAAGTCCGTATGTAGCAGCAAGCAGCAGCAACAGCAGCAGCAGCAGGAGCAGTATGACAGGCAGCAGGCGACCAGCAGCAAAAGAGGAGAGTACTTAGAGCAGCAAGAACCAGTCGGCCGTCGATGGAACGCCCGTGAGTGGGCCGGGCGGGCCTCTGGAGGTCAAGTCGAAGATCCTCCGCGCTTTCTGACTGGCCTAGACAAAAATGCCCCGGTCGCCCTCTGAGCATCGCCGGATTTGCGACTGTCGGCCTGGTCCATTTCCTTTTTTTTTTTTTTTTTTTTTCTCTCCCTCGTCTCCTCTTTTCCCCGTTGACCCTGAAGCGGGGCTTTTCTTTAATTTCTTCTTCTACTCACGGAGCTACTACCACTTAGACGAAATACTACCCTGATGGAAATTAGCCTATAGGAGCTAACCAACTAAAACTAATTTTGACAGATCAGGTACAAAAATGACTAAACTTCTGCTACTTCCTTCAATAAGATCAACTATCTAGATAGAGGGGACGCAATGCCGTTCAAACCCTATCGGGTTCAAGAACCTGGGGGTTAGTACTTAGTAGAGTCTTGTTGAGGAATCGCCCGATCCAACCCGCGATGGGGCTGTGGAGGCTGGGGAGAGGGGAGGGGAAAGACTGGAACATTGAAGGAGCTTGGGCGCAACCCAGAAAGAGGGATGAACGGGGAGGATCAGCCTGTTGGGCTATCCTGAGCCCTGTTGAATCCCCGAAGGAGAATTGGAGGGATTTCACGGCCGCAGCGGTTCCAAACAACGATGCACCATGAAACCCCCGAAATCCAACCCTAATTCCCAGGGTTAGGTGGTCATCATGCGACCGCCAACGAGGACATTATTGGCAGGGTTTGTATGCTGATAGTATGTTTAGTCGACAATTATACACAGCTATCCAGGGTCGAAAGTGACAGTAGAAACGCCACGAGAGTAGCAGGGGAGAGTAGACTGGTTGTACTTCTTATTGCTGTGTATATACCATGCGGTGGTGGAAAGAGGTATAGCAAAAATCCAAGAAGTTATTAATAAATTCCGGAAACATCTCAAGAGACAATGACTACACAGATTAATATACCATAATTCCCATTTCATAATGGTTTCGCTCTTCTCCCCCCTTTGGCACAATTTCTCGTGCCAGAAATTTTTTTTTCTTCTTCTCTTTTCATTTCTTTCATGCATGGATGGATTTTCCCTACTAGTAAGTTTCTTTGTGTCATTCCGCACTGGGCATTCGTCAACGTCATACTGGCGTTAGGTTACACGGCAATCCTGGCCGCGGGTCCAAATCAACGCGAATCAACGCGATCACCCTCAACCTTAGTTCGCTTCTCCTTCTCTCTTCCCCTCCCAGATGCTGCACGTACCTTGAACCTGAACGATGGGCAAAAAGGTAATGATGACCCTCCATACATTGCAGCAAATGCACCTCCATCTCGTCTTACTTTTCCCTGACTAGTTAGTAGTAATCTGTAGTAGACTCAGTTTGAGTCTGACCGAACATTCTCATCCCCGTTTCTCCTCTTCCTCCTTCTCCTCCCTAGATTAGTACTCGAATGGGAACATCTCCCTGTCATACCCCCCCTCCTCTTCCGCCTCCCCTCCAATACAATAGAAGAAGAGGTAAAAAAGCCATGCACCTGACTGCGGGGGAAGAACTGAACTAACTGGGAGGCAAGGGATGGCGATCCAATCAATACCTCATCCTGCCATGGAGTCCATTCCTTTTGCAGGATCGTCTCCGCTGGAAATTGCGGAGAGAGCTTTCCCGCGTTCGGTTGCCAGCCAACCCTGTCTCTTCTCGTCTGCCCTGCCATTTTCTGCTATTGTTGTTATTGTAATTTCTCCCTCCCCCATCCCCCCTTGAACTTTCTTCACCACATACTCACATACACACCGATAGTATGCAGAAATGACGACTCGGATTCCGCTCGGATTCCGCTCATGGAATGTCTGGTCGTATATTTCTCTTGAAGCTCGCGAGTAAGATGCGACACTCCCAAGGAACGAGATCCGGGTCCAGTCTCCATTAATCATAGACCCCCTTCTCCCGTAAGCGATGAGGCTTGAACCCCGGCCCACGGATCACTCTAGACTTGCGCTACAGGGACCAACATGATTAGCGGGACTCGGGGATATCCTCATCTGACTTGTCTGCACGTCCGATTGGGCTACAGCCACAGCGGAGTTCACTAACAACATCTACCCCCCCAATACCCCACCACTAGCTGTGGCACTGATGCGTGGCTCTTCGTATCTCGGTTCCGAAGAGCAGAACATATCGCCTTCCATTGTGCAAAAGTTGAACATGTTTCCTACTATGGTTTCTTACCCCAGAGGGATGGATCTCTTGTCTGGCTGATTCCGAACTGTCATGAGTGTCATCTATTCTTAACGGACTAGGAAGATGCCTCGATTAAGGTTGCGTCGTGTCAGGAGTCCGACCCTGACAGCTCTTCCTTATCCAGGGTTATCAAAGAGCCTAGAGCAAGTCCAGCCCATTCCAGTTCGGTTTTGCTGACCAGGTGGACATATTGTCCGAAAGGCCTTTCGCCGAAGAGTGCCGATCTAATCTTCTTCCATCAGTCTGTACATCCTGCAGTGCTATGCTCGCGTGGGCTAGGGATGCTGCCGTCATGAGATGTCTGGTAGACTGCGTGGCATCAGCCATAAGACCGAAGCAGTTGAACCACCTTGCATATACATCTTGTACTGATTAGTAGAAGAGTAAGAGAGCTGGGGTACAGACAGTAAGCATCAAGGCTGCTTCATGTCCCTAGTATCAGGTGATTTGTATCTCATTACTTGGTCGCTCCCTTGCGCCTGGAGACTGGAGATCGCCTTCCAACATCGTCTCTTTCTCTTTCGGGCCTTAATCTTCTTATAATTAATTTATCCCGATTCTCTCATCTCCATGGTTTACTTTTCCACCGATGCTTTAAATTCACTCACTCATGGCATGCTTTCCGCGCTCATACTACGGCTTCTACATATCCCCATCTAGCTGTTTTTTCTTGCTCTTTCTCTAGGCGAGCGCAGAAATAGCTGTCAGCAGTGCAATCATGCGATTCAGACCTCTTCTTGTAGAAGTTCCCTCACCAAATATCATACATCCGCAACCTGACTGATTCCTACATGCAATACATTCATTTGTTTCAGAAGGTTTGTCTGTACCACACGACCAGTCAGCCCATTTATCTTCTACTAAGCCACCAACAAGCCTTCCCGAAAAGAATTGTAGCCTAGTATGCTTAGCCGGCATTCTTCTTAGATGCAGACCTTGATACATCTTAGATAAGTATCTATAACGCGTTTCGGACCGACCTCGGGATGTAGCCCAGGGTTGATATTCTCGGAGGGAAAGCATACGCATTGCTCAAGCATACATAGTTAATCTGCTATAGCCTAATGAGTAAGATGGTGCGCACTATACTTGACTGGAGGATGAAATTGACCACTAGCGGTGACGGTGCATCAAGGGTATATCGATCCAGGTGAGAAATTAGTTGCTACTAACTGAGATGGTACCTTGATATAGTTAGTTAGCTTGGGGAGTCTTTATCAATTGTGAACTTTTCCCTACTACCGAGTGCTAGAAGCCTCTTAGGTATACCACTAATTCCACTACTTTGACACCGGAACAATTTACTGCCAGTTTCATTCTAGAAGCAGATGGTATATATTAAATAGAGCCACTCAGATATTCCCCATATTACTAACGACTCAGTCAACTACACTACCATCTCCCTCATACTAAACCACTACCCTACCAACCAGATACAACACATACACAGTACTAATTAAATAGCCTTCAAATATCTAGTTACCACCACTATATAGAGAAATAAGAACAACCTAACACCACACCTAACCCTCAATCCTACGTCAACAACACTCTTCCCAATACATACTAACATTCCCCCTTTCCAACATACATACCACTGATTTGAATCCCAAGTCCGAATAAACTAACCAGACCGAACCAATTCAGTTGAAGCTAAAATCCTGTCTCCATTTCCCGATCTCCCCGAGCCGATGATCTCTGCCGCTACTAAGAGCAGTCCAGTTCCACTGTTGGTGTTACACTTAGTATGTAGCTAGTGTATAGTCTGGTGGGTTGGTAGGTTAGTTAGGTTTGTCGCGCGCACGCACACAAACCTGCTGTGGGCTGGGCTACACTACGCACAGATGCAGGTTGGATTTCGGTAGTTTGTACGGAGTGTGTGTGTGTGAATGTGATATCCTCGGCTCGGTTGAGGTCTTTTCCTGGAGTAGTGTCTCACTCGGACTTCTAGGGGTAGGGGAAAGGTGGGTTTCTTTCAGTTGACCGTCTAGTACGTATGGGTCGTTGGAATACGTCAATATTGAGAATGATTGGGGCTTGCGTTTTCTGCACAAGCATTACGGATATTCTTGCTTGAGTGGTATACTGATAGAGGGGAGATTGAGCATTGTCTGGCAAAGCTTTCTATGGACCGTAACCCAGATGGTAGTATATCCGACGTCAAAATACAATACACATGAAATAGAAGTTATTAAATATAGTGTGTGAAATAGGAAGGTGTTCAAGGGGCCGAATCCAACGTTCCCTTGCCGCCCGTCGAGGCAGTGGCGGCAGCACCCTTCTGCTGGCGCAGCTTTTCTTCGAATCTAGCGAACTCGTGCATCGAAATCTCCTCTTCTTGGTCTAGCACTTGCTCGACTCCTTGGACTTCTTCGATCTGTAGGCAAAAGAGACACAATCAGTCAAACTCTATTTTCAATATGCATGCAGGTAGTGTGATACTCACATAGTGCATGAGCATGGACTCAATACCGTTACGCAGCGTCACGGTACTTGAATCGCAGGTCCGGCAAGCACCGCGCAGCTTCAACAAGACGATACCGTTCTCAAAGCCGCGGAACTCAATGTCGCCACCGTCTTCTTGAATGGCAGGTCGGATCCTTGTGTCCAAAAGCTCCTTGATCATGCCAATCACCTCGTCTTCCTCTTCCTCGTAGGCCAGAGACTCCGACTCGCCACCTTCCTGGCCACTCTCACCAGTCTTGGCAACGGTGTTCACGATCGCCTCGCCCGAAGTCACGGCCTGAGTGATGAGACTGAAGATCTCGGGCTTGATGTGCGCCCAGTTGGAGTCGGTAGCCTTGGTCACGGTGATGAAGTCAGGCCCGTAAAATACAGAGGTGACACCGTCGACATTGAGCAGGCTTGCTGCCAAGGGAGAGGGGTGCGGAGGAGCGAGGGTAGAGCGAGGGGACAGGTATTCGAGGAAGGTGGTCGGGAAATTCTCGGGGAGGACACGGTGGTTAGGAATGAACTTCAATGCCTGTTGGGTTCCGCATACAAGAGTCAGATGCTTGTTCTTTCATTGGGATCTTCATGCTGGTGTGCCACGGGAAGCCTTACATCAGGGTTCGGGGTGTTTTCTGTCTGAATGAATATCGTGCGCTTGCTGGACGGCGATGGTCCATTTACGCGAGCCTGCACGAGCGAGTGCTGGTGAGGCTTCAAGGTCGGCCGGCGACGAGCCTCTGAGGCGGTGATAGCAGGCACTCGTGCCGAACGGTGGACATTCCTGTATGATCCGAACACCGCGGGTTTGGCGATCCGGGACGAGCACTCCCCAGCGTTCAGTTGCTGCGTAGTCAATCTGACGCTGAAGAGAGTGCGCCTAATCATGTTTCCAGACGCTGAACTGACAGACATATTGACGCTGTGATGATGAGAGGGGAGAGTGGCAGGTATCAGACTCGTTCCTGTTCAGAAGAAAAGCGACCAGAAATGCCGATGGGAAACTCGATTCCCTCTGACGCAATGTGATGGCACGTGATCTTCCCGACCGAAGAATGCTGACAAATGAAGAGCGGAATCCACCAATCAACTACCGGCAGTTTGACATCGCTGCCCCAGGAATTGTTCGGCATTCAATGCTTCTGCTTGTTACTCGTACAGTGTAATGTAGACTATCTGACTGGTGGGCCTAAATGCCCGTAGTACTAAGCACTATATATTATGGGTGTAACAGAATGCCTCCCAGCCGAGTTCCGCTTCGGTTATACCTGCGTTGTGCAAGAGGCCACATGCTTGGGCCTGCTACTTGATGAACCAAGTATCGCGGTTAACCCGGCCTTTCCTGAAATTCTCTGGCTAGGGAGCGTTAAGGCCGATGTGTTTGGTGTAGAGAAGACATTTGGTGACATGTCGCTCGCGGCTCGGTACCTTGTCCTGCACCAAAACCAAACACTAAGCTGCTGCTGCTCGAATCGACTCGCTTGCTTTGTGCCAGTCATGAATTAACCAACATGTTGGTTGGTGATCCTGGGTTGACATTATGTTGGTTCATCGCTGGTAGCCATCAAGATGTACTCGGTGTAGTTCCCGTGCTTCCAAGCGTGATTCCAACATGCTCAACTGCGGCCTGCCACCTTGGCACCGAAATCGCGTTGAACAGGCCAAAGCCCATCATGAGACCTTTCCCACGGACGACAAAGACCGACGTAGACGAGCGGAGCGGTATTGGGGCCAAACCATGTCCTTCAGCAACGGAGCTATTCCCAGACCTAGCGAGTCAAGGAGCACAAACACCCCTTGACACCAACTGTATTTTTGCGCTACTTCGTGGACCTGAAAGAATTGCGCACATTGGCTGAGAGGGGCAAGCAAGTGTTGCGCGCCCAGCGTATTCATATCAGACTGTGTACAATACATAACGGATCGACAAATCTCGTCTGCATAATGCTCCGCCAGCGCTGTGAAATCTGTTGCCACATCCAAGTCCAAGGAACGCTGTTCACTCGTCGGGGGATGCGTGGCACAGGACTGCGAGGGTGTAACGTCATTTCTGCGATAGCCAAGGACGTCGAGAAGCTCGTCAACTAGCGGGTACAGTATAATCAATGTCGCCCAATAGATGAGGTGCGATTCAGCGCAGGCCAGGGAGGCGAATTGGAAGGGATCGGGGAATAAAGAGGTGGCAAGGTGTGCCCTCATGTCATCCCGCAAGGGAACATCACGAAGGCCTGCCGACGGCGTCCCAAGTTTCTCCTGCATCCTGAGACAAGTCCGGTGTAGTCTTCCTTCTAGCGATAGGCAAGAACCCAGTAACTTCTCGCCGTCGTTCTTATTGTCTTTAGGGCTGGCAGGGAGTTGCTCGATGAAAATGTCTACGTGCTCTATGAGAGCAGAGCACTCGGCCAGAAGGTCCGTCAGTTCATCGATTGGCTCAAGTTCCGTTGAGCCCTGGGATAAGCGCTGTTGCGTAGTCAGAACATCGTAGAGGGTGGCGGCCTTGCGTCTCCCCACCGCATCACATAACTGGGCAATTCGATGTCAGCAACACTCAGTTGTTACGAGGATCAGCTGGTTAATCAATCCGAAGCCAAGGAGACTGACAGTAACAAATTTGAGTTGACGGTGGAACAACTTCTCGGCAATAGTTTCTTTTTTGCGGACGCTGCACTGGTTAATAATTGCGTTACTGCCTTGCACATGTGCTATCCAGGCCATAAATCCCGGGGGTGACGAGTGGATTAACTTTGTGAAATGTTAGGCCAGTCGCGAAGAAAAGGCGTAAGGTGATGAAAATAGGAACACTGACTTCATATAACTGGAATATGACTGTTGTGTATAGGACATCTTGCCCTAAACCTCTGCCGGATTTGATCTTGCCATACATGATCTCCATCGAATTGTTATAGAGCTTCGTACTATACCCGAGTAAACGATCGTCCTTGTGTTGTTTCGCAAGAAAAGCAGAAGAGAGCGATAGAAGCGCTCTGTCCAGCAGAGGACTATTTCCACATAGTTCAGGGAGCGTTTTGAGAATGTTTGAATCTTTTCCATCTTGCAAATGCCGTGACGAAGGAAGAAAGCCCCCCACAAAGGAGGCGAGCAGCTGTGATCGGACCTCCGCATTGATATTCAAACGGGGAAGGCCTGGCTCCACTCGTGTTAATTGACGGTCGGGAATCTTCCCGGAGGTCGACTTCGGGCGACGGACGAGCTTCAGTTCTCCATCATCTAAGACTTCGGACGATTTGTGGATAAAGACCCTTTTCCGTTCATAGCCGGTACAAACATGGCCGTTCTTGATGCATCGATTGCATTCCGGCTTTGCCTCGTCACACTACACAAAGAGTCATAGTTAAGACGACCGTTCCTGTTCCGTCTCCGAGGGCAATCAAGCCTGTTCGGGCCTCGCTAGATAGGTCTTACCTTGACCTTTCGTCGCCGGCACGTATTGCATCCGGTTGATCGAAAAGGAATGCCTCCCATAGCCGATTAATTTCGTCCCACAAGCCGTCTGCCACGATTGATAAGATTTAGGGCGGGCAGACTGCAGACGGAGAACCGCTCGCTGTAGGAAGATGACTATTATCATTCGGACTTTCGTGGCATTGTCAAGACCGCATCAGTAACCCCGTACGACGAATAATTGGCGAGGATTTCTAGCGAGACACCTGTAGATATTCCAGGTACTAGTAGATACGTATCTGAGGAGAGGATGGGGATCGATTGTCGTCATGGACCGCGCCACTTCACGTGAGCCCCCATTATTGGGCTGAGTTTGTTTCTTTTTCGGTCCGCTAGACGATCGTCCCTGACGGTTCCTTATCGGCTGTCATTCTTTTATCATCACTTTTTCTTTGCAGAAGCCTTCAATTCTGTAGGACTTAAGGTACAATCTTGGTCCACACGCCATCGCGCTCGCTTCATACGACCCTTGCGACCGGCCGAAGCAAGACAATGTCCTACAGAGCTTGATTGTCGCGCAGTTGGCACAAGGTTTGGATGGGACGCTGGCGATAAAATGCCCGGCACTTGTGAGGTTTGCGTCTCGGAGCCTTCGAAGTACCGATGCCCAACATGTGGGCTCATGAGGTATGTTTGTGCTTCAACTCGTTTCTCTGGGAATGAAAGAACATACCCGTGCTAATTGTCGTCGTTCTAGTTGCTCCTTGGCATGCACTCAGTCCCATAAAATCTACTGCGCACCTAAAGCACCATCACCAAAACCGACCGGTCCAACCGTCGACCCTCAACAGCCTCCCAGCGAATCGAACGAGCATGCGACCAGCGAGGTAGCACTTAAAACTCAGAACGGCCTCGATATCAAATCCCTAGGGAGCTCGGCCGAACTCAAAGATTTACTCGATCGGTTCCCTTCGCTTCGTGAGGAGCTGTACGATATCTACAAGGCTACTCTGGAGGAAGCATGGGTGGAGACTCAGCGCTTTGGAGGTCGGGGTCGACACCACGGGAGAGGCAAGGGACCGCATCGTCATAACGGACCGTGGACCCGTGAGAAGGGCTTCAACCGAGGAGTGGGAAGGGTGAGGAAGCTACGGGAGAGATGCGAGGAGGGTCTGGAGACTGGGAAGAAAGCGGAGGGGTTCGTGCGCTTCACGTCCCTGGTCACTGGTAATGAGCTTCCACACGAGGGCATGTAAGGGACCCCATAATGGTTGCGAGTCCATTGGAGCAGGACCCAACGCTGCCGGCATTAATGCCTAGGTACTTCCCGGCTGCGCACTCCACGATAAGATCTGCCGAGGATGTGTGTATTTGCATGCTAGACCAGTCAGGAGTGCATGGGGATGAGAAAGGTGGACAAGGCATCAGTGGTGAAGACGGATGTTCCAGTACATCCCGAGGATACATATGAAAATATATAGTAGTCCGTTAACTCGCTCAACCCCATCACCGACCGCGGTTGATCCATCTTCGAAAGCCACTGTATTACTAGAAACGAATGAGATTTCCCCAATACGAAGTACTATTCACTGTCTGCTGTCCGCATTTTTTGAGCCTGGACAGAGGTGTGGCAGGCCAAACAATGTTCACTTTTTCCAATATGCGGTCTAGCTGAAAGCTCGGTACTTTTTGCATGGCTTCACAATGACTAGCTATCACAGCATACACCGCCATCAAGTTGCAACAGTACCACCGAGTCTCCGACATGTCTTCAGGTTCCCGAAAGGGTGCATGCCACCCATCTGCACAACGCCATGTAAGCATGAGGTGCATGAACCGGATTATCCTCCTGAGAGAAGCCAAAGAGTCTAAGATATACCTAAGCCAGGCTGTGTCAGGCTATGTGACCTGTGTACCTTTTGACGGGATAACAATGCACCAATGTAGACTTGAGAGATCAAAACCATCCAAGTTGATGCTGACATCGACATATCATAATGTTAGTGCGATATCAGATGTGACGGAGTTGGCCACTTTAAGGCCTAAGGCACCGAAACATATATCTCAACGGCTGTTTGTAGTCCCGAGATGCATCGTGCAGCATGTAGCATAAGACTTTTAGTGTATACTCCACCAACTACCCCATCTCCTATCCAGGCAGGCCTACTGGCAATGATGCTCGGCAAGAGATCGTCTGTAAGTAACTCTTATGCTAACATGTGACTAAAGTCAAAACCAACCCAGGGGCCAAAGAACGAAGGAAGACAGCGCCATCGTGGACCAAGCATTGAAACCAGTAGCAGTCGCTATGTGCATCGAAACCTGGTCAAGCCATGTTTCAGAGTTTGACTTTCAGCATGGCCAGATTGGGGGGTCCGTTGTCCATGGCGGAAGCATGAGAATGGTTCAGGTTGAATCATCCACTTTTCCACGCACTTGCATCCCCAGCCGAACTGAAGCGAGCGATCTTCATTAGAGCCTTTATTCAACCCAGGCAATGTATACTATCTGTCTACTCCGTAGTATCTCTCCACCCCCCATGAGGGGGGAGATGGCGGGGAAATGTGACCCGTTCGAAAGGATTCCTCCAAATGCCGCCAATCGTCCATCACCGTGCCTCATCGCATTTCATGCCTACCAACGAGATGCCCGAACAACGGGGATTTGAGCAATTGGCCTTAACCTTAGGATTTGCCTTGTTGTGATTCGCAAAGGCCTCCAGACTACTTGAGCTAGTTACCGATCTCCCCGTCTTGGGACAGTGGCTAAGTTTTGACGAACTGCGATGTAATTCGTCCCGAGCACCTCCGCCCGCTCATGTCAATGGGAATTTCCGGGGAGGAGAAAGAGACACCGTTTGCCTGTGACGTTCTTACTGTATGCTTGGAGACACTCTGGGGAACAATCAATTGGGTGAATCGAATTAGATTGAACGCACTGCTATTCTTGAATGCAAAGTAACTTGCGCGCTGTTTAGTTGAGTTAGCTTTGGACGGCCGACTCCCTTGCTGACAAGCAGAAGCGGATTGGGGTTCTGGATCGTTGGCCGGAGAGTTTGGTGAGGAGGAGAAAAGGAAAAGCGTGAGGAGAGAAAGGCGGCGGCGGCGGGCACACAAGGACCATCCGGTGGTGAACACGACCGAGTTTAGTAAGATCACAATCCTCCCAGTTGGCCTGGGATGTCCTGCCATTGTGTTGCTCCGCTAGGGATTCTGCCGGATTGACCCATAGAAGTGCCCCGGTGTTTCTAATAATAAAAGAATTTCAAAACATAAAAGCATAACCATAATAATTATAATAATAATAATCATCCTGCCGTTGGAGAGAGAAGGGTTAAAACCAAACCAAACCAGACTTGCTTTCCAAATCTCCCCGCCCGCAGCCTCCACCCCAAACTGCCCCAACTTCTGACTGACTCTTTGGGGGCTCAATTTTTCGGTCGAGTGACATCTTCCCGCCTGCAACTGGCGGCCCTCCCTCAAGCTGCTCTCTCCCTGACACCCCTCTGTTTCTTCGCTGCCACTCATAGCTCTTACTGCCCCCCTGGTCGATTTGCCAACCCGGACGAGTTCTCGTAAGACTTGTGCGACCCTCTTGCCGGTACCATCGTGGTTTCTGTTGCTAACTTGGGTTCTACCTGTGTCCAGCTCCGGTAACCTGCCTCAGCCGACGAGATCCCCGGATAGTCGAGAAAAAGCAGGAAAAGGAAAGACGGAGAAAAAAGAAAAGAAAGAAGAAAAACGAGGCAGACGACCATAAAAAAAAACCACTCAGCTAATCATCATCGAAATTTGACCACCACAAACAACCGAAGATAAAAGGGGAACATTTACCCCCCCGAGCTGATTCGAGCAGCCTCTTGGAAATCTTTCGATTGCGGCGAACCCCACGAAGCCTGGACCTTTTCTACGTTTTCCACCCAAGCGACAATGGATGAGCTGTCGTGTCCGCCTCACTCACTTACGTAGCTGTTGGACCCTGCGCTGTCGCACCTTGTTTGTTCGACCGGACCTTACTCGCGCCACAGCACCGCCCATCCGTTCGCGCAGAAAAAGAAAAAGAAAGTAAAGCCACATCGTCACCATGGCCTCCCAACCTTTGCGAAGAGAACGAGCATCTAGCGATAAAGCTGATGCTGCGCCATTTCCACAACGACCGGGCCTTCCCAGTCGAACGATTTCTGCTCCCGTCGGAGGTTTGTACCGACTTGATTCGGCTAGAACGGCGATGGAATCGGGGAATAAGGTCGACCGGACACTTCTGGAGGAGGATGAGAACCCGCCATCGGCCGGAGGGGATAGGGTGCCATCATCAACCCGTGAGGAGGTATGGCTAATCCAAACTCATGTCATTGGACCCTTTTGGCGAGCGCAATGTTTTTCTGACCCCCGTGCGTGTACCGCAGACAACGCCGAAGCCGAGTTTCCCCCATGTGAGCATCGCGGTGGTCGGTCCTGACCATGTCGGAAAATCGACATTCATTGAAACCGCCCTGGACATGAAGCATCCGCTTACTTCCCGATCGACGACAAAGAAGATGTCCCTGGACGGGACGGTGTACTTGGTTCGCCTGATGGAGATAGATACATTGGAGATTACGATTGGGAGCAATGGCGAGGTCAACTGGCCCTTACTGGGTAGCGACTCGCCTCCTACAGTGGATGGGGTGCTGGTTCTACTGGATATGACTCAACCGGCCAGTTTCCCTGAATTTACCGAACTATTAGGTTGGTCGCATTGCCGGTTCGGCAGCGCCGGGGTCGCTGCGCAATTTAACTCTAGGATGTGGGCTGATGGACTGCAGACTCCTTAACCGCTTCTGACATACCCTTTACGTTGGTGGCCAGCAAATGCGACATACAACCCCCTGACAGCCCTGTGGAGCCAATATTGGGTGGCTATGAAATCCACCGGACCTCACCTGACTCACCACGGTCGCAGAAGATGTGCATTGCCTTAGTTCTGCGCTCTGTGATCAACCGTAAATATGGTAAGTGAACAAGCTGACCTATGCGATTGCCATGTGGATACGCGAGAGGCGAGGAAAGCCACAGAACAGGGCGGAACGGTCCACTGCCTCGGTGGCCATCTGTCTGCTCGCATCACCCAACGCATTGCGTCGCCCCCCGGCTATAGCCCATCCCTTAGAGTGATGGCCCACTGGGTTTCGCGCTAGTTTGCGGCGCGGCGTGCGTTTAGCGTTCGCGTATCTCGTGGTGCAGTGGTTCTGTGGTTTTCAGGACCCGCCGATCCCTCGGGTCCAGCGCAAGAGCAGCTGGACCGCAGCTGGACCGCAGCTGGACCACCCAATTCCTGTGGCCGTTATTTTCCCGCTGGTCTGGTTCACACGTGGATGCTAACGGCTCCTCTTTTAGACTTCATCGATTTCCCCTCCAACTCATCCGCCACCCCAGACTGGCATCACAGCCGCACCAACTCAGAGACCCCCACCGCTGTATTATCCGGAGCCGCAGGCGGCCCAATCACAGGACCTCTTGATCCAGCTGTCGATGGGTACGGTGTAGACCGGCAACCCACCGACCCGGCCACCTCTGCCAACCTGGCTTCCAATGGCCAGGCCTTTCGTTACGCCCGGAGCAACTCGCATCCGGTGCGACCGCATACGCCTCCTTCGGGGTCCCGGTTGGCCTCGCGCAAACAGTCTGTATCCGGGGAGTCGTCGCCAAGTAAGGATCTCAACCGACAACATCGACTTCACACGGCCTGGCGCAACAGCGGCGGGTCAGATGCGTTCAGCAACTTTTTAGAGATGGGGGAGGACTTCGATGGGCCCCGGAGTGCTCCGTCGAGCCCGGGAAGCAAGGACCAGACGCCTAGCGAGAGCTCATCGAATGATGCAGGCTTCACCTTTGACGAGCTAGTAGATCGTCTGGTCGCACAACCGATGTCCAAGCAAGATTCGAAGTTTGCGTCCATCTTTTTATGTCTCTATCGCAAGTTCGCCGCGCCGTGCACCTTGCTGAATGCTCTGATTAACCGATTCGAACGGAATGAGAACGACATGACGGACCAACTCGACCGCATCGCAGTTCAGCTGAGGCTGCTGGGCGTGATGGCGCAGTGGGTTTCTGAATATCCGGGCGACTTGGCGTACCCGAAGACTCGCAAGCGAATCACCGATTTCGTCACGACGCTGGAAAAGAGCCACTTTTACATGTTTGCCGCCAAGGAGATCGGATCGTACTTGGAGGGGAATGCAGATGACGATAATATTGGATGGCCGTATAGGGATGGCGACATGGAAGAACCTGACACTGCCGACCCCCCGTTCCAATTTTCTGGGCGCAGCTCACCATCAATTTTCCTTGGGGCGCCGCCGCTTGGCGATGAAGGCGAGGAAGGGGAAGAGGACCCTATTTACAACATGAGCGCTTTGGACCTTAGCGAGGGTGCAGCCGAGCCTGCGTCGAGACTGTCGGGGTCGATGTCGAATTCGTTTACCTCCGAAAAGCCCGGGACCATCGCCAGCCAGTCGTTCACATTCCTAAGCACCGAAGCTGCGCAACGGGAGGCGCATAATCTGGATCTCACGCCACGCATCCCGCTAACGAAAATTCAATGGCGCCAGCTGATGGAGATCCCGGATGAGGATTTCGCACGGGAGCTGACGCGCATGGACTGGATCATGTTCAATTCTTTCCGACCGCGAGACCTTGTGCGACATGTCAGCATCTCCGGCGTGGAGAAGGATAAGATTTTGAGCTTGAAGCACGTCAATCGGATGATCAAGCAGTTCAACCATGTCGCATTCTTTGTAGCCAGCGTGATTCTACTTCGGGACAAGCCCAAGCATCGCGCCAAGGCGCTTGAGAAATTCATGAACATAGCATTGGTAAGTCTGACTTAGAAGAACAAAGCCGAGACGTTTTCTGACAGCCGCAGAAACTCCGCCGACTTAACAACTACAATTCTCTTGGGGCCGTGATCGCCGGCATCAACGGAACCCCGGTGCACCGACTGTCCCAAACGCGGGAGCTGGTCCCGGTGCAAACACAAAAGGACTTCATGAGGCTGGTCATCCTCATGGGGACACAGAAGAGTCATTTTGCATATCGTCTCGCATGGGACAATTCCTTTGCGGAGCGCATCCCGTTCCTGCCGCTGCACCGACGCGATCTGGTGTCAGCGGAGGAGGGCAACAAGACGTTTGTGGGCGACAACAAGAACCGCATCAACTGGCGCAAGTTCGAGGTAATGGGAGAGGTGGTTCTGGGAATCCAGCGCAGCCAGAAGACACCGTATCCGCATATGTCCAAGTACGAGGAGGTAGAACGGTTGATATTAGAGATTAAGCTGTCGGGGGATGACGAGGTACGCTATCATCCTCTTTCTACCATTGACCATTCTAATTCTATAATGCTAACAATCAGCAGGACTTGTATTCGCGCAGTATGCAAGTCGAACCCTCGGCAGGCGGCGACACCGGACGCAAGAAGTTCGGCTGGTTACGGTCGTGAGAGACGAGAGAGAGAGAGAGAGTTATGACTACTAGTTGCAGCAGAGTCTGCAATCGCAACAGCAACAGCAACCACCAAGCTGACGAGTACAATGAATGATGATCGTCATTTGATTGATGATGATGTACATAATGTAGTTTTCTACTACACACACAACCCCATCCATATCTTGCTACAATTTACAATTTAGAGAAAGAAATGTGAAATCACGTGATATACACCGCATCCTCCGTAAACTTATCCGTAGCCATCCATCCACGCCATCAAACCCACCACATACATACATACCTACCTACACCACCCACCAAACACCTCCTCCAATCCCAAAGGGAATCAAACCAAAACAAAATTTTCAAAATGTCCACAGCCGCGAAAACAACCTACCGCGCCCTCCTCCGCGAACTCCCCCGTCGGACCCTCTCCACTCCTACTCCTCTCCAACACCGCCTCCGCGACATGTACACCAGCAACAACAGCCAACAATTGAACGTCGCGGACGCAGACGCACAAGAATCCCTCCGCCAACATCGTCTCGATCAGGCAAACCAGTTCGCTATCTACGCTAAAGCCCAGCGCGTGTATGCCGAGCTCGTCGAGAGATATAACCCTGGTGCTACCCTCGATGAGGAGGAGAGGATTCGGTTGACGGCTAGACGGGTCGGGTGGGATTTGCCTGTTGAGGCGGGGAAGGAGAAGGATGAATAAGTTGATTTATGGCCGGGGTAGTTGGGGGGATACTAGAGATGGGGGCTGAGGTGGGAATGTATGGATAGGTGGATGAAGGGTGGAGAGTAGAGGGTGTGATAAAATATGTCATGGGTGGAGTTTTGGGTGTATTTTTCTTATTATCTGTGGCTTTTATGTTTGGAATTGGGGGGTTTGTATGATATGATATTTTGTATGATATTTTTGGAGGGAGGGTTGTATTATAGATAACTATGATGATCCATTGGAAGTTTTTATTCTCTTTTAAGGGTGATTGTTGTTAATGAGATTGTACGAGGACATTCTGTGTTGTAGAGCCCAATGATAATGAATGTATCACTATGAACATGTTCTCTTTGACTGAATGGGCTGGTGCACACTAGTAGATATGGCTGGCATGTACTAGTACGTAGGTCATGTTCCCATGGGACGGATATATTATGTTGGTAAGTAGTAGTGAGATAATGATGAAGTGCGTTTCGGTGATTGGTACTGGTAATCCTCTTTCAGATTGTCCTTTTATTTATATAATAGTAGAGAACTTTAATAACTAGTCTGGTAGTGGCTGGAGCTGAACTTTGCTTCTAATAATATAACTCTGTATCATGGGTATATGTATAACGGGCATAATATATATCTTCAAACACCCCCCAACTCGACCTTCTCCATCTGCCTGCGCAACGTCGAGCTGCTCTCCTCATCCTCCAAGCCAACCTCCATTTCAATCGCCGTCTTCGGCCGATTCTTATTCAACCCCTCAAGCAGAGTACAAGCCTTGCACACGCGCTGACTGGAGATATACCCACAGCGCTCACACGTGCCCAGTACCTGCGACTTGACCTTCCTCTGTGCCGGCGTCTGCATCTGCTCTGACTGCTGCTGCTTCCTAGGCACGCTATCAGAAGTAATCTCCATCTCCCTATCCTTGGCAGCCTCATCCTCCTTCAACTTCCTCTCCATCTCCGCCATCTCCCCTCCCCTCGTCCTCCCGTTCTGACTTCCACACCCACCACCACCGCCGCCCTCCTCATCCTCACCCCCCTTCCCCCTAACCTCAGCGGGCACCAAAAGCGCCATATCCTCCCCAGACTTAACGATATCCAAAATAGAAGACGGCCTAATCTTCTCCAAATCCTTAATCAACGTCCGCGCACTTCCCCGAAACGCCTCCGGCGAGTAAATACACTCCGTGGAGAAATAATCCAACTGGCGATGATGCGCATACAGCACAATCTCCTTCTCATAAGCATACTTCAACGGCTTACTCCTCTTAATATCACTAGCCGCGGACCCCGTCACGATACTCGTACCCCTCGACAAGCGCGGTAAATCCCCTCTCAGCAAGTTCATCATCACCGTCTCCGCCACATCATCCGCATTATGACCTGTCACCACATGCTTAATGCCCAGCTTCGCGGCCCCGCGATCCAGCGCCTGCCGCCGAAATACCCCGCAGTATGTGCAGTTGCCCTTTTTGCCGACCTGCGCTACGACCTGGTCCATGGTCCAGCCGTATAGGTCGCCGTAGCTGACAATTACGAGCGGCATGTTGTATTGTTGGGCATTGCGTTTCACGGTCTCGAGACTGTCGTCGCGGTAACCCTTGATGCCTTCGTCGATGGAGAGAAGACATAGGTCGAGGCCATAGTTGTAGCGTTCGTTGAGGGTCTTGAGGACGGCGGCCAGGACGGTGCTGTCTTTGCCGCCGCTGGCGCCGATGGCGACTCTTTCGCCAGGGTAGAAGAGGGAGGTCGAGGTGATGGTTTCGTGGACTTCGGTTTCGAAGACGTGTAGGAAGCACGTGCGGCACAGCTTTTGCCGGTTCTTGGGCCGAATGATTACTGCCCGTTGGTCGTGGCAGCGGGCGCAGGGGGAGGGGGGCATGGTGGTGGCTTGTGGGTGTGGTTCTGGGTTGAGGGTGAGGGTATAGTGGGTGATGGTGGAGGCGATGAGGGGAGCAATTTTTGATAAACTGATTTCGCGGGCCTGGATGTTGGCTTATCGATAAGGGATTGAATGAGTCAGGATGTGGGTGTGTTTGCAGTGTTTGTGTGGTTAGTTCCCCGGGAAGGGTGAAAAACAAACAGGGACAACGGAGAAGAGAAAAATGTAAGGGGGTGAAAGGACGAATTGTGGTAAGGTTATTAAATGGTAGTGTATTCTATCGGACAACGTCGTCGTCTATCTAACATAGTGAGAATAGTAATAGTATTATACATATACCCATCATCTCGCCATCTATCGTTTACATCTTGCCCTTGAGCAGGTTGGAGATCATCTCGCGACCAGTGATTCTCGACGTCGCCCACAGGGTCGGGAAGTCGAGAGTGCTGGAGAAGGTATCGGCGTATCCGAAGAAGAGCATCGGGGGGATCCAGCCACGGGCGTACTCCAGAGCAAAGCAGGACTCATCCATCTTGTACTGCTTGACCTCACCGCGGCGGAGGTGGTGCACGCTACCCTGGGGGTAAACCTCGGGCTCGTAGGATCCAGGAACGTAGGCGAGTTGGGTGCCCTGGAGGATGTTGAAGTAGTCGTCGGCCGTGTGACGGCCAGTGTGGCCCTCAGTACCAATAGCGGTGCCTAATGGATAAGGAGAGAGTAATTAGCACGTGCAATCAAGGGCATAAAAATATCCGGAAGACAGGGGAAGCCATACCGAAAATGATCAAGTACTCCGTGATACCTATAGGGAAAATAAAGCTTAGCACAGACACTTAGAGGTGGTATGGAGCAAAAGAGGGGACGCACTAGCATGAATAATATACATTGCCCCCATCGCACCACCGGCGTTGTTGAACACCCATTCCTCGTCCAGGTTCAGGTGCGTGTCGGTGACCTTCTCACCCAGCTCGGAGACGATGAAGTTCACGACTGAGCGAGTGTCATTACCGTGAGCAGCAATGGCGCGCTGCGACAGGTCGTGCAAGTGGGAAGGATCGAAGATGTAGAACTGCTCCAGCCGCGCGTTCAGGTAGCTGTAGAGACCGGTAAAAAGGGCCAGGAGGGCCACGGCGAAGCTAGCGCAGCGCATGATGACGAACTGTTCCGGATGGGAAAGCAAGTGACCGGAAAAACAGGAGCTGCAGAGAGCTAATGGGTGGTGGAGAAGGGGGGGGAGGGCGTGGGAAGGAGAAAGAGAGGAGAGGGGTGTGGAAAGGATGGGGTGATTATTCTTTATTGTTCTGATTGATGGATTGAGGATATTCAATTCCAGGGTTGCCTGATCCGGGAAGGCCTCCAGGATGGCCCGGCTGAGTCAGCAGCAGACAGCAGCTTTTGGCCGTGTTTGCCTGGCTGTCAAACACGCCAAACTATCATCCAGATCATCCCGTGATTACTCATTCCTCCGAGTCATTTCACTCACTAACTGGTTAGTCTGTTAGTTACTCCGTAGTACTAACTCTACTTTGCTAATCTCCAACGTCAAATTAATCCGTCCACAAAAATAGCTTGTTCTGACAGCACCATGTGTCTCGACGGAGCCCGATGGGGGATTAGTCCGATCGATTAATAAAGCTGTCCACCTTTTGGAACCCTGCGGACGAGCCACGCCCCTCTCGGGCGTCCTGAACATTCATTTAAACGGCATCCTGTTATCTAATCCGAAACGGACCATCTCCGTGGCTGCCCCCCTCTCATCCGGGACATTATACCGTCTCGAGCTGACGAATCCACTGATTTTCCCCTGATCTAAACTTCCTCTGGACATTTTCACCGTGTTCGTGAGTTTGGTTGACCTCCATCCTGCACGGGGCATTCCGTGGGACCGTTTCGAAACCAGGAACAAGCACCACACTCATCCTATCGGCCTTCTCCCTCCTGGTCCACTCGGGGTCAGGATCCATTCGGCGACGGAGTTTCCAATAACCTTCGTTGACTCTGAGTGCACATGTCTCAACGGCCATGAGGACCAAGCTCAGCAGGTCCATAGGCTAATTCGCCCCGGCTGTTTCTGCTTGATGAGGGCTATGCCTAATTTTATCCTGTTCCAGAAGACTAGACGGCACACCCATGGCTATAAGAAGGCAGCCCGGTCGGAGGAAGATGGATTTCTTTTCAGCAGCTCATTCACTATAATTCTCTGGGTCAGTGGACGTTGATCGCACATTGCACCAATATCAATACTCTACCCGACCAATCGTCTTTCCTTTGACCAATAATCACCATCACCATGAAGGTTCTCGCTCTTTCCGCTCTTCTTTCTTTGGCTTCGGCCGCCTCTATCAGCCGCCGCAGCGACTTCTGCGGCCAATGGGATACCGCCACCGCCGGTGACTTCATCCTGTACAACGACCTCTGGGGTGAGGACAACGCCTCCAGCGGCTCCCAGTGCACTGGCGTCGACTCGTCTAGCGGCTCTGAGATCGCTTGGCACACCAGCTGGTCCTGGGAGGGTGGCAGCAGTGACGTCAAGAGCTACGCCAACGCTGCTCTGCAGTTCACTGGTACCCAGCTGAGCTCCATCTCCAGCATCCCCTCCACCTGGAAGTGGACGTATGTTGCAGCCTAGACCTTCCGGCCGACCGTCAGGGCACATGCTGACTCTTTGGGAATAGTTACTCTGGCTCCGACATCGTGGCCGACGTGGCCTACGACATGTTCCTGGGCTCGACCGCCGACGCCTCCTCCGATGAGTACGAGATCATGGTCTGGCTTGCTGCCCTCGGCGGTGCTGGCCCCATCTCGTCGACCGGCTCCACCATTGCCACCCCGACGATCAACGGCGTGACCTGGGACCTGTACACCGGCCCCAACGGCGACACCACCGTCTACAGCTTCGTCGCCCAGTCGACCACCGAGGACTTCTCCGGTGACCTGAACGACTTCTTCACCTACCTGGTGGACAACGAGGGTGTCTCTGACAGCCTGTACCTGACCACCCTTGAGGCGGGTACCGAGCCCTTCACCGGCAGCAACGCCGAGCTGAAGGTGTCCGAGTACTCCGTTTCCATCGAGTAAATAAATTCACAAACACCGAGTGTGGCAGGATACATACTAATGATTTCAAAAAGGGATTGTTAGGAGTGGAGGATGAGAATGTAGGCGCCGTGTTTCAGCTCCCTAGGCAGGATACCGGAGGGACATAGTTATAGGACGAGGGGGTGTTGTTTTCCTGAAGAAGGGGGGGGGTTACTCGAGGTGGCAAGCAGGAGTCGATGGTTTGATGACGCGCCGGGGCGACGAGGCGACGGTCGAATCATCATATGTATATAGGCCTGGAACCCCGTTGGGTTGATAATCATGGAGGAATTCCATCAAGATTGCTAAATATAACCATCGTCACCCACGTTGAGACCTAACCGCGGAGGTGGAGAAGAGAGGGATGTCAAGCAGAGCCAATGCAAGACAGGCAGCCGTAGCCAGTGTAGTAGCTAGCCAGGTGAAGTAACAAGAATAGAAGCATCAGCATGAGGGGCAAGCACAATCACATCCAGCTATTTTAGCTAGCTTACCAACTTATGCACGATCATCAATTGCGGCGCTTGCATCCGGGCGCTTAAGTGCAGCAGCCCTAAAGTGCTGACAGGGAGGAAAAGAGAGGGGTAGCATCAATCAATCAGACAGTCAGACTGGAATGGAGAGGAAAAAAACCTCCTTGAGTATAATTAGAAATAACATCAGGCTGGCCAAGTATCTCTCACGCGTTCCAGGATCGTGATGGGAGACTTCGTGCTGGCGACGCGCTCAGCTGGGCCTCTCACTTTTTTTTTTTTGCCTTTTTTTCCACCATTTCCCGCAACGCTCCTTGATTCATTCCTGCATCTCGTGTCTCGGGCATTCTTTTGGCGCGCGCCCCCAAACCCACCCCAGGACACACAGACACAGACACTTACACATAATTCCAGTTCCATTTTTGTGCCCTTCTTCCAATCCAATCCTGTCATCCAATCATCCCATCATCCCGTTATGCTTGGCTACTGGTGGTCTCGGGCTGTCGCGCGCGCCAAACCTACATCCAGCGATCATCCATCGATCGGCCCCTGCAGGACTGGTGGTTAGTTCGTTCTTGTCTAGGGTGCTTGTCAGGTCCCAACCTGGATGGGGTTGAATGGATGGATTTGAATGCATGTAATGCAATGCGCGTCGGGTGCCCTCCTGTCCTTGCAGCTCCTGTCCAGCCTTCGCTGTTGGTGTTATATCAGGCTTGGATGATCCGTCGTTTCGTCGCTGTTTTTTTCCTGGTCGGTCATTCATTCTTCACGAGGGAAGTTATTTAACTATACCATCACAAACATCATAATCAACAACAACTTACTCCGCCATCATAGCATCGTGTGGTTATTTTTATTTCCCCACCACCACCACCACTTCTACTTATTATACTATATACTATTTTTATTTATTATCATTAACTCGTTGACAAGTCTTGTCTCTGCTCTATTTAATACTGGAACGATCTTTCCTCCACCCCCAAGTGGCAATTAACCGATCTTATCACTTGTCTCAAGTGACTGTCTCACTACTATCTTAAGCCCATTCATCACGGAGGTTGACACGACAACACATTCCTTACCCTTTCCTGCTGGCAGGATTCACATTCTTCACTCGTCCATTCAAGCCCTCTCTATATCCTGCGTCTTGCTCGCTTTCTTTTTTGTTTGCTGGCTCTCGCTCTCTCGTCTCTCCTCTTTCTCTTCCCCTGCATCCTGCAAAGTACCATGGCTGTTCATCCCTACTCTCCTTACACCAACTTTGCATCCCCCACCACCAACACCACCACCGGCATCATGGACTTCGATCGGGCGGCGCTGCATGAGTTCATCATGCAGCCCGTCTCGCGAGACATGATCTCTCATCTGGCTCAACAAGCGATGCAGGTCATCCGCTGCGAACCGCATGTGACAGCGCATCACGCGCATGGCCAGCCTACTCCCCCCAGCACGCCGCCCTTGGATGCAGACCTGCCTCCTCTACCATCTGTCACCACCTTTATTACCTCGCTAGTGCTCCGCTCGCAGGTGCAGGTGCCGACGCTGATGACCTCGCTGGTCTACCTGGCCCGGCTGCGGGCTCGCCTGCCCCCCGTCGCCAAGGGCATGCGCTGCACAGTGCATCGCATCTTCCTGGCTTCCCTGATTCTGGCAGCCAAGAACCTCAATGACTCCAGTCCAAAGAACAAGCACTGGGCCCGGTACACCTCCGTCCGCGGCTACGAGGGCTTTGGGTTCTCGCTGCCCGAAGTCAACCTGATGGAGCGTCAGCTGCTCTTCCTGCTGGACTGGGACATCCGTGTCGACGAGGCCGACCTCCTGCACCACCTGGAGCCCTTCCTCATGCCCATCCGTCGGCGTCTCCAGCTCCAGGAGCAGCGACAGCGCGAGGCCCAGCTGCGTCAGCCCCGTGAATGGCGTCGCTTCCATGCCTCTGCCGACCTGTTTGCTGCCCGCCTTCACCGTCAGAAGGCCGAGGGTCGCCGTCTGCCTGGCGAGTCTCCCACACGGAGACGTCTGCCCCCCAGCCCAGCATCGTCGGCTTCCCTTTCTTCCGTATCCTCAGGCAGCTCCTACTGCGCCTCTCCAGCGTCTGTGGCCGAGTCGGAGCGGTACCGCCCGTACCCGCCCCGTCGACGTCCCTCGACGCGCAGCCATGCGTCCGTCTCTTCTCCACCAGCTTTGCAGGATGTCCCAGGCCTATCACGTGCGGAAACCCTTCCCTCGCTGAGCTCGCGTGCTTCCAGCATCGCGCCCAGCTCGCGAGGCGACACGCCCGCTAGTCTGCGCACCTCCAGCTCGATAGCCAGTATGAACGAGGTCCACGTGGTAGATGGCAGTCGCAGCCCGTCGGTGAGCAACGGCTATGTCTCGATGGGCGGCACGAAAGTGGAGGAGCTGTCGCAGCCGAATAAGAAAGCCCGACACTCCCTGAGTCACGCACATGGACCCGGACAAACCCACCCGGGGTTCGTGGCGCGGTTCCTGGCATCCGCGGCAGGGTCGTACATGGGAGGCCGCCGGCATTAGGGCGGGTTCATCGAGCTGGACTTGATGAGTTTCGGAAGATTGTCTTCTAATACCTGCATTGCGTTGTTTTGCTTTTCCATTTCCCCTTATCATCTCAAATTTTGGGATAGTTGATGAATTTCTTTTCTCTGTCTTACCGTGTGATGATAAAAGCAGTTGACCCAATACCCTCCAACCCTCTCTCTTTCCGTGATCTACAAGAGGATAGTACTTACACTCGAATCCCGTGATGGTGATTGAATATGCATTGCACAGCGGCGTTAATACTGGATTCATTGGATATTGATTTTTCTTCCATGTGTATTTTGCTTTTTGTTCATTCTTGATTTATTTATTTTTTTGATGCTTCCGCGTCGGTGAATCTTTATTTTTTCTATCCATACTTCCGTCCCAGACTGCCCAACTGACCCCTTTTGACGATGACATTGATATTATTACTTGGATCTGTATGTACAAGCACGGTAGATTTGCGCCCTACTCATGGTATAATAGCATAGTATTATTATTATTATTATTATTATCATTAATCATACATGAGTATTATTTACTAAGGTATTGTGCTTGATCATCTGGACAGAAGGAAATGGTATCCGTGCGAGCAATGAGATGGCAGAGTGCAGGGCCGATAGTAGCCGTGGAGGAGTAAGGGTGGCGAGAGGGGATGGTTGATTGACAGCGAGGAATGAGGAATGTACTTTCGTGCATGGTACGCGCGGAGAAGATAGGAATGTGGGAATACTTTCAACAATGCTTATCTGGGGTAGAGAGAGGGGGGGATAGACTTACGTGGAATTGGAATGGATGATGCGTAATCGGATGGATGGAGAGTAGATAGGCAGACAATCTGTACTCTATACTGGCTTATGCATCTGCCTGTTGCAAGATGTTTCAGCCATCACCACGGATGTCTAGTAACTGGTACTCCGTAGGAGTTATAGTTATGTATGCAAGTACGTACACTTCATGCCACGGAGATCATAGTCCCCAGTATGCTGGTATACGTCAGACACAAACCAACGAACATCATTGCATTACAGTATGTCGTTAGCAAGTAGCAATTAGCAATTAATGGTATCACGAAATGATATGACAGCAAACCCCATTACCCATTATGACAAGTAGAATCACCAACTAGTGGATGAATTATTGAGGAACAAGCAACACAACGGCAGCAACTATCGAATCTTGTCTTGATTATATGGAAATGACAGTTGCTTTTTTTCTTTCTTTTTCCTGCTGATTATTTCCCCTTCCCGTTGCGGATGGATGGGTTGGTGGGGATGAGGATTTCCTAGTTTAGTGTCTGGTCTCCACCCACCCATCCTTCCCCCCCACCAGATACTTACTGGATTAGGACTAGTTGCCAGTGGTGGTGGATGGATGCCAAGGGGAAGGGAAGAGGGGATTACCAGTTCGTATGGTATTT
Source organism: Aspergillus vadensis CBS 113365 (assembly GCF_003184925.1). Lineage (NCBI taxonomy): Eukaryota > Fungi > Ascomycota > Eurotiomycetes > Eurotiales > Aspergillaceae > Aspergillus > Aspergillus vadensis. The sequence continues at coordinate 277,111 of NW_020292067.1, forward strand.
ATAGTATCGAATTCGCCAGAATTGCCTCGAAGTGTGTAATTGGGGAGTTATGTATGTAACAGATAGTTGGAGATGCCAATGCTGGGCAATTAACAAACCAATCCAACAAAGGAGAGAGTTTTGGGATGATAATGGATGGTGGAGGGTGTATCATCACTACTACTGGACTAAAAGTACTACAAGGTATAGACGCACGAGCAAATTCCCCGACTGGCTTCGTTCCGATGATCACTTCTACCCTTTCATCAGGGATAGGAATTGATGGACCGGACTATCAATTACTTGTGGGTGTGTATACTTGGGATATCACTTGAATTATTCTACAGTATTATCTTCCATTTTCAAAGGGAAAATAAGATAATCGGTATTATCCAAACGCCCCGCCGAGGCTGAGAGATTGTCGTCATCCGGTCCGCCCGCCCAGAAAAGTGAACCCGCCCGCTTGCGTCTTCGCGACTTTCTTTCTGTCTCTGTCCGTGTCTTTATCGCATGTACTCAGATACTAATTAATATATTAACTCCCCATCGTCTCCGCTGTTCCCGGACTGTCCCTTGCCCTGCTCGTTCTTCTCCACCTCTCCTCCATCCTCCATCCTGTCCCTCCCTCCTCTACTCTCCTACTCTCCCCTCCCTCTTCCTTTTTCCTTATCAACTGCTTATCATGCCACTCACCATCCTCTCTCAAACACAACTCCGCTCCCTCCTCCTGTCGCTCTCGCGCGACCAGATCATCGACCTCCAGCAGAACCTTTCCAATGCTCTGAGGGACTACTCCACCGGTAGCCAAGAAAAGGGCTGTGCGGCCGCCTACCAACCCACGCGCACGGCCATTACCCGTCAGAATGGTTGCACCACTCTGTTCATGCCCGCCAGCACGGGCAACACCCTGGGCATGAAGATGATCTCTTTACAAGATAACGGTCAGGCCGGCTGCTCCGTCGATCCTGCTTTGGACTTGTCCTCCGCAGCCTCCCGAACTTCCTCCTCCAGCCGAGTCAACCAGCGCAAGTCCATGTCCTCCATCTCCTCCGAAGGCAGTGAACAATCTGTGTCCTCCCAAGAGGACGACGACCATACCTCCTCCTCTCCCTCCTCCAGCAGCAAATCCCTGACCCCCGGCTGCGTGAATCAGCAACCCATCGACACCGGTTTGTCCAACACCATGGGGGCCTGGCCCGCCGCCGGCTCCCGCGATACCTCCCCGCAAGGGACAGTGACACTGATCGACGAGACGAGCTTACCCTTTGGACTGATCAACGCCCACGAACTCACCCCCTTCCGCACTGCTCTGACCGCCACTATGACCCTCAATAAACGCAAGCGGGTGCGGACCGTGGTGGTATTCGGAGCGGGCAAGCAGGCATACTGGCACATCCGGCTGGCGCTGATCCTGCGTGGAGAGGGCATCAAACGAGTGTACATTATCAACCGATCCTTTGACCGCGCGGCCCAGCTGCTGCGTGATATCTACAGCCCCGAGAACGCCAGCTGGCGCGGCGATGTGAAATTCTCCGCCGTCAGCACGGACTTTGTTGAGTACGACCGCATTCTGCACGATGCGCTGCTCAAGGCAGATGCGATCTTCTGCTGCACACCCTCGACGGAACCGCTCTTCCCTGCACACATCCTCACGTCGCGCGACGGACGCCGAAAGGGCCGTCTGATCAGCGCGATTGGGTCATACCGGCCGCACATGACGGAGCTGCCACCTGAGTTGCTGCGCGACGAGGTGACGGTGCACAGCTCGCATCGGCATTTCCACAAGCATGTGCGACGGAGTGGCGTGGTGGTGGTGGACAGTTTGGATGCAGCTCTGAAGGAAGCCGGCGAGATTGTGCAGGCGGGTATTCGGCCGCATCAGGTGGTAGAATTGGGAGAACTACTGATTGTTCGGGATGCGTCGCGCGGGGAGGGCGACAACAGTGAGGATGGCAAGAGTCTTCGGGACTGGGTGGAGCGCGGCAATGTGATCTTCAAGAGCGTGGGGATGGGCTTGATGGATCTGGTGACGGGCGGCGATCTGGTGCGGCTGGCGCGGGAGAATGGAGTGGGCACGACACTGGAGGAATTTTGATTGCTTTTCTTACATCTCATGTAGTAATTACTTGAAACTCACGATGCGGGCACCGGGAAGGAGGTAATTGCTGGACTATGATATCCATATTCAATTCAATTATTCATTCTATTTTTATTCGACTCTATTGTTCATCGTCTTTCTTAAATGCTTATAATAATATCAAGTAAATCAGAAGTAAGTAAATCAGAGAAAATAGGGTAAGGAATGGACTCCCAGCCAATCAACTCTCCCAATTTCAACTAATTCGCTGACCGCCCGGAACATGACATCAACCATCGTCTCTCTTTTTCTTTTCTTCGAGCTTCATTTCTTGTTCTGCTTCTGCTGCTTCTGCCTCAGCTCACTGCAACTTCTGCATCTCTCGTGCTACCGCGGGGATCCATTGGCACCCCAGGAACATGTGGCCACCCAGTCGGACAGCACCCGAACTGGGCTGATCTATTTCCTGCAGCGCCGGTGAAAGCAAAAGTGAGTTTCCTGCAGGCGCCGCGCGATCGTCAAAAACCCAGTGAGGGGCAACTGCGCATCATCCCACACAAGCTCATTCTTTGCCCCCCACTGTGTAGATACTACGATTTACTAGTGACTATTTACTCTTTCTTCTTTCCTGCCTCTTGCTTTCTCTTCCTGCTTCCTCTTCTTCCCCTTTCCTGCTCAAAGTCAGGTCCAGTCAGTGACTATGCGCCATCACGTGTGTCATCTGCCCAACGGGCTGAGCTTCACAGTCTCCCCCGTCTTCGGTGGCTTCACCTTCAAATCCAACGATGTCAACTCCAGCCAGTCCATCGTGCCTCCTGGCTGGAGCATCGTTCTCGCGACCAACCGTCCAGACCCCGACACTACAGATACCAACGATGAAGAGCGTGGCCGAGCTCGTGGGACGGGCGATGATGAGCAACGTGCCCGCCTTACTCGTTTCACCACCCCCACCTTGCGCGATGACTCCCTCTACATCTCCTACATTGTCGACCCACCTAGCAGTGACTACAAGCCGGTCAGCTCCCCCACTCGCCAGATCGCCATGATGCTCTGGGTCACGCTGTGGTGGTACTTCCACGAACCCCAGCCCGACCGTCGCCTGCAGACTGACGCCTCCGCCAATACCCCGCCTTCTGGCCAGCCCAGAGGCGACTGGCGCGTTAACATCAAGCGCGAAGGCTTCTTCAAGGGTCGCACGCTGCTACAGAAACTCGAGCGCATGGGCCTCATTGCCTCCGAGGACTCGTCCGTCGGCGCTGAGCCCTATGACCCGCAATCCTGGGCCAACATGTTCGTCAGCCGTCGCAGCTTCTGGCAGATCGATCCCCGGCTGTTCGTCTTCACCATGAGCCCGCAGGCCATCCCCCAGTCTGTGTCCGGCTCTCCTTTTGTCCAGCGCGTGGCCTCGCCGTCGCGCGAGAGCTTCAACCTCGCTCACACAGCCGGCCAAGAGGTCGCACACTACGTCCCCAACGAGGGTCCCTTTGCCTCTACCAGCCATCTACCCACATACTTCCCCCCTCCCCCTACTCAGTACACCTTCACCAACGGCATCCGACACCCCATCCGCCCCAAACCTCCGCACCAAGGCGACGTCTTCTACATCCGTTACATCCCCAGCGTGCAACAATACCTCTCCTTCCGCATCCCCTACATCCCCCCATCTCACAAAAACCCTGCCCCACGCCCCAACAACCCTACACCCAGCCACTCCGCAAGCCACTCCACTAGCAGTCTCGACCAGCCCTTAACCGCAGGGCCGTCAGACCTTGACCTGCTGCACAAATGGATGAACGACCCCCGTGTCAACGCCTCCTGGGGCGAAGCCGGCCCCATCGAACATCAGGAGAAGTTCCTGCGCACCAACCTCAGCAGCAAGCACAGCTTCCCTGTCATCGGCTGCTGGGATGGCAAGCCATTCGGCTACTTCGAGCTGTACTGGGTGAAGGAAGACCGGCTGGGGCCGTTAATTGGCGGAGCCGACAACTACGATCGAGGCATTCACCTGTTAATTGGCGAGCAGGAGTACCGTGGCCCACATCGGGTGCAGATCTGGTTGAGTGCGCTGGTGCATTATTGCTTTTTGGCGGATTCGAGAACCCAGACGGTTATGTTGGAGCCGAGGGTGGATAATTTCAAGTATGTTCCCATCACTACTACTGCCAGCACATTCCAGATGCATAAACAGATACTAATCGGTTGAATAGGTTGATTACGTACCTCCAAGAAGCAGGCTTCTACAAAGAAGGCGAGGTTTCGTTCCCGCATAAACAGTCGGCTTTGATGAAGATTAAGCGGGATACGTGGGAGTGTCCTGCTATTTAGTTTCCGAATCTTTCGGAAGGTGCTAATAGAAGAGTGGTGGCTACGACACGGTAAGATGATTCAGCAGAATCAGAATTGATGTATCATCAATACTGATAAGCTGGCAGGAACCGTGTTGCATACACACACAGAGAAATTCAATTAAGAGTAAGACACTATATGTAATGGAAAAAATAAAGCCGAGATGGGGTGCAGAGCGGGAGTTGTATAGACGAATACTTGTACTACCTTTTCTAGAAGCAACTCATCTCTTCTTTCCCGTGGTGTTTGGCATTTGCATCTAATTAGGGTTATGGTTATGGTATGGTTATGGATATGGTTGCGATGCGGATCATCTACCTCTATTTAATCTTCACTACTGTGGTGGATTCCTGCAGAAATGGAATAATCCTCTCTTCTGTACTGTAGAAGCCTATAAAAATAAACTAGTATCCAAACCTGAGTTTTTCTTGAGACTTGCTAGAAGGCAGTGAGTCAGATGTTTGAAAAGGTGGATGTTTTTTTCAGTTCTTCATACTACTGCACCATCAACGAAATGAGAGGTGTGGTGCGGGCTAATTAATGTAGTTAACTAATCCACGGGCGAGCCGGCCACCTTTCTCTCTCTCTATTATGCAGACAATTTGACCATCCAGCTGAATGATAACATGACCATTTGATATGAATTGAATAAATACTCGTATATTCATAAATCAAGCATAACCACATACAACATAACCAGAGAAGCAGTATAATTCCCGGAAAATCATCACCAGTCACAAGAGAAAAGAATCACAGGAAGAGAAATGAATAGAAGAAGCTAATACCCCCACATATCCCCGTCATCCCTGACCAAATCATCCTCATTCAACACCTTCAACCCGCTCTCCTTTTCCGCCCTCCGTCTTTGCCTCTTCGTAATCATCGAGCTGGGTGTCAGCGGCGTCACTGGCGTGAACGGCATGTACGGACTATACGGCGTGGGCATGCCCGTCCTCGGCCCATTCAGCTGTTTCATTGGCCTCTCCAGAACTGTGAGCTTCGTGGCTGGTGCGCTCTGAAGCGGGTAAGCGTCACGGAAGGGTAGCGATGATGATGGACTGCGGCCGTGGTGGGTTGTGTTGCTCCCTGTGGGAGTAGTTAGGGTTAGGGGAGGAGGGACGGGCCCGCGCGGGGATCTTTCTTTGGCGCGGGGTGGCTCGAGACGGGGAGTTGGGAGGGGAGGAGGTTGGGTGTTGATTTGGGGGAGGGATGGCTGTTGCTGCTTTTGTGCAGCAATTGCAGGCGTTGCTACTGGGAGAGGAGGTGCTGGGGGTCGGGGTGGAGGATTGTAGTGTCTTGGGGTTAAGGGGGGTTGGTCGGCCTGGAAGGATGGGGAGGCGACGGGGGAGGAGATTGAGAGTTTGCGGAGAGGGAAGGGTCGTGGAGAACGCAGTTTGCTGCTGTTGCTGTTGCTTGATGATTGGTTCTGGTTCTGCGACTTGAGGTTGAACAGCGAAAGGGAGGAGATGCGGGATAGCCGGCCGCTGGACCGCGGGCTCATCAGAGGGGAGTTGTTGGAGGAGACGTGCGAGGAGCGATCTGTGAATGGGTTCGTGGGAATGCTGTCTGGAGAGGGAATCTCCTTCTCTGCTGCTGCTGCTACAGCTTCATCTCCATCGGAGGAGTCTTGGTTGGCACCCCTAGCTGCGGCGGCAGCTTCTTTCTGTGCGTCATGCTCCATCACGGCAGCGTAGAGCATCTCCAAGTCCTCCTGAGCGCGCTGGCGGTCAGTTGCTACGACGGATTCGTCGATTGTGGCGACGCTGGTGGTAGTCCCTGAGGCGTGGGAGCGAGAGCCTTTGCCGAGGCTGCTCCAGGACCTGCTGAAGCTTCGAGGGCCCGGACTGGGCAGGTTGACGGAGATCGGGGTGACGGGACTGGGGTCCATGCTGGGAGGTGGCTTCACGGGCTTCATCATCTCGACGTGGAGCGAGTAGTTGGAGGAGAGGACGGCTCGTCGCAGACGGCGGCCCACGAAGAGGAGCAGCGAAAGAAGTACAGCAACGAAGATCACGTATGCACCGACGATGCCTCCAATCTGGATGGCCAGGAGCGACTCGTCCACGGCTGGAGTGATGGGATAGCTGTTTCGACGGACAGGATTCAACTGCTCCTTAGATACTGAGCCAGCAGTAATGAGGCGGGGAAGGAGCGCAAAGAATAGCAGATAGGGCATTATTTGAGGCCGGGATGAAGCTTTGTGACTGCGAACAAGGTGACGATTAAGTAGCACCTGCAGACATATCGAATCTGGTCTGGAGGCTGCAAATCCTTGCGCAATGGAAGAGACATGATGGAGGAAAAGAGGGGAGGAGCGGTATATTGAGAGGCCTGGGGGAGTTGATGTGATGGTGTGAAGAGGTGATCTGCTGCGACGGCCGTCCCTCGTCGGTCGTTGGTCAATTTACGCGCCGGCCCTGCATGCACGGCACACCCCATCACATCGGGCGGTTGACTACTGGCAGTTATGCTCGAATCAATCCCCGCTAATTTAGCGCTTTGTGACAGACGGTAGCGGCATGTATTGGATAGGGTTTGTCTGTGCCCGGGGCAAACTACAGGGTTTGTTTCAAGCACATTTTCCCTCTATGCAGGTATCACTGCTGTCGAGTCACAGCTGAATCAACTAAGTCCGAGTCATTTCCGCTGACTACCTTATCAGACAGGCTGCTTTGAGAATGGATTCTAGCAAACCTAAAGGCCCATGCTAAATGCGAATAATCACCACTCGATGGTTGGTTGTCGGTTTGATCAGCCCGTGGACGTGCGAATTGCAACGGCAGCTTCATGTTGCTGACGAGATGTTCTCCACTAAGTAATTTCTGAAGTTGCTCTGACTGGTAACAAGGATATTACAGATCGCCGCCATTGGTACTTTTGTGAAGCTGAGTGGGCTACTGGTCTTGCGACATGTTGAACGCATGTTTCAGTCAACCAGATGTATAGTATGGGGTCACTATCGTATAGATGACCTCCAAGAGCGCACTCCTAGTATGCTCTTGATCAGAAGTTAACAGAGACACTCGTGAGGGATGATAGTCCAAGAATGAAAACGAGATTATCATCCTACCGAGAGTTGTAGATACTGGTCTTGTGGTCTTGTGGTCTTGTCTCTCACTTCCCTTTCTAACCCCTTCCCTCGCACACCATCCCCCAAGACCTATGAACACTATCCGCCCTCAGTATAGGGCTCAGGTGATGGTGCGACATCGGCGTGGTATCTATTCAAGGCTCTGAATATAGTCTCGACAGTTGAGCACGAGAATCAATAACTTGCCAGATTTTGCCTCTGACTGATCATGCCCAGAGGGACTAGGCGATGTCAACTAACTGAAGCTATAGTGGTGATGCTTAGTGTCATATAGCCTATACTAATCGCTGTGATAGATGAGAACCATTGGAAATAATGCAGTAAGAAAACGCACAACTATAAGCCACTTATTTCCAGAAGCCTGCATGACAACTTCACTTGATTTGGAACAGCATCGTCATCCGCGTTGGTCCTACTTTACCCATTCCCTATGCTTATCTCATGTCAGGAAGGTGCAACTCGCTGGCTACCTTCTATGGTAGCCAGCGATGTACACCGGTGGTTATACGTCTGCGACGGGGACAACATCTCCACCATAATGCCATCGCTCGATGCCCATCATTGAAACATAGCCACACATTCGTTTTTATTCAATATCCATAATACCTAAGGAACAAACTGTTCCCGCGCTAGTCAAAGACTTCCTTACTGTTCACCGGCAACAAAACCCCGAGACCAGACCAGCAGCATCATCCTCAGTAACGTTTCCAATATGGCACAAGCAGCATGGCCCCAAAGCCAATCCAATACCTCCTGGTCCGACTTCATAACACCACTAAAACGAAATACATCACTACTCAAGCGAGCGTTCGAGACCAATCCCACAATCACAAAGCGAGCACTGGACAACTCGGCGCGGAGAAGCACACACGATGAGCTGGGCGCTGTACTACTAATGATGTTTATCATGTTCTGCTACGCTAGCGCTTGGTATGGAATGAAGTTGCCTTTGCATCGGGTACTTCGCACACCAGAGGGAACTTCCCACTCGACGACGGAGGACTGGCTCAGAGATGCTCTCCTCGTCCTAACAGTCGCACTCGTATGCAGCTTTGCTTCCTGGCTACTGGGACTTTATCTTAGACATCACGCGATGCAGTCCTGGTGGTATGGTCAGATATCGTTGGTACTGGGGATTCTCGAGACAGCGATTGATGTGTTGTTGGCGGTCGTCTGGATTCGTGGGTTGTACGCGGTGTGGCACTTGAGGTACAGGTTTAGAAATTGGCGCCGCCGCCGCCGTTGAAGACTTGGGTTGGATGGGGTTGTTGACAATGATGCTGTGATGACATTTATAAGTAGCAGTCTGGCAGTGTGTTGAGACGGGGACTTTGATGTTGGGAATTGGTTGAGATAACGGGATACTGTTAGCTGGAACGGATAACGTCGTGTTAGATAGATGCCTTGTCTTTTGGTCAATGGAACCATTCATGTCTATTATGCAGGTAGTATCATACACAGCGCATCATCTTTGTTATATACAAGGTCTCTGGCCGTCTATTCCTTCTTCGAGAAAAGATCGCGCCAGAATTCTTTGAACCCATAGCCCTTGGCCTGATCCTCCTCATATACGCGCACCTTACTCGATGTGCTCAGAGACTCCAGGATGTTCGCCGCTTGAGGCCCCGAGTTCCTTGGACGAGCTCGTTCAGTTGCACGCCGCTTGATTTCTTCCGCCAAGCTTGGAGCCACTTCAGCGTAACAGGCAGCTAGCTCACGCTCAAGATTGAGATACGGCTTCTGTGCCACCGGAGGAGCCTGAAGATTGTAAGTCCGAGTAAGTGCATTGAGATTTTTGATCGTCAGTTCAAGAAACGAACGCTCCGTGTTCATATACTGCGGATCACGCAGAGGCGTAACATAGGGCAAAGGTTCTTTATCCTCTTGCGGCTCTGATACCGCACTACCAGAGCTCTGCGTGGCTCCGTCTGAAGAGTCCAGCCCTCCAGCATCACTCGCTGTATCGCTCTCGCGGAACATCTTCTCTATCTTGGCCCTTTCTGCCAGTCGAGCCTCCGCTGCGGCATATGCATCGGCCCGTCTCATCTGCACATCCAGAGACCCTCCTTCGCTGGCGATCAGCCGGGCTGCATGTCGTCGCCACTCCGCTCTCAAGCGTGATCGGAACCGATCAACCTCCCTAGCTAGGTCTTGTTGTTTCTCGATCCACGGCGGCACGATCTCCTGCTTTTGGATCATCTTGTTCATGAAGTACTCCGTCGTATCGATGAAAGGACTATTGGCTCTGTGATCCGTCTCCGTGTTCACACCCTTGCCCCTCTTTATCCTGTTGAACTGACCGCGCGCCATCGCATCCTCGATCCGCTCGTTCGCAAGCGCCGATAACCCCTGCAACGTGGCCGGCATAGGTCGTGCCCCGGGGGAGAAGCGTTCTCGCATCTCTCGGCGCATAGCTTCGCGTTCGTCCTCGGAGATCCCCTCACTCTGGCTCAAAGAATATGTTGCCGTGCGCTCTCGGGCTTTCGCTAGACGCACGCCAGTGGAATCTTTGGGCTTCGGGCTGATTCGCATGTCAACCGGGTTTGGCTGGGGGATCTTGTATGGTGTGCGTATGCGTTTCTTGGAGTCGTCCAACATTCGTAATGTGATGTCGTGGGTGGTTTCTGTCCCGGTCCATGCCTGAGCGCTTGCGATGTCTCGCGTTCCTTGACCTGCGCTTGACTGGGACTTGTCAGTAACCGATTGCCATCGAAATTGTAATACGTATATAGCAAGCATACCGGCATATCAACGATAGAGTGCGCGGCCGCGTACTCATTCTTGAAAGCCGCCGCCGCCACCCTCTCCTCCAGCTGTTGCTTCAGCTCGTCCGAGAACCCCGCCTGTTGCATGTTTCTCTGCGCGGACCGGCCTCCTTCCAGCATAGCCTGCTCTGTCATTTCCGACAGTCGCCGCGCCATAGCTCCCTGCTCCTCTTCTTTCTTCGACTCATCCTGGGACTTGGTATTCTCATGCTGCTCGCCCGACTTCGAACCCGCCGCAGTTCGCCGCACGCTCCCAACAGAGAAGCATCTCGATGAGGGTATAACCTGACGTCTCGGCGCACATACCGGAACGACCGTATTAGTGTAAAAAGTGCTCACATGCCTTATGCTCATTTCTGTCTCCGATCAGCGTTCGAAATCAGTCTTCCGATATAATAAAAGCTGAAGAAGCAGAGGCAAATCAGTTTAGCTATCAGCGTAAACTCGCCGCGGTGATTACATCAGCCAGACAACTTCCGCGGCGGGCAAATCGCCGAAAAAGTCTTGGCACCTCCGAAGCCTTCAGTCAACTTTTGGTTTGTCCGCATCGTCACTCGGCTGCGTTGTCGCTCTTTCCCACCCCCTTCCTTGTACCTTTGTTTTTGAGAGAATTCAAAGATACCAATTGCAATCATGCCCGCGAAAGCTGTCTCTACCCGCCTTAACCCGGTCCGTCTGCAGTCCATCCCTCACCTGCGCGTCCGGCGTCCGAACACCAATGAGCCGAATACCTGCGTTGCGGTGATGTCGTCTATGCTGAGTGAGTTATGCAACATTCCCTACGGAGATCGGTATGATCTGAAGCATATGGCTAATATGAAATGAATTCGATCAGGCTGCTGGGCATCCCAGGGCTACACCCACGAGGGATGCGCCGTTCTCGAACAACAATTGAGATCTTGCATGGATGCTCCTGTACGTTTCCCTCCACTCCTTATCACTCTCCTCCGGTGGAAATACCTCGATGCTGGATTTCATATGGGTTCCGGACCGTGCTAATCATACCTTTTCCACCAAATAGAAACCCAAGTCCCAGAAGCGCAACCCCATCAACTACCACCTCATGAGAATGTTCCCCAAGGTCGTCGGTCCCAAGAAGAAGGACGGTGTGTTGGGTTAAATTGCCCAAACATATATACACTACATTATTTGCGTGTGATTCAATACCTTTTTCGAGCGGTTGCATACGGGCATACGATTTACCCACTACCTACCGTCGTCGAACTCTCGCACTGATATGATGGATGAGTAGACGGTGTGGTGGTATGGAAGTGAAGAACTTCTTTGCGGACGGGGAGAGAGAAAATGATTTTTATTATTTTGGAGTTTTGGGTTTGTAATATCGACTACCTACCGCATCAGTTTTGATTCTGTGTTGAGGGTAGGTGGGAGGGTTCTTTTTGTATATTATTATGTGAATGTTGTATGTTATCATATATTTTCGAGTTATTATGGTCCGTATAATGCTCTGTAGCTTGACTACTGGACTTGCAGAAGAATAGTGAAGAAGTACAGGAAATCATAAACTAGTATATGCTAAAATAGCTACCGGAAAGAAAAACATAGAGCTAGGCAACAGACTCAAATTTCAAGACCAGCTTCTCTCCCCTCGGCTTAACCGTATACGCATCAATAGCCTCAATATCCTCATCATCGATTATAGTCGTCGTATAATTGGTATAGATCGCCGCAACTACCAATTTCATCTCTATGAACAACTGGTCAGCTTCATTCCATCAACCACTCCATGAAAGGTATACATACCCTGCAAAGCCAAATTACTTCCCACACACATCCTCCCCCCACTCCCAAACGCCCAAAACCAGCGTCTCCTTTCCTCCAACTCCTCCGACGAATTACAATCCTTCAGCCACCGCTTCGGCTGCCACGTCTCCGGCTCCGGGAAGACCTCCGGGTTGCGATGAAGCGAGTACGCCTGCGCACTGACCCGCGTATTGCCGGGGATATCGCTATACCCGACTAGCGTGCATCCAGAGGACGGGGTGACTCGGGGCTGGATACCGGGGATCGGCGCATGTAGGCGTAGGGTCTCTGTTACGATAGCGTCGAGGAGGGGAAGGGAGTCGATGGATTTGGGGGTGGGGAGGTCTCGGGAGGATGATGGACGGGGGTACAGGATCTTAGGTTCTAGGGTGTGAAGCTCCTTGCGGAGAGAGGACTGGAGGTCCGGGTGCTTGGAGAGTTCCCAGAAGAGGTAGGTCAGGGCTACGGCGCTGGTTTCGTGGCCGGCTGTGAGGTGGTCGTAGAGTTCGCAGGCGATGTCGAAGCGTTGTTGCTCAATGAGCTTGGGGTAGGATGGTGTGTCTTTTGGTGGGAGCTGTTTGGATATACTTTGCTTAAGTTGCTTGTAGACCATTGGTTCTGTGTTGAGCTGGGTCGAGCCGAGGCATTCGTCTGCTTTGTCGCAGAAGGATAGACCCCAGGCGTCGAGGACTTCGTTGGCTTCGTCGCACCATTTAGGAATTAGGCGGAGGCCGAGTCGCTTGGCCCATGACACGAGGTTGGGGACTTCTTGGTGGTAGAATTCGAAGGGCTTCCTGCTTTGGTAAAGGCGAAGGGTCTTGCGCCGGAAAGATTCGTCCTGAAGGAAATTGGTCCCGTTGGCTAGGCCGTAGAGATAGGCGGAGACGAAGTCCATTGTGATCCCCTGGTCGAGGTCGTGCATTTCAATAGGCGAGCCTGAGGAGGCTGCTTCCTGGATGATGGGGAGGAGACGATCAAGCAGGATTGTCTCGGAGATGAGGTGGATATGGGGCGAGGACTGCAAGAATGACTTGCTGTATATGTTGGACAGCATCCTTTTGCGGGTGGAGTGGGATTTGTTGTTTGTCATGGTGAACATGCTAACAGTTCTACCATTGTGTAGGTTATACATGTCAGTATAGTCGTCGCATGCACTCGCTGTTGGGGCTACGCTTACCCAAAAGAGCCAAAGACACGAGGGTACCATTCGTGTTTCTCATACCCACCCGTGTAGATAGACTTGATGCCTCCATCGACGCAGTTGACGGAGACTTCCGATGGTGCAAGCCGGACAATAGGTCCTAGTCTTTCATGTGCGGATTGGATGGTCCGGTTATTCTGTGCCCTATACCGTCTCCAGATAATCCATACTGGCGAGATTGGAGCTGACCAGTGTGCATTGGGTATCTTGGACAATGGGGAGAGAAAGACGGGGTATATAATCAGCTTGTAGGCCAGTAGTAGGATGCAAAAGCTGGTTGCCGCGAGAGTAACGGCAGAGACGGCCATCTTGCCTGGTGCTTCAAGATATGGATGTTTGAGCTGATGCACAAGTGAAGGATGTAATTCTCCTCAACGCCGAGCTGAAAATTTGCGAAATTCACAAGATGTCATATGAGCAACAAAGTAAGTTTCGGACAACTCCGCAAGCCCAATGCCTGGCGTACCAGGCAAATGGTCAATAAAGAGCTACTATAAAAGAGCCACAAGATTAGGGTAGAGGTGTACGCCACGCAGAGGAGGAACAAGCACCAGAATACATGGAAGAGGCATACCGAAGCCCAGAACAGGCCCAGATATATAGCCGAAGAGCCTGAGTCACCGAATGATGGGGTAACATCGTCTATCTCCAGCTTCTCCAACTCCTCATGAAGATAATTGGCTTCCACCACTCAGAAAGACTGGATTGCCGATAAGTACCAAAGGAAGAGCCGAGGAGCCGATAAGATAAGTGCCGGATGACATAAGGCTCTCTCCAGCCACATTTATCCACCATCCACATCAAGCATTCTGTGCCATCTCCCACAGCATCGCATCTAGAATTTATATTTGGGGTGTCTACTTGTCACTAGCCTATTTTCAGGCTTAGAAAACCTATATACACCAAAGAATGTTGATATACAGGTCACGTTGATGGCCTCCGCACTTTGCAGATTACCGCGGCGATAGATCGGACGGGACGCACAATGTCTTGAATCGCCATGGCGATTCCTTCATGCCACCACCACCTGGCCTTTCATAGAGCAGTCCCTTGTCGTTGTTTAGATCAGTAAATGTGTGAATATTTCTCTACATCCTCGTGAATCTTAGCAACTCACTTAACTGACACGTGTGATGCCAGAGATTTTTACGTCATCCCTGTGAATCATCTACTTGAGCATATAAGACAGTCTTAATCTGACATCCTGACCCTCAACATGCTTGCACAGCTTCCCCCGGAAATCATACAGCTTATTGCAAGCTATTTGTCATCTGCCAGCGCGTTGGTAAACCTATCAATGACCTGTTGGCGTTTGCGACATATTGTCGCTGCTCAAGACTGGCGCATGTTTAAAACCTTTGTTGAGAACAAGTTCCCTGGAGTGGAAACTCCCGAAATTTGGAGAGAAGCAGCACAAGCACTCACATCTCGGTCAAGAGCATTAGACAAACATGCAGTTGTTGGTAGATTCGTCGTACCAGCCGCAGAAGCAGTCAAGGTCGGATCCCATAGTTCCACACGAGGGGACAACCCTACTCATGGATATCGCCCTGCTCTGGACTCGTATGAAGTCTGGAATAGCTCTTCATGGAACGATCGAACGGAGGTTCTTGCTTGGGGCGCGGCAGACGAACTAGTTCTGCGCATCGCCGAACCTGGTCCCAATTCGAAAGGGAAATGGGTTGTCTTCAACGATCTCGACGACATCAGCAGCCATGATGACATATGTGGTGTCCATCTTCTACGTCCTGGACACCCTTCCAAGGACCCCGAGACTGAACATATAGTCGTTGCACGAGTGCGCGGAGAGCTTTTCCACCTCTCTATCGACCCTAATAGCGCATCTCATGTATACAAGCAGCGGTTCATGACCTCCGGACTAAGCATTGAGCGAACAGATATGAGTGACGGAAAGGACCCAATCTTGTCTGCCCACTTGAGCGACGGGTCGATATCTTTCTTCACTACCACTTCGGGAGAAGAGATAGTCCAGCCATTCGCTCGTCTCAATGCCGACACTGGCGACGATTCAAGCATAAGTTCTCGCCACACGTACCACAAGTTCCTTTCACCTACACTCTTCGCAGTCGGCACAGGAAGCGCCCACGAAGCAGTGATTATCTCCACCATTACACCGCAAGGTCTATCACCCATTCGTGAGCTCGATGCGGAGTTAGTGGACTTCGAGCGAGTCAATCTCCATAGGCCCATCAGACCCAATGTCAACGCCATTTCTCCCCTCGATCCCACCGGCCAAGTCTTCCTCGCAGCCTGGGGCGATAGAGCCGTCAGGTACAATCACCTCCACCCCCATCGTTCCACCCTCATACTAACACGCTCAGACTGCACGACCTCCGCTCAAACGACGAATACGAAAAGGTTTACCGTGATACCACAGACCAAAACCCCATTTACTGCATCCACCCCTTCGGACACGACCGCTTCGTCGTCGGCTCCGGCGGTGACGCTCTAGTCAAGATCTTTGACCTGCGTATGCCAAAGAACGAAACATACAGCTACCGCGATGCACGTCCTTCCCCAACCTTTCCCAACAACAAACCAATCGTAAACCGCCTCTCAAATCTCTCCCTCACCCCCACCAGCAATAGCATCACCTTTCCTCGCAAAGACATCTCCATCTTCCTCTCCGCCCACCCACCATCCAGCCGCACCCAAGGCCGTCGCCGCCACAACACCCGCTCCTACCGCGGCGCAATCTACAGTATGACTTCACCCTCTCCCTCTTCACCAACCATCTATACCGGTGTCGCGGACGGCGTCGTTCGCCTTGACTTCGCCTCTACAGATGACCTCCTCGGCCCGTGTCAGAATTGGTACCGGGAGCCACTCCTGCTCTCTAACGACGCAGGTCTCGACAGCACTGTTACGCACACCCATCCCGCGGACAGAGTTCTGGAGTTATCGGGCTACGAGCGCCCCGATGATACCATGTCTTCTATCACTTTGCGCAAGCAGCAGCCGTTTGGGTCTGTCGGGGTGGAGGATCGTCTTGCGGAGGAGGTTACGGGGTGGGATCGGAGGTGGGAGAGGTTGGAGAAGTCGGGGTCGTGGAGACGGGTTGATGATCTGGTTGAGTAGTTGGTGGTATGGAGAGGGTGTTGGGTAAAAAGTGAGAGGAAGGAGCAATAGGGGTTGTCTATGGTGTGGTGTGTGTACTGAATGTTGTTTACCGGTGTTGGGTTGTTTGGAGACGTTTCAAAAGGCGACTGGTTTATCAAGATCCGCATGTGCTGTGAATTTGGACTGGTTACAGGTCCTTCAGCTGGATTTGGGGACGGATTGCATGGTACGATGCATGGATAAATTTGAGCTGAGCTTAGCAAGAGGCTATTTACGACCTACCAGCATGTACTATTACTTCAAGGGCTAGGATTAAAAATGAAGAGCAAGAATATGTGAATACATGTTTATAACATCTCTAAAGGTCTAGATGATGTAAGTAGATAGTACATACAGGTGAAGAAGCGTGAAGCAAAAAGCAAAAAGAAAAGCTGCAAGAAAAGCAATCCGACCGGGCTCCAGTAGCGCCTTGCTGTAGAAAATGATTCAATGACCCATCTAGGCTGCATATAGATCTATATGGATGGAATCATAAGAGAATAGAACTTTTTTGAATACCCATTTTGTTTCGAGCATGTAAAAGCTGTAGGTATGCTTGAGTGGTCCCCTATATTAAGAGGCAAGACTGGTCTCCATCTCTGACATAGTATCGCGGATCTAGTCATCGAACTTGAAAGACTTGCCGCCCGAAATGTCGATGGGACCACCACGGTAAGAGCCGCGCTTCTTCTTGTTCTTCTCCTTGGTGAAGCCCTTGCCGCGGGTGACCGACAGATCCTGCCAGGCCTTCTCGGCGTAGGCGTATGGAACGTAGTCGTTCGAAAGGAGGTGATCGGTGGGGCCTTCACTCAGCTGCGCCAGAGGGGTGGGGCGAGCACCAGTGTGCTTCTTCTTCTGGGGGGCGCTGCCGGGAGCAGGGCTGGCGCTGCTGGATGCGGATGTCTGGGCAGACTGAGACTGCTCTTTGGCAGCAGAGTCGGAGTTGCTGACGGTTCCGGTGGTGTCGGAGTCGGCAGAAGAAGACGAGGAAGAGCCACTGGAGCTAGAGTCGGACGGAGGCAGAGGGGTCTTGGTAGCAGCCTTCAGGGCCTTCTTGTCGGCCTTCTTGTCGTCCTCGTCGGAGGAAGAGTCAGAGTCCGAATCAGAGTCGGAGTCGGAATCGGACTCAGAAGAGGAGCTGGAGTCATCGCTAGAGGAGTCGGAGTCGGAGGACACTTCAGACTCGGAAGAGGAAGAGGAAGAGTCGGACTCAGAGTCAGAGGAGTCCGAGTCAGAAGACTCCTCCTTGGCGGAAGTCACCTTGGTCTTCTTCGACTTCGGGGCCTCATCAGACTCAGATTCGGAATCAGACTCAGAGGAGCTGGACTCAGCCTTGCGCTTGGTGCCCTGGGACTTGGCAGCAGGGGCAGCGGGCTTCTTCTTCTCCTCCTCCTCATCAGAGTCGCTGTCGCTGTCGGACTCGGACTTGTCGTTCATCTCGACATCAGAATCGCTGGACTCGTCGGAGCTGCTATCACTGCTCTCGCTATCACTCTCGCTTCCACTCTCACTCTCACTGTCGCTCTCGCTGTCCGAAGAGCTGGAACCGGAGGACTTCTCGGAGGTCTTTTCCCAGGACTGGTACAGTTCAAGCAGGGACGGCACGTTCTTCGCATCAGAGTCGATCGACTTGCTGGAAAGTTCTTTGGCGAAAGCTTCCTTGGTCTTAGAGAGACCAGATTCGCTCAGGAAAGCACTGATCGCGGCGACGAGTTGAGCGGGAGGAGCAGGCTGGTTTTCATGAATTTGGTCAGTATTGCCTATCTATACAGTAGAAAGGTCGGTCGGTTCGCCTTACAGTCTCCTTGCTCTTGGACACCTTGGCGGGCTTCGCCTGCTTGGATTTCTGACCGGCCATGATGATTGTCAGGCACAAACGCTGCAAACTGTGAAAATGAAAAGATTGACTTGGATGTTTTCAAGTTTCCCTTTATCGGCGAGGCAGAAAAAAAAAGAAAAGGAAAAAACAGCACAAAGGCATCAAAGGCGGTCAGTCGGGCGCGGTCCGTGATTGCTCAGCTGACTTTTTACGTGGGTCTCACGTGATTATAGTTCCGTGAAACAAGAGGGTCACGTGCCAGGTACTGGAGATTCTGGACCAAAGGCTGGATTGATTCTCCCAAGCATCTCAATGAAAGTGAAGTCAGAGAATCAAGTCAATTTTGTATTGACTCGCCGCGAGGGTAAAATTTGATGTGCTAACCTTCCATATGGCTTCTCAGCGGCGAATCCTGTGAACGGTATAATCCGCTGATGGAAGCAATACCGAGACTACTACGTTGCCCGACACGGAATGCTCCCCGAATTGCCTTCAGATATAGCTAAATCTTCTCAAGGAAATGGCCTCCATCAGGTACGCCTACAACCTTATGCAGTGGCTCCCGGATAAACGTATGCCACTCCGGCTTCAAATGTCTCTGAATGGCGCGAATTAGCATTGCCGCGCGCCCTTCGAAGTACCAGTGCCTCTCCATCTGCTTCAACAGAACACAATAGTACGCCAGCAATATAAGTGCGCCAGGGTGCCGTTGGTGGAGAAGAGCCATGTATTCTAGCGACACTTCCATGGGCCATATGCGGAGAACGTCCCAGGTAGTAAATAATCCGCGGTGGGCACGCACGTACGCAAATGATTGGCACAGAACACTGGCAGCCTCTTGATAAATGGCTGTCACATCTTCGGGCCAAACGAGAGTCGTCTCATTTGTATCGCCAGTGCTTTGTGTGGCGACCTCATTTGGGATCACTGACAAGAGAAGTGCCAAATATGAGGGTTCTGGGTCGTAATCCAAATCAATGTCCCAAGCCTCCGAAAGTGCTCTGACGGGTCCCTCGCTCAACTGCTCCCATACCTCACACAGCATAGAGCAACCAGCGCGGAGAAAGTATAGCCAGTTGCAAAGAATGCTATCAGGCTCGGTACCTTCGCCACTATTCCGATCCACTAGAAGCAACGAGTCCTCGCTCAGGTTGGAGTCTGTGCACCCAGGTTGATCAGCGGCAAAAGAATATACCACTAGCAGATATGCAAATGCCAGAATGGCATGGCAATTGTCCGTCGTAGGATGCTCAATAGCGTACCGAAACTGCGGGAGAGCAATGCCTTGATGGTGGTAGGCTCTTAGGAGAAATGCCTTTTCCTGGTCCGCATGCCCAGAGCTCATGTGTGCTCTGTGCAAGCTTGTGCAGGCTAGCAGGCCATGCAGAAGGAACACATTCTGGTGTGCTAGCCCCGGGACAATCGAGCGCCATATCTTATCTGTTTCTTCGTGGGTGGCGAAACTATGGTATGTGTGTTGGAGGTAGTGGTCCAGAAGGGCAGAATCCATGGAGTCTAGGCCTGCATGGAGCTTATCTTCTAATAGCTCTGCTGTGAGTGGCCCGAAGAGAGAATATGGCAAATCGTTATTCGACTTTGCGCCCACAGAAGTGAAATACCGTAGGTGATTGCCGCGGAAGAATGTCTGCAGGGGAACCGGACGCCAGTCTGTGGTGCAATCGCCTTTTCGTCCATGCACAGTCCTCCAGTGGGACTGCATGCGCTTGTTAGAAGCACATAGATACATGCAGCCAGCTGCCTGGCATCGAAGACCGGGCTCAACCGGTAGGTATGGGACCGGGAACTGATCAGCACCACTGGGGGGTACGACGTCGTTTGGCTCTTTAAGGGACAAGCTGGCAACGTAATGGGAATACTTCCGCCGGCGGCCACGGAGTATGCGATGGATCTCCTTCAGATGACGCAAGATCCCATGAGGCTGGACAGCATATCGGCAGGCACTGCAAATGACAACCTCGTAATCCGGAAGATAGTGCAGCAGCTGGGACGGGTCAGGGTCATCCGGCTGAGACGGATATACAATGTTTGCATCCAAGCCCATCTCGGCCACAGCTGTCACGAGCAACTAGCATGGAACGGCAGCGACGATTTTCTCCTGATCCTTTCATTCATGGCCTTCTTATAGATGACTGGTCGGTCCAGATTGGCGCCTCGAGATATCGACGGTGCCGTTCCCGCTATTCCCGAAGCGGAACATTGCTGCCTCATCCAACCCTAGAAGGATCATAGTTCAAAAGGCATGGATTGCATATCTCCGTTCCTAAGACCGAGATATTGGGGCATAAATAGGGCATCAGCCTGCCTTGTTACTGAAAGAGACCAAACTCATCCCTCCTATCCACAATCATGTCCTATTCACGCAGCATCCTCATCACCGGAGGTACCGCCGGTCTAGGCTACTACTGCACCATAGAACTCGCGCGCCAATTTCCCAACTATCAAGTAATAATCGCATCTCGATCCGACTCCCAAGATGCCGCCGGCTCTATAAACAAACTTCTGGGCCAAACCAACGTCAACTATCTCCGACTCGACCTCTCCGACCTATCCCAGATCCGATCCTTCGTCCAACAATGGGAAACCAACAAATACCCTCCCATCCAGTACCTCCTCCTCAACGCAGGCCTACAGTTCCCCGGACCCGTCGAATACACAGTAGACGGATACGAAAAAACCTTCGCGATCAACCACATCGGCCACGTCCTATTATTCTCACTGCTGGTCCCGCACCTCGCCCACACAGCAAGGATAGTAGTTACCTCCAGCGGCACACACGATCCCGCACAAAAGACCGGCCTCCCCGACGCAAAGTACACCAGTGCGGAGGAGCTCGCTCACCCGACAAAGAGCACAGCCCAGAATCCCGGCCGCCAGCGTTACTCAACCAGCAAGCTTGCCAACGTTCTTTGGGTGTACGCGCTGCACCGGCGCCTCAATGAGTCGAAAGATGCAAAGCTTAAGTCGTGGACCGTTGTTGCGTTTGATCCTGGTCTCATGCCTGGGACTGGGCTGGTCCGTGAAGCGAACCCTGTCTTGCGCTTTCTTTGGCATGTGATTCTTCCTCGCGTCATTCCGCTTCTGCGTGTGTTGCTGGGAACACCGAATATCAAGTCGCCGCAGGTGTCGGGGGCTACGTTGGCTTGGTTGACGAGTGGTAAGGAGGGTTCGTCGAGTAGTGGGGTTTACTATGAGGGGAGGGAGCAGATCCGCTCGAGTGAGGAGAGTTATGATCTGAGCAAGCAGGATGACTTGTGGGATTGGACTGTAAGGAATGTTGCCTCTACGGAAGAAGAAGTCGTGCGGTTCTCGTTGACGGATTAGTCTATATGAGTGTTGGGCTTGGTTTGTCTTTTACTTTCACTGTTGGTGTGGGGCTGTAATCTGATACTCGCTTTTTATATTTCACTGTCTGTTCGTCTACTATTATCCTTCCCCAATGAATATTTCCTCTTATTTTACCCTTATCATGAACGTAGGATGACTGGGTTCCATTCAATCAACACTAAAAATCATCGAAATAATGTGCGACATTGCGAACTTAATCCCACCACACAGTACACGTGCCCTAGATGGTGAGCACCGAGGTGCGACTTCGGAGATTTTCTATTCCCGCGTGAGGACAATGACCAAGATCGTTAGGAACTCCGCCTTATCTTGAGCGAGTGTAGGCTTATCTTCGGTCTGTTTACAGTTTCCAGTAGGGAAATAGGGGAATACGCAGGCAAGGTAAGCTGCATGCGTGTCCGTGCAACGAACCCAAGTGTAATACACTAAGGACGTCAATTACTACCACATTATGTTCACAGGTATTTACTGCGATGTGCGGGCATGCTCTGAACATAATAACCTCCGTCTTGTTTGTTAGCGGGTGGACAACGGCCTCTGCAGTTCGGGTTGCGTACCACGGGTCAGTGCATTACCTGTAACTAGTCGTTACTCTAACTTTAACTAAACCTTATATGTATACTTACGATCAATTTAGTCAGGTGGGGGTTTTTTAAACTCTGCCTATACCATAGCACGAAAGATGTCTTTTCTAATTCCTCACCATTGAGGTTCAGAATGCAGCTGCCGAGATGTCTGATATCGAAAGCCCTGGCACTGCCCGTGCCGAGCTTCCTCGTCAATTCTCATTTTTGTCGACATTGGCATTGGGATACAGCATTACTAACTCATGGGCTGGTTACGCGGGTATCCTATCGATACCTTTGGTGATGGGAGGGAGCCCAACGGCTTTCTTTGGCCTTGTTGTTGCTTCGATAGCTTGTTGTTTTATCAGTAAGCACGCCCTACTCACTCATGAAAACGGCGTTGATATCCTGTCCGCCAATAGCTGCTGGCCTTGCAGAGTTGGCGTCTGCATTTCCCACTAGCGGAGGGCCATTCCATTTTGCTTTCATGGCTTCGGCGCCCAAGCACCGTGCCGCGGTTTCCTTCGTTGTTGGCTGGTTGACTATGATTTCCTGGTGCACGGTGTCTACATCCAACGGAATAGTCTGTGGTAAGCCGTCTCGCCTTCTTTCGCCCGAATTCTTCTGGGTATGATCTGGGAATAATTTGTTGAGAAGCACAAATGATCAGTGGTCTGGTGACTGTCCACCGTCCGAGCTTCACGGAAGCTGCCTGGCGAATCTATCTCATCTATCTTCTGATCGTTCTCCTCTCAACTATGGTTGTGTGTTTTCTGCCTCGTGTTATTCCTTTAGTAGAGGACTTTATCCTCACCTTCAGCTTGCTCACTTTCAGCGCCAGTTTCATAACGGTGTTAGCAATGCAAGATCACAAACAGTCCGCGCCCACTGTGTTCTTTGCCTATGAAAATCATACAGGCTGGGGTGACGGGACAGCCTTCATGATAGGCGCTGGGACTTGCATGTACGCATACATAACAGTTGATAGCATTACCCATATAGCCGATGTGAGTTTCTCTGCTGCCATATGGCTGCGTTTTTCAGCTCGCTGTTAACGATTGGTCATCAAAAAGGAAGTCCCAGAGCCAGGTCGCAATATCCCCCGGGCGATGATGTCTACCGTGCTGACTGGCATGGTAACCTGTATTCCATACTCAGTAACCATTCTTTTCTGCACAACCGATCTTAATGCCGTTGCATCTTCTTCAATCCCCATCTATACGGCATACTTACAAGCAACATCCAGTTCAGCCGTGGCCACACTTTTCACTGCCTGGGTTATATTCTTCTATTGTGCGGCTGAACTTTCTTGTATACTGACAGCGGGACGACTTGCATACACGTTCGCCCGAGCCGGCGGTCTTCCCTATTCGTCATTCTTCCTTAAGATCACGAACGAGATGCCGCTGAACGCCACACTGGGTTGTTGTGTGTTCATCTGCCTATACGGGCTGATATACATTGGCTCAGCATCAGCATTCAACAGCCTCATATCAATAGTCATTATTGAACTTAACATTTGTTATGTTATCCCGCAAGGAATCGTGCTGCTTCGTGGACGTGAAGCCGTGCTTCCGAGAAGAGCTTTCGCATTGGGAAAGCACGTTGGACCCTTCTGCAATGCGGTTGCTGTTCTCTGGGTGGCAGTCATATTGGTGTTCTTTTGTCTTCCTCTCCGATTACCGACCACGGTACACGACATGAATTATGTGAGTGTAGTACTCGCAGGGTTTGTTGCTCTGATTGCTCTTGGATGGTGGGGAGGAAAGAGGAGGACATTCACCGGTCCGGTATGTAGTCCATTGCTCCTTTTCTGTTCTTGTAGCGGAGATTGAAGTCCGCTGACAACCTTCGTTCTTGCTCAATTACAGGAAACTGAATTTCCTCATGACGGACAGACTGGGATGGCACGAGTGCCTGATGAATGAAATAGTGTAAATAAGCTGTATAAGGGAGACTGTATAATACCAGCTTGTTGCTAGAAAGCCAATCTATATACAGAATTGAAGTGATATTCGATCTCCTGTGCTTGCTACCATCAATAGTAGCTGTCATCTTGCTCTCACTCTTAGTTGCACAAGTTAGTACTAGTATATAGTAAGCTCAAGGTTCCAATAAACCGAATCAGCCTATCGTTCGCGAGTTTAGACATTAGTATGTTAGATATCTATATATAAAGTACTTTTAAAATCAGTACTGCAGCTGGGTAAATCTCGCAATTGATTTCTTGAGACGAGGGGTGAGGTTAAACTGAATCCAAAATTGGACTCGGCCATCCTGCATGACAGTTAGACAGATGCTTATGCACAGGCAACCGGAGTGGACCGTGCCCGCTTAATGCAAACGCCTCTATGTGCTTACATAATTATGTTGTACGAGCTCGAAAAAGTGTCGGATGGCATATAGGGGATCTACTCAGGAGGGAACGTCTGTAATTCTCCTAATTGCGAAACGACAGTCAATAATTTTAGCATACAGCTAGCCCACCTTTCGCATCATCGATCCTAGAGAGGAGTGTGTCTACAATTGCATCGTAACCACTGCCACCTCCGCCGAGACTAAGTTCCGTGCCGTATCCGCAGCCGCCAGCCCATGCTCTCACACCCTCCCAAGTTAACGGTAGCTTAGTGGCTAAGGAATGACCTAATCCCACCTCTCTGGCTCCCTCCTCCTCCTCCACCTTCCGTCGGTTTTGGAACTCGGTTCTGCGCCAAATCGTGTATGGCGTCGCCTTCTGCCAATCTCCTTGCTTTTTGAATGAATCACGATCTTGCTCGTTGGATCCTATCGATTGACTGACCATCCCAGTCCTCGCCCACGGCGCGCGCCCCGTGTGATCCCTGCCCCCGTCTTCCCGAC
The DNA here is from genome assembly GCF_003184925.1 of Aspergillus vadensis CBS 113365. NCBI lineage: Eukaryota > Fungi > Ascomycota > Eurotiomycetes > Eurotiales > Aspergillaceae > Aspergillus > Aspergillus vadensis. The sequence goes on from NW_020292067.1 coordinate 302,064, forward strand.
CATGTCCACTTGATCCCCGAACACATCCTGAGTGATCCAGGCTTTCGGAGATCGATTAGCAACCATGAGTAGTCGTGACCGCATGCGGGGTCCCCCGCCCGGCGAAATGCCCCCTCAAAGAGACCCTCGTCGAGCTGGTGATAGTCGCAATGGCGGTAACGCCGGCCCCGGGGATGCCTCGATGTCGAGGGCCGAGAAATTCGAGGACGAGAAGCGGCGGATCATTCATAGCTGTTTTGGAAAGAAAGACAGCGATGGCTCGTGTATGAACATTCAAATCACGCTCCTCTCCTAACAAGGTGTCCGGTTGACTTATTCCCCTTCCTCCTTCTAGTGGTCGAGTCCTACATAACACATGTCCGCATTTTGGAGGATGCGGCATATCCGTCCACCCCCGCTCCACCCAATTCGCCGCCCGAAAACAAGAAACCTCGTGTGATCATTGTCGCTGTCAGACGGTCAGGAAGAGTGCGCATGCACAAGGCGCGCGAGAACAATGATGGCTCATTCTCGATTGGCAAGACCTGGATGTTGGATGACCTCTCCTCCATCCAGTCTTACAATGCCTTGGTCCCGAGCACACCGTTAGAACAACAACACAAGCAGTGGGCTGCCAATGTTGGATTCATCGTCACCGTTGGAAAGCCTTACTACTGGCATGCACGGACCTCCAAAGAGAAGGATTTTTTCATAGGCAGCCTCGTTAAAATCTACAGAAAATATACTGGCGGCAAGGTACCGACCCTGATCGGCTTCGATGAGCGGGAACGACAGCTGCTTGCTGGTGCATCAGCTGCAGGTCCGCCAGCTCCTAAAGGCCCTCCTCCTGGTCCTCCGCGCCCCGAAGTGACCCTGCCTCCCCCACGGCCTCCCTCATCACAAGGAAGCCGGCCTCAGTCACCGTATTCTAGCCGTGCGCCCAGTCGCGATGGACCACGACGACCACCGCCACCACCATCTGAGGAACATGCCCTACGAGCACAAAGAAGTCGTGATCAGATGGGGAGACCGTCTACTGGCCAGTCTGGTAAAAGCGGTACTCCTCCGTTTAGCCCACCTCAACACGCCCCACCATTGCCTCCTGACCAGCGCGAACAGCCACCTCCTCGCGCAGCCGAACGTCTTGCCGCGGATTCCAGAGTGCCAAAGGTACCCATAATATCCCCTCCGGAGCCGAGAAATAGGGACTATCCCTCTAGCTTGCAGGCCGCTCCTGTTGCCGGTCAGCGGGAACGGTCGAATGGCAATTTTGAAGACGCCAGGTCGGGGAGTCCCCTCCCTGACTCCCGACCACCATCCTCACGCGACGGGCGTAGAGGTCCTGAGTCCAGACCTACGCTTCGTACCCAGGATCTCCATCCCAGCCGCAGTACAGACGGTCTTCGTCCTACTACACCTGGGTCGGTTTCTGGAGAAAATCTCACCTTCATGCATAGTCCGGGAAGCAGCGTGGGTCCCAGATCGCCCTTGAGGGAAGCAGCCGAAAAGCCCATTGGTTCGCCCGCACGAGCAGAGCGACAGGAGCCTGAGCCCCCGAGCAACCCCATCACTACCCCCGCCGTCGAGGTTCCAGCAGCACTCACGCCAGGCTCTTCAGGAGTCAACAAACCCCCACCAACCGTTGAGTCTGCTGAGGCGCCGGTGCCCACAGCTCCGACGCTGCCAGTTTTGACCAAGGATCCAGAGCCGATTCAGCCGATAGCAGAGACTGCTGCAGCTGCAGTACCACCGCCTCCTAGTGATCTGGAGGCCACTGAGCCTGTGGAAGAAAATGATCCCGATGCACACCGTCCTGGGCTTGGCCCGATGATCAAGAAGAAGCAGACTAAGGATGTTGCAAGCGCATTCCGCAAGGCTGCCACTGCTCATGGGGCCTTCAAGCCGAGGCCTGGTGGTGCTGGTGAGAGGCTTCTAGCAGCTGCGAAAAAGCAGAAGGCTGCCGCTGATGAGCCGGATGGGATTACCAGCGTGGTGCCTGCTCCGTTCTTGCTTCGGACTAACAGCGAGAATACGGTGACTTCTCCTGCGACACCGGAAGCAGAGACTCCTCCAGTTGTATCTTCATCCCCTGAGAAGGAGGTACAACCGCCAGCGCCACTGGCACCGTCAGCAGCGCCAGCTGTGCAGTCTCCTGCCGAACCCTCCAGGATGGAGCCACCCGCAGTTGAAGTGACTCAACCTGCGCCCGAAGAACCTACGGTCGGTTCGACTGAGGTACTCGCAGAGCCAAGAGATACATCAAGAGCTTCGGTAAAAGTTGATACAGAAAGATCGAGATCCGTGTCTCCTTCGCCCCATGATCGTCGCCGCAGGCGTCATGAGGATAACACGATCAAGTATTGTCAAGCGCTCGGACTTAACCCTAGTGTTCTTGAAGGGCGTGGCATTGACTTTGACGATATCTTGACTGACCTAGGCTGGAACGGACGACTAGGAGACGAAAAGAAGATTGAAGATTTGGAGGCGGACATCCGCCGAGAGATTGGCCGGGTAGAGGCTACCAGCTGGCTTGGTAACCTCGAACAGCAGGAGGGCAAGATCGATCAACTTGCAAAACTTATCGACAAGACGATTGTGGAGTGTGAAGAGCTGGACAATCTCCTTACCTTGTATTCCCATGAGCTCAACGTAAGTTTGCAGGCCTTTCGTGGCCCTATTCCATCGCCTCGGCCACTTCGGTTGTATGCTAACGGAGGTAACAGACTCTCAACGATGACGTGGCTTATATCGAAACGCAATCCCAGGGTCTACAGGTGCAAACAGCCAATCAAAAATTGCTTCAGAACGAGCTACAAAACCTACTCAAGACTCTTTCCATTTCCTCAGACGACGTTCGTGCCTTGAAGGAGTCGTCATTGAGCAATCCCGATGGCCTCCGAGATACCGAACTCGCCCTATCTACGTTGTACAAAGCGATGTTGATGATTGATTCTGACATCTGGCATAACAAGAGGCGGCTTGCCGATGCGGCTGGAGACCATGGCAGCCTGGGCGTGTATGCCGACACAGAAATCGGCCAAATGCGTGCGATCAAAGAAAAGAAGGAAGAGTATCGCACACATGCTCGCGTGTTCTTACAACGACTGAAGCAATTCATGGCTATTGCATACAAGGTTGCGGAACAAAAGAGGATTGATGCGGCTGCCAATGGTCAAAAGGACCCCCTGAAGCTCGACAGCGAAGCCCGTGGCTACTGCCGTCGTGAATTGTGGCAGTATCATGCTGTGATCCTCTTCGCTCGGGAAGTTAGTTCCGGGGAGTGGCACGCGCTCATCAACCTGTATGAACAGCAGGCCAAACACCCTTACCAAAATGATTTCCGAGACAACAACCTGGCGTGGAAGAAGGCGGCGAGGAAGCCTAGTGGAGAGGAGCAGGAACTCCTCTTTACTCACCAGGAGAAGGAGAAGGAGTCTGAAGGAATCACCATGGCGGCGCGCAAACTCACAGTGCGACGAGGCAAGACCATTAAAGCTGCAGCAGGTCTCAGGCTCCCCTCAGGGGAAAAGCAACATGGCAAGCTGGAGCCATTCGAAGCTTTTGGGGGGACGCTTCAAGAGACCCTGCATATGATCTCGGAAGAGCAGAATTTTATCGTCTACTTCTTCCATCTCAACTCGCTTTCAACGGTCGACTTTCCAGACCTGGTTATGTCAGGCGCTCCGGATGAGCGCAGGATACCCAGTTTCGGCTCCAAACAGCTGCACGATCCCGACCGAGCGATGGCCAAGAAAGTTGAGCAGATCATGGACGAACTTTTCGCGTTTTGGCCGACTGATATGCAAAACCTTGTGGACTGGGCCATCAGAGCTGACCCACTGTAAGTTGATTCTTGTGCGCTTGTCAAAGAATTAAAGACTGACTGTATCATGTAGACAAGGAATTGGAATATTGCTGGCCATTGAGAAGGCCATTTCCGAGTTTGACGACACCAACCAGGACTTTATTATCCATTCTCTTCAAAAACTCCATTCCCGGTTGCTTGGCCTCTTCAATCGGTTTGTCGACGAGCAGATTCGAGGCATCGAGGAGACCAAGGTCAAGGTGAACAAGCGCAAAGGAGTGATCTCATTTATGCGAGTCTTCCCCCACTTCTCCACGGCCGTGGAGAACATGCTTTCGCAAGAGTTTTACGACATCCGGGTCAACGTAAACGAAGCCTACGATCGCATCAACCGCGCCATGTGGGAATCGCTCAAGTTCATCGCCAAGGAGGCGCCGGGCCAACCCACGGGAGCGGCTGCGACTTCGGGAGACCCGGAAGATAAGGAAATCTTAAATTATCACATTCTCCTCATTGAAAACATGAACCACTACATCGAGGAGGTCGATGTCCGGAGCCTCCCCGTCCTGGAGCGGTGGCGCGATCGGGCGCACCAAGACATGCAGGAGCATATGAAACTCTACCTCGACTCCATCATTCACCGACCACTGGGCAAGCTGCTAGAGTTTATTGAGTCAGTGGAGAATCTAGTGGCGACGGGCATCAACCCCGCCGATATTGCCAGCCGACCTAGCCACTCCCGATCGGTGGCGAAGAAGGTGTTGGCGACATACGATGCCAAGGAAATTCGGCGAGGGATCGAAATGTTGAAGAAGCGGGTCGAGAAGCATTTCGGTGACGCGGACGACCCCGGTTTGAGTCGGAGCTTGGTGTTGAAGGTGCTCCGGGAGTGCGAGGGTCGGTATGGGGAAGCGTACGATCGGACCCGGCGCGTTGTTGATGCGGTGTACGAAGGCCAGTTGGAGCTTGAATGGCGCAAGGAGGACGCCATTGCCATGTTCCAGAGGTGAAGAGCGGTGTCTCTTTCCTTGTCTGGCTCGTGTGGCCAGAGTCCCTTTCAGGGTCTATCCCCGCATCATGACGACCGCCTATCAAAGGCAAGGTTGTCTGGATGAAGTGGATATGATAGGACTTTTGTTCTTTTTGCGCATCATAAGACGGGCGCATGGGTTGGATATTTGCATTTCTTTTCCTGTGTTCTTCACTTCTTGCTTTCTGTCTTAAGTACCTATACCAGTTGATGTATCTATAGCCTGTGATCAATGAAGGGGAGGAAGGTAATTGGTAACCTAACTGCTAAGGTCGCACTGCATTTGCTCTGGTGGCACGAAAGAGTAAACGACGTTGAGAGAGGAACGGGAAGCAGCGTTAGGAAGATTTCGATCTAGCGCGGGCGCTGTACCAGATCTCAAGTGAGGCAAAAGGATGGAAAGAGAACTCCATTGCATATGAAGGGATGGTTCATAAGATTGGCATCTATAATATTGGGGGATAACCGGAGCGTGGAGTAACGTTAGCTAGCTAGCCTACTCTACATCATTGTAGAGAGTAATGATGAACGATGAAGGAACCGATACTGGCAACCGGCAGATCATCACCCAAGAGGGACAGAGAAACGCCTCTCAAAAAAGAAAAGCGAGGGAGACCAATTTAGCGGCCCAGCCGGATAGACCAGTCAGCGGGCAGATGCTCCGACTCCATCTCAAACCTTTTTTAGTACTTATCTAGTTGTTAGTTTAGTTGGGTTTTATAGCCCTGGATTCAGGGGGACCACGCGCTGGGTCTGTGCTGGATGTATTAACATGTCAGCCTGGCTCCGTGCCTAACTAACTAGTTAATTAGTATCTACTTTGTAACAAGTAATCAGCGAGTTGATCATCTAAATATAAGATAGATAATAAGAGAAGCGTTAAGACAACTATCTATTGACGGTCGGGGCCGGTCTGGACACATGGACAGGTCCCAAGTATAAGTCTTACCTACTATCTAGTCTAAGTATATCCCACAGCTATTGGAAAGTTCACGGACTGCAATGGTGGAAGGAAGGGCGGATTGTCTCCCCTTGCTTTTGCTCTTCCTCTGACGGGATGGACGTTCCTAGAAGAAAAATAAAAAAGAAAATAAATTCGAAGGAAGGAAACGTGCTGGTGAAACTTGGATACACGCATCCTCCTCTCCACTTTCACTGGCTTGTACTCAATCGGTCGGAGTTGGACCCATGGATGAGCTGGAATAGTGTGCCAGATCCGTTTGCTGGATGGACCAGGCACAACTTAGCAACATTGGACAACAACCCCCAAAAGGAGGGCGCGGGATATGTGGAATATACAGTAGTTAGTATCAGACAAGCTCAATTTCAATTTTCTCTGGACCTACCGATGGTTGGGAAGCATGAGATCAGTAATGACGAGGCCAATATAATGATCAATTAAAGTTAATCAACCTGCTCGGGGAATCGCTAGTCGAGTTACCCTTGAAAGCAATGTTCTAGCCTCAGGCTGTTACTGGCAACAACTCGCCTCCCTCTCCGCCTCCCGCCCCGATCCTCAGGCTCTCCTGCTCAATGGAAAGCATCCCATCATCGGCCCTGTGATCATCAGTCTTCTTCTTCTTCTTCTTCCTCTCCCCTTCTCCTTCTTTTCTGTGGCTCTTACTATCGTCCCTCTTCTCCCACGCATTCAATTTCATCTCTCCTCTTCCTCCCCCCTTCCTTTCTACCCTCCCTCTCCTACATTCCCTTTTAGCTTTGGGTAAGCTCCCTCCTCTTCCTCTCCTCCCCTCCTCCTTTAAACCCCCCCTCCCTTCGTTTCATCTGTGTGCCTTCTCCACAGTTCCTGCCAAGTGAACAACTCCCTCGGCTCCACTTCCATTCCACTGCTAGGGGGCCTCTCACCAAAATTGTCGGAGGCCTAAAGCTGGAGGGAATCAATTTACTGGTGCTCTCCTCGTCTCGGTTCTTACTTTAGCTACGGTCACTAGTACCTTCACTAAAGAATCCGCTGGCCCCAATTGCAGCGGTGTTCCGGTCACTGAGACCCTTTGCGACACCCGCTCCTGGATGGCTTTTGCTCCTCCGCTTATCATGACCCTCTCTCTAACTTTGACACGCCAACAAAGCACGCCTACGTTTCGCTTACTGGAATCTATCTCTCGCTAACCGCACATTTGGTGATGGCCATCTAGTTGTCGCTCCATATCCCCCTTTATTCCAATTAACAAGACACCAATTCCGCAAGGCACACCTCGAATTCGCGCTTCCGCTTCTCGAACACCCCGTCTACATTCCTCCCTTTCTTCTCATACCATACCTGCATGTAGCGCCCCTCATTCAATCAACAGAAGGAACTGTCAGATCTGAACCCCTCCTCCCTTCGGCCCCGCTTCATCGGTACTCCTTCATTCCTCGGAACGCCCATTGTGACGAACGCCGCGGCGGGGTGTGCTCTGGAGTGCCGCCTCGATCGCAGATATGCCCTGGCGGCCTCTGCCTCGAATCGCTTTCGCTGTCGCTATCTACCCATTTCAGCCGACTACCCCGGCTGATCTGCCTCTGGAGCTTGGTGATGAGCTGTATATAATTGAACAAGGTGGCGCCAATGGGGAATGGTGTCGTGGGTACCTCGTCGCGCCGCCGTCCTTGCTGGCGGGCTTGACGAGCTCCAAGGGTCAAACCCTTGAGGCAAGGGTATTCTCTGGAATCTTTCCCCGCAATTGTGTCGAGATCCGTGAAGTGCTAGGCGATGGAGAGAAGACAATCACCAATGGCGACCGGTCGAGTGTCGCCTTCACGGTTCCGGAGGGAGATGTGCGCCATAGCATGGCCTCCTTCCAAGATGATGACCACGCGTTCGGGGAAGTATCCAACGTTGTAATCGCGAAAAAAGGAAAGCCGTCTCAAATCTTCATCCAGAGGTTGGATGAAGATGGGCGCGGAAGCCCAGCCAGCCCGCGCTCCCCTCAGAACTTCCTACGGACGAATTCGATGCCGCTCGCCCCTATCAACGTGGCCCCTCGAGACCCCGACGCACCCAAACCAGCCGCGCCTGTGCCAATGCTCAAGATTGGCGATGAAACACCCACCTCGCTCTCCGAGCCACTCGTCGACGAGATTGCTTCCTGCCTCCGCGAATGGCACTCCACCAATCTACATCAATTATTGCTCTCCCGCCAGTATGTTACGGTAGAGGAGATGACGAAGATCGTCGAGGAACTCGATTTCGCAAGGCGCCAGCTGCTGTATAATGTGCTCACCGCACAAGAGAAGGATGCGCTGCGGCAGGAAGTGGTCTGGAAACTCGTTCGCGGAAATAAAGCGCTGGGTGGCGAGATCATTGTGAGAGATCCTCAGCAAAGAGGGCGTCTGCTCACCGGGGAGGATTCGGCCGTAGAACTGGCTCGGCTACAATCCGAAATGAGCATGCTCGACAGCAGCCCCATGCAGCAATCAGACGCCGCTGCGCTCCATCATTTGATGCTCGAAGTCAATGCCGTCTCTGGACATGCGCCTGGGCCAGTAACTTTGGCTGTCTACTTGTGCTCGCAGTCGGAGACGGGAGCTCTCACACCCCTTTCTGAGACGTACATCTTGGACATTCCTTCGCCCGAGAAGTTTGCAAGTATGGGACAGAGCGCCAAACTGAAAACGCTGTTCACCGACTTGAGCAGCACGGATATTGGCGACAGCGCTACAAACGGCCCGAGACTCTACATGGTCGTCATGGTTCGCGCCCCAGAAACTGCATCAGTCGTCAGCGCCGCCGCCCAGCCGAGGACGTCTATTTCGCGGGACAGCTCTCCTGGTACCAAGCAGCAAAATGGGATTAACCAATCGGTCAAGGGGAGTCTCAGGACTCGCCGCAGTATGATGTGGACCTCGAAGCCACGCGGTATCACAAGTCCCGAACAAGGAAAGGAGCCGAGTAAAGCTGCGCCTCCGTCATCTGGAAGTAATACAAGTGCCAAAGAAAAGTCTAGCAGCCAGCCGGTTAAAGAATCGACTCAGCTTCGGACGGTAGGAGTGGGTTTCCTCGAAGTTTCTCAGATCCTGCGTCAGGAAAAGGACGCGGAGCAGGTGATCAATATCTGGTCTCCATCTGAGGATGGCGAGGATAAAGAGGGACGGGATGATGGTTTCGATGGCGTTGTTCGCACATTACTTCCAAGCCCTACTGGCAAGTATGTGCGCTCTCAACGAGCTGCCCGTCTGCATTTCCACCTCTACCCCTATGTGGACCCCGACGCAGACAGCCTGGTCCGGAAAAATCCCACATCCTTGCACAATGTCGTTCAGACGAGGAGGATGGGCTTCTCTCAGGCCCCAACAAAGCCTCGGTCGGATATTTACGTGACGATCTCCCACGCGACGTTCCCTCCAGAAGCATTGCTTTCGCATCCGCAATCTGGTCAAGTTCCGGTTCCAGGGCATACAGGTCTCCGTAACCTGCAACTAACTCTGGAGGTCCGCACATCGTCGGGGGCGCGCGTTGATCGGTGCGTTCTCCCCGCGTCCAACCATGCAGCACAGACAGCATGGCGCACCACAGTAGCCGATCGGGGTGCGCCTTGGAACCAAACCATCCGTCTCAACATCCCCACCGACCAGATCCCTGGATCGCATTTGATCATGAGTATTGCAGATGCGCCCGAGTTTCCCTTTGCGCTTGCCTGGATGCCACTGTGGGACAACCAGGCCTTCATGCGCGACGGTCCTCATTCGCTCCTATTGCATGCCTACGATAAGTATACGTCGCATATCGAGAATGGCAAGGGAGCCTATCTCTCTCTGCCATGGAGTTCGCTGGGCAAGAATGAGTCAGCGAAAGACGAGGCAATCACCGGTCCTTTGGCTACCCTGCGATTGGATACACATCTCTGCAGCACGGAATATTCACAAGATCAGGTGATACTCGGCCTTTTGAACTGGAGGGAACGACCTGTGAACGAAGTATTAGATACCCTTAAGCGTGTCCTTTTTGTCCCGGAGATCGAGATTGTGAAGCAGCTCAGCAGCGTCTTGGACTCCCTTTTCGGGATCTTGGTGGAGAATGCCGGCAATGAAGAGTACGAGGACTTGATTTTCAACGATCTCGTGACGGTTCTTGGTATTGTTCACGATCGACGGTTCAACCTGGGCCCGTTAGTTGATCACTACGCCGATAATCAATTCAACTTCCCCTTCGCTACGCCGTGTCTCGTCAGAAGCTATCTACGTCTCCTTCAGGCCAGTTCCGATGCTCAGCAGTCGCGGAATCTCCGTGCAACGTTTAAGGTAGGACGCCATGTCCTCAAGTTCATCATCAATGCCCGTCTGCAGCAGAAAGAGAAAGAGGAAGGTATTGGCATCACTAGAGTACAGTCGACGTTCAACCGGGATCTGCATACAATATTTAAGTCGCTCGAGGCCCTGATGAAAAACCCCTCGCCTGCGATGGTGGGAAATAAAACCCTCGTGGTTCAGCATTTCCACACCTGGCTCCCGGAGCTCTCGAAAGTACTCAGTCGTGATGAGGCGATCATGATCGCACTCAGCTTCATCGACTCATGCAAGGATGTCACGGGCATGCTGATACTCTATAAGCTGGTTCTCATCCAACACTACACACGGCTAGAGATATTCGGCTCAGGATCGGAGCGAAAGAGCCTGGTGTCCAGCTGTATCAGCTGGTTGGCACCCTACTGGGGTGCGACAGGTTCTGTGTCGGACCTCTACCGTGACCAGGTCCGGCTGTGTTGCGCGATCGTGGCGGAGCTGTTGAAGCAACCAGACCCGTACCTGTACGAGTTCGTGCCGAAGATTGTGTCCTCATACTATTCCATCATCCCTGACGGTGTTGAGGAGACGACCTACCTTTCTTTGCTCTTCAGCAAATCATTCCCGTTCCAGGTGAAATCGTCCAAGCACTCTCAGAAATTTGACGAAGCACTGGTGGAGCTGTCCGCAGTTCTGGCTGGAGCGGCGACGATACCCAACCCCAAGCGACCCCGGCTGAAGGGCCTGGAGCTTTCCAGTTTCCTTACACAGGCATTCGAAGTACACACTTCGATTCTCAACTGCGAAGCGTATCCTGAAAGCTGGTTCAGCGTTCATGTTTACAACCACCGGGCAACTGTCAAGAGTTTGGAGTATCTGGCAACCATTTTGACCAATAAATTCCTTCCATCCCCAGATGATGCGGAAATGTTCGATACGAGACTATGGGAGACATTCTTCATGACTTTGCTCAAGGTTGTCTCGAGTGATGCTCTTGCTCTTGAGACCTACCCCGAGCAGAAGCGACGCGCCATCTGGAAGATCGCGGGCGATGTCCGGGAACAGGGTGCGGACTTGCTGCACTCCAGCTGGGAATCAATCGGCTGGGAAACCACTGATGAGGAGAAAGAACAGTACGGGTTGAGTCGGTTGGGTGGCTATCAAGTGCAGTATGTTCCTGGCCTGGTAGCACCCATAATTGAGCTTTGTCTCAGTGTCCACGAAGGGCTACGGCACGTGGCCGTCGACATCCTACGGACGATGATTCTGAGCGAATGGGGTTTGAACCAGGATCTCTCTATAATCGAAACGGAGGTTATTTCCAGCTTGGATAACCTCTTCAAGAGGAAGAACATGAGCGAAAGTGTAGTGCAGAAACTTTTCATCGCTGAACTGTCAGATCACTTTGAAAGCTCCGCAGACTACGACGAGGACCTATCCAATGCGGTCAAGGCTCTGATCGCGACGGTGGATGAGCTGCTCGACCTCTTCGTGGCCCTTCAGGGAGGCTCGATGGCCGAGAGCCTACACACTCTTCGGTTGATGAAGTACATGAAAGACATGGGTCGTGAAGATATCTTCATCCGCTACGTCCACGAGCTCGCTCAGGTGCAGGCTGCAGCAGGAAACTTCACCGAGGCTGGCCTGGCCCTTCAATTCCATGCTGATCTATATGATTGGGATCCGAAACGGATGTTGCCTGAGCTGCTCAACCCGCCTTTCCCAGAGCAGACTTCTTTCGAGAGAAAGGAAGCCCTTTACTTTGCGGTTATTCAACACTTCGAGGACGCCAAAGCCTGGGCACATGCACTGGTGTGCTATAAGGAACTCGCGCAGCAGTACGAAGACATTGTGGTGGATTTCGCCAAGCTCTCACGAGCACACGGCTCCATGGCCAAGATTTACGATCTTATCTCAAAGGAAAGCAAGCAGTTCCCGCGGTACTTCCGTGTGCAATACAAGGGACTCGGGTTCCCTACCACTCTTCGTGATAAGCAATTCATCATCGAGTGTGCACCGACGGAGCGTATGGTCTCTTTCATTGACCGTATGCAGCGGGAGCACCCGGCTGCGCAGGTCGTGTCTTCCGGAGAAGTACATGATTACGAGGGCCAGTATCTGCACATCAATCCTGTCAGTGTTCATCGCGACGTGGATCATCCGGTCTACCAACGATCGAAGATTCCGCAGTCCGTTCGAGACCATCTTCTGGTGTCGGAGCCCTGTCACTTCAGCTCAACCTTGCGAAAGCATGTCCGTGACGTGGATGTCAAGGAGCAGTGGGTTGAGAAGACGGTTTACACCACTGCAGAGCCTTTCCCGAACATCCTCCGCAGAAGCGAGGTGATCGAGGTGAAGGAAGTTGCACTGTCGCCTTTGCATACGGCGCTCGAACGGACGTGGCGCAAGACACATGAGCTGTCCATGTTGCAGCGTCGGGCGGCCTCCGGGGAGGACACAGGCTTTAACAACCTCAGCGAGGCTTTGGAACAGTTGCTCGACCTTCACGCAGCCACCCCCAACTGTGTTGCTGCTTATCGCCCGTTCTTGTCTGATGCGCATGAAGAGGAGGAGGGTGGTCTAGTGACACCGAAGCCGGTCGACCCAATGAAGAATGCACTGGCAGTGGCCCTCATCGACCATGCCTTGGCTATCAAGCAAGCGCTGGCCTTGTACCACCGGCCGGCGCATCAGGCTACGCAAGCTGAATTGACGCGCCGTTTCGAAGAGGCATTCGGGCCGGAAATCTCTTCGCTCCGTCCGGCAGAAGTTGAACAGACGCCTCAGTGGCCTCGGCGTAGCACTCCGGAGTCCATCAAGGAGCGCCAGAAGCCGCCTGCGTCGCGGGCGCTCAGTCCCGAGCAGGAACTGATTCGCTCATCGCGGAAGAACCATAGTCGCAAGCACTCTGCCAAGCAGTCTGTCAGTCACCGGATCAGTGTCATGAACCCTTTCAAGCGCGGCAACCACGCGGCGAGCAATTCGGTGTCTACGGTGCAAGAAGACCCGAAGCCGCAGTCGGACGCCAAGGTCAATGGCGCAACCACAGAGGAGCACGTCAACGGGGAAGTCGACCAGGATGATGCAGCCACCATTCACAGCCGGACGACTACTCAGTCGCGAGACACCCATCACAAAAGACGGAGCCGATTAGGCGATGTGCTACACAAGCACGCATCGTCATTGTCGATAAGCGCCAGCGCGACTGAAGAGAGCCAGAGCCAGAAGAAGCAACGGACAAGAAGTGCTTCTCGCGACACGGCAGGCAAGTCGCACGACAGCGTGAGTCGAACCACCTCCCACACCAATGGGACATCTGCGGATGATCGGCCATCCGTAAGCAGCCATAAGGGCGGATGGTCGACGATTCCTTCGATCACCGACTACCCCCGGCCGGTGACGCGGAGCAGTGTCAATTCTGTTCGCAGCCCTGAATTGATGAGTCCGGTCAGCCAGAGCGGCGGCATGCGCGACTCGGTGTTCAAGCGGTTCAGTCTGCTCAAAGGAGTCAGTCGCAAGGGTAGCCGCTTAGACTTCCGGACGGAGACGCCCGTGCGCGAGGAGTGATACCTCGCAGACTTCTTTCTTTCTTCCTGATAATGTCTGGACATTCATCATTTTTTGCATTTATTTCATTCAGCGTCGACATCGGCATTGTCTTGCATTGCAGCGTGGAATCCGGCCGGTTGCACAGTCATTATACTTCACTTCTCTTGTTGGACATTATTACATTTTAAAGCACTTTCATTTCTTGACATATCCAGGCATGATATACTTTTTTAGTGAGATACCTACTTCACTTCTCTCCCTTCTGTTGGACATCTCGTTTGTTGGACTGTACATGTATATTATTATGCCATATCGGTGATTGTACAGGTAGCTGCATTGCAATGAACAGCATCAGTGTAACATTAATATTAACAGTGTTGAGTAACTATCATGTCACAGACATAAGTGATAGCCATTAAGAATAAGACTATATACTGTACCTCTATTTCATAGACAAACCAAGTACCATCAAGGCACCATTAAAGTCCATATCTAATAGGATCCTACTCAGCCGGCAAATCCATCTCCACCACCCACGGCGCATTAACAGGATGATACTGCACCGTCACCACACTCGCATTAACAAACAACGTCTCCTCCCCAACCCTCAACCTATTACCCCCTTCCCCACTAACATCCACCCTCGCACACCGTTCCTCCAACGTCCTCTCCTTATCACACTGAATCACACTCTCATTCCCCGAACTCCACTCCCTCCTTGTCGCCCCATACCCCTCATGAATATGTCCAAACACATGTAATCTCGGCCTTGCCCTCTTCACAGCCCGATACAAATGCTCACACCCCACACTCATATGATTCGGCACTACCTGATCCAGCACCCCATACGGCGGTCCATGCGTAATCATCACATCTACCCCAGGATAATCCGGCACCACCTTCCTTATCCCCCCTTCCCCATTATCCCCATCATCCCCCTCCCCCTCCTCCTCTGGAGGATTATACCTATCAACCTCCCTCGGATACGCAAACCCCCACTGACAAAACTCCGGCGTATACGGACTCGCATACACCCTCAGCACAGCCCCATTCCCCAACCTGAACACATGCGTTCCTTCCTCGAGATACCTAATCCCCGCATCCCACGCCTCCTTCCCCGTATACAGGTCCTTTATCTCCCGTAACTCCTCATCAGATAATCCCCTACCGGGCGTGAGTTTCCCCGCGGAGACGTTATCGCTTCCACTGGTGGCGGAGGGCGCCGTGTGGTCGGTGCGGTAGCGGTGGCGGTAGTGGCCGATACGTTTGTAGTACGGCTCGTCGAGCGTGATGTCGTGGTTGCCCGGGATGATGAGTTTTAGGGGTGCCGGGGCGAGTTTTAGGAAGGAGAGCGTGGTGAGGTGCTCGTGCTTGTGCCCGACTTTTGTGAGGTCGCCGGCGTGGATGAGGAGGTCGGTGGGGGGGAGGGGGTGTCGGTAGGGGGTTGTGCTGGGGGGGTGGGAGGGCGGGGAGGGGGTGAGGGTGTGGGTGTCGCTTAGGAGGAGGATTGATGTTTTCACTGTCTTTGGGTTTGGTTTTGAGGTTGGGGGGTGGGTGGTGGACATGGTGGTTGTGTTGTTGTATGGTGTGTTTTAATTGATGGTGAAGTGAAGTGGAAGTATATGGGGTAGTAGCTGGGAGGGGGGAGTATATGAAAGTGTGGTTACATCAATGGTAGGTTGGTAGGTAAGTAGGTAGGAGGGGTTAATTAACTTAAGTTAGTTAGGAGGTAGGAGGTAGCAAGTTTCGTCATCGGATAACAAGGTAGTACTAGTGAGTTAGGTTGGTATGAACTACACTACGGAGTACATACACTACAGCTGATAATTTATGGGCAAAGTGTGAACATCTGATTCATCCATCAATTCAGAGCTAATTTTCTGGAAAATGCTAACTCCGATCCATCCGGCCCTTTTAACTTAACAACCACACAACGTGAACTATTCGCTTTTGTGTATTGGATTTCTTTACTTGCGGATAGCACGCTGGTAGAAAGCCAGCTCATCACCCTCCAGGATGTATCCGTCCACGCGGCCGCTCTGGCCGGGGCGGGACGACACAACAGCGTACAGACGACCGGACTCGAACTGACGCTCAACAGCAGACTCGACCTTGCCCTGCTCAGCAAAGCGAGCAGCCTGCTTCTTCACAACGCTGTTGGACTTCTTCTCCTCGGTGGTCTCGGTCTTCTGCTGGCGACGACGGCCGATGGGCTGGCCGTAGTGAGCCTCGTACCATTGACGGAAAGGAGCAGCATCGATCTGAACGACGGCCGACTTGGTCAGGGTGTTGGTGCGGACGAGCTCGTTGTTGGAGGGGTGGTAGGCAACAACGATGACACGGGTCTTGCGGGAGATACCCTCAGAACCCCACGAGAAGTTGCCGGATTCGAGACGAAGGGCACGGAACTTCTGGTTACCACCACGGGTGCGGACCAGGTGGATTCTCTTGGTTCCGATACGGGTGTTGGAGGGCTGGCGACCCTTCTCGAACGCCCTGTTGGATTGCCGTGCGTCAGTCGTATTCTTTCGTAGTGTGATGTACTGAAATAGAGACAATAGGAACTCATGCATACCTCTTCTTGCGGTAGGTGGCCCTCTTCGCGCCGGTAGCCGAGCGCTTGTGACGAGAGTCGCGTGAGATACCCATGTTTGCTGTTCGAGGGGACTGTAGATGGCAGAAGTATTAGCGGGATTGCTCGCTAGTAGCAATAGCAGTAGTAGACTGTTGTCGATGATTGTCAATCCCTCTTCGAAGATTTTTGCTCCAATGCGTCGATGGTTGCTCGTGTGATTGTTGAGTCGATTTGAATTGAAATGGTATGTATTGTGCGTTGTGTGTGTGGCGATGCTCGATGCTGGAAATGTGTGCGAATTCGGGTATGGACGAGAAAGCGAAGAAAAAAAAAATCTTTCTTTGAGTTGTTCTTTCTTTTCAATCGTCGTCGTCGCCGCCGCTAATATTTCCCTTGCACCAAACAACTGCTCTGATAGTCTTTCTCTTCTTCTCTTCGATATACCCCGGAATGTATTCTTCAATTCGAGACCGATCGTAGATTGCACGCGCACACCGACCGTCGACGACACCGGGAAAAATCGAGAGGGATCGAAATCACGACGGATTAATTGCAACAAACTCACCTCTAATCCTGCAGCCCTTCACCAGGAACGCAGCGGGCAAGGGTCGTTGGGTTGGTCGTAAGGAGTTGAGTGCTTGTCGTCGGCTTCCGTTGAATTTCGCACTGTGGCTCGCTTGTGGAAGTTGCCCTACTACCCTAGTCTGGGATTGGTTTAGTGTGGTCCCGTGATGTGATGAGTAAGCCGCTAGTCGATGCCCGCTAACTAGCCGATAAGCGATAAGCCACTGCGCAATAGAGCAGGAGACACTAGTCTAGTAGTAGTTCAATATGTCTCAATGTGTTGTGGTTCATTAATCTGGTAGATAGACATGTTTGTTCTTCTGAATTACATACAACGTATCTGACTACTTCCGATGCTCCCTCTTCGCCCCCTCCTCCTTCACCATCCGATCAAACCTCATCCACACTGTATACCCCTCAATCAAATTCGACACCACCCAAGCGCACCACACCAACGACAACACCGGCACTCCATGCCGCCTCAACCTCTTCACCGTGAGCAAACTAGCCTCCACCACATGCGACCCGCCCATCACCGTAAGCACAAACGGCTGTGTCTTGTAAAACAGTTGCGCCAGTGGCGGAACCGCCCCCAGTCCAACCGTTTCGTAGAACAACGACCCAGGTAGGAAGTTACTGCGTCGGGAGAACGCCACCAATGCCGTTGCAAACACGAAGAAGAGGAAGATTTCTATCCCCTCTGGCCGCCGATACTCCTTGATGGTGATGTCCGACCGACCCAGTCGCGCAAGACATTCCTGGTGCATGGCTACCAGGCGGGATCGCGACTCGGAGAAACTTTCCATTGCTGGGTCGATGGGCACGGTGTAGCGTGTGCCATTGGCGCTGATGACGAGATCGGATAAGCTGATGTCTTCGAGACGGGCGGATTTGGCTTCGCGCGCCGAGACGTGGCAGTAGACTTGGAGATAGGCTGCTAGGGAGTCTTGGTGGTTGGCGTTCATGTGGGTGATGGTGAAGGAGATGTTAGAGCGGTCTGGTGCCATTTTTGCTTTTTGTCTGCTATTGCTTTTCTTTTGCTTCCTTTCTTGTGTTGGATGGGAGTTGGCGATTGATATATGGTGAGTAGTTAGGAAATGGCTGCTGGTATGCGCGGGTTTCGGCGATTGAGTGGTGGCAGTTTGCGAGACTCCTTTTTGATCCCGCCAAGAGTACCTCGGGATCGTCAGCTTCGTGATGGGCTCACCCTTCCCGAGGAACTGGCACTCCGCAATATTGAGGCCACACGTGAAGTTGCTGCTCCCTTGGTTTGAACTTTATTAATGATGTTCTGTATTGCGTATATTTGTTCAATATGGGAGCTAGCGAATGTTGGTGTCATCTCAGTGCTAGAACTGCTATATCATGCAATAAAAGTCTCACTATATATTCTGAGCACCCTGCTCATTCTGCAGGTGAATCAGCACCGTATTCTCTCTTACTATAACCACTCATGATTCTGGCAGTTAGTGTGAAAACACAGATACCAGAGCTACTAATAGTATTAGCACTTCTTCAAGTCATCATCTCTCATAACGTCCAGTATATTACTGAACTTTATAGTGTCGCTCACAATCTGCCGACACTGGATGTTACCTAATTCAACAATGTAGTATAGCGATTACTCCCAGCTATATTGATGAAGAGTTAAGAATTCTGAGTCACGGCACAATTAAGTCTACCAAGCTATAATCGAAGAAGGGGCTCCCCCAAGAACAGTATACTTAAAACGGCGAATTCCATGTCTTGACAGCCTCAATGCAAGTAGGGACATGCAATAGTATCCTGAGTAGTCACTGACTGACCAAGGTATATGTATGCTCTGGAGAAGGTTTACAATCTCGTCGAATGGGCATTGATTTTCAAACGATATTGACCATCAATGCATTCCTGTCGCTATATCGCATAATCATTGTGGAGTAACGAATGATATCGTTGTTCCTATATGAATATTATCATTAATAATGTTAGGAGTTGACTAGAAACTCAGAAGTATATCGTACACTAGTAGCTAGACTATATTTGCCATCCCCTATAGATCGAGATCTCGAACTTAGTGTATGCTACAACCAGCCAATCACTCAGATCAGTCCACAACAATAGCAGCGAGTATAAATTGGACGGTTGTTTTAGTAGCCTTGGCGACTATTGCGCAAGAAACATATATCTTACTATCAAGTCTCTTATACTACTTGCAGGAATGAGTTGGCTATGATAGCCCAATGATATCTCTGATAAGGAAAATAGGCAAACTGACATAATGGATGTCTCGATTCTGACTTTCAATATCTGGTAGCCCCAATTGAGTAATGAAAGTACTTAGAGCACCTACTATCTCATGCTTAGGCTTTACCCCTCTCCAGAATACCTAGAAAGAACTATCCCCCAGCCCTTTTCACAATAGATAGAAACCATGTGAGGTATTGAAATATATCATGTATTTAACACATGTCAAAAAAGACTCAAGTGCCTATTATCTCTTTAATATTGGAGAACTAGTAAATAGCATCTATACCTATTACGACATCGACCGAGAGTTATGAATTCAAGCATATCAAGCAAGCCCAATCAATCTCAGTGTGCTTCTTCAGATCTGAACTCCCACGACAAATACCCAGAAGAAGTGATGTACTGCTTTGACAAATGCGCACATTATATCAAGCAAGGCATGAACCATGTTCTCTAGTTCCACAGCATAACGATAATACTATAGACTTCTCCTCCATGCAGCGTACCACCACGCAAAGGTATGGTGGCAAGGACATATGCATACCTGGATCTAAATAGAGATTCTTTACAAATAGTCTACTTGTCGTCGGCCTCCCTCGCTCGTATAAGTTAGAGTATTATATCAAGATATTCATTTTCTTCATGATCACTTCGTTTAGGCTCGATCTGGTAGGTTAGGGTTGAGTACATTAGAAGTATGTGATGCATATTGTAAAATGGTATATACGTTAGATGAGTTCAGTTGCTTTGGACTTGTTCCAGTCTAAGGCATTGAAGAACGTCAGATAGATGGGTATCGTTGTGTCTTGCGAATAAGGATATTCTCTAACTATTGTGATATTGTATACTACGGTCGGCGTTGCCGCTTGATAGGCAGAAGAAATACACAGAGCAGTACTAACAAGTCAACATAATAGTATATATTTAGAGAGAAAGAATATTCTGCTTTATGATAGCTGCTAAAGATCAAGCAAACCATACCAACAAAGGTATAAGTGCGCACAGACACTGAAATATGGAGTAGATGGGTCAAAATAAGCATCGGCGTTAGCATCACCAAATATACGTAGAAACATCGCATACATCAGTACCCAAGTGCAGTTGCCACTTCTATCCGAACAATGGCAATGAAGAATAAAAAAGAATACAAGGCAATTCATTTGGCAAAACAACCGCTATTGTTGAGAGAAGAAAAGCACCGAGGAAAATCCTTTCGTAAACGTCATAACGGAAACGGAACGGAATGGAATGAAGTGGATTTTGCGAGCGCCGGCCGAAATGGACGAAAAGTGCAACGATCGCCAGGAACCCGACCGACCGACCGACCGTCAACCACACACGCGCCAGCAATGTGGCGAAAAAAGAAAAAGAAAAGAAAGCCATTCTTAACCCCGGGAATTTATCGAACGAACCATTGAACTAATTCGGCCGGAAGATTGATTTGGTTCTCATCGACGACAACCGAATACGCTCGGGATTCGGCGACGGAGGAAAGACGGATGAACATGATTGAGATGTAGCGGTGCTGGAGGCAAAGAGGCAAGAGGCAAGAGGCGAGAGGCGAAATCATGCGCTGGAAAAGAGAAAGGGTATCATGTCAACCATCGGATCTCGATCAAGTACTAGTAGCGAACGAGATTAAGTGATTTGAATGATTGCATTGCATGCATTTGGTCCGCACGCAGGCCAGATTCTCCGCCGCCGCAATCAATGTGATCAATCAGAAGCAGGAAAAGGGAGTACTTACAGCAAGGACAACGTCAAGTCACCATGGATATGAGCCTTTAATTCGACTTCAATATCCAAGTTCAATTCCAATTTCAATTTCATTCCGTCTTGGTCCTCCCAGTCATCGCCGGTTTTGCCTTCCGCTTCTTGCATGCCGCCGTTTGCGATCGGTTGTGCCGGCACATTGTCGCGGCTGCTGATGGTGGTGGGCTGGTAGCGCTCCATGGCCTGGACCTCTTCTTCCTCGTCGTCGTAATAGTCATCATCTTCATCGTCGTAGTCATCGTAGTCATCCGAGTACTCATCAGAGTAGTAGGTATCGTCTTCATCATTGGGGTCTTGCTGCCGACGACGACGACGGCGTTGTTGTTGTTGCTGTTGTTGAGGCTTTTGTTGGGTGTCGTCGTCAGAATAGTCATCCTCAGAATCGTAGTCGGAGACATCATCAGGATCATTAGCAAAGGTTTTGGTGGCTGGTTTCTCAGCCTGAGCGGTAGCCATCTTGATCTAGTAGTAGATTGTGGGGGACGGAGTAGTAATCGGGGCAGAAGATGGGATGGCGGGGTTGTGGTGAGAGAGATGTAGTGGATGGAATTGATATAATTTCCTACCAGCCCGAAGTGACTGTTAGATTTGCAGAAAGTGGGCAGAGAGCGGCATGACTTGGTTTACATACAAAAGGGAGCCCGAATGCGGGAGGCGAAGAAGAGAGGGAAGGAAGTAGTGGTTACTCTTCGTTAGGATTGCTGGATGGGGCAATTCGTCAGTCGGCCGGAGTGCGGACACAACAGACAGACAGTCAGTGAGAATAATAGTAGTAAATTGAACATGCAAAAATTGAAAAAAGGGAGTACACTCCGGAGGGAAAAGAAGGGAAAACCTAAACTCTAGAACAAAAGGAAATGAAAACCAGAAAAATGATGTATGGCCGTTTGTTTGGAGGTGTGGAGAAATGAACGTGCAGGGCTGGAGGATGGGAGGATGACGTTGTGGGCGCAGGGAGGGAGCGGCTGGGCGACTGCACCTTCACCAATGATGCTCGGCCCTTCATTTAATTAAAATTGAAGACTTTCACCATGACTGCATCATCATCATCGTCAACGGCATTGTGTCTGAGAAGATCCTCAAGTCAGCCGATGACGGTCGAGCCAGTGATCGTCATCGATGTCCACGTTGCCCGGACCCTCTTTTTTTTCTATTTTCTAATTTCTATTCTGTCTCTGTAGGTATTGTGTCTGTGTCACCATCAATAACGTGCCTCCATCGCGACACTTCGGAGACTCATTCCCTGATTGTGATACATTTGGACCATGGAACCCTCGTCTGCATTGCCGCCGGCCGAACGTGTGATCCAAGAAACCTCCCGCCAGCATCCACGGTTTTCCCACGAAAGTCTCACGGCAACTGTATCCGAGTCGCCATATACCGGGATATTTCTTTGCCATCAACTTGAAGCCGAAGAGACAAAGAAAATCCCTAATAGATACAGTTACTGTAGACTAGATCGAAAAGACAGAGAGGGGGGACCAAGTAAAGTCTGACAGGCTTTCAGGTGGACCAACTAAACCCAGTCAGTGCACTGACGTCGTATAGTGGATCCAGTCCAGTCACAGACAAGAGATGGAGATGATCCCAGACGATTACGATGCCCTTTAGCGATCCCGGCCGAAGTGCGACGATCTCTCCAATAATTCTCCGATGTACTAAAATCAAAGTACAGATACTAGTAAGTAAGATGTAGTAGGGTCTCCAGCCACGCGACGTCATCATCATCATCATCGTCATCCATCATTCATTCATCTTGCCCTGCAAGGTGGAGGATGAGTGGCACAAATGACATACTGGCTTGGATCCTCCCCCCATATTTTTCTTTTTTCTTTTTCTTTTCCATACATCGACTGACGTCGCCTCCGCCCCCCTCCCTCATCTTTACTTTCACTCTGCTCTCTACTACTACTCCCTTGCGTATTCCGCGGGTAAGTTTCAGCCTGCATCTATAAATATTGCCCGGCCATTGGACGGTCCAGCCGAGCCCTATATAGTGTACGTCCCCGTGCCCCAGACCGCCGCTGAAGTATTAGATCTCGTTGATTTCCTTCCTCCTCTTCTCTTTCTCTTTCTTTCATCATGTCTGATCAGTCCAAGCAGCCTGAGTCTTCTTCTACCAACAACCCTTCCCAAGAAGGAGAGAACAATACCTCTACCCCTTCCTCCCCTCAACAAGAGAACCCTCCTACTGGTGATCAGGAAGAACAAGAACAGAAGCCTGAGGATAACACCAACACCGACAACAACAACAACAACGACACAGAAGACAAACCCAAGGAAGAGGACAAAGAAGAAGACCCTCAACCTAAACAAGAACCTCAAGAAGAAGAAGAACCAGAACCCCAACCCAAACAAGAGGAGAAAGAAGAAGACACCAAACCCCCCAAACAAGAACCCCAATCTTCCGACTCCGAACCAGAACCAGAGCCAGAACAACGCGCCCCCCAACCCAACCAAGACCGTAAACGTCGCTCCCGACCACCCCAGAAACTCCGCCAACAACAACCACAAGACAACTACTCCGACATGGACAACAACAACCAACAAGTAGACCGCCCCCGCCGCCAGCGCCGCCAGCGTCCCCAACAGCAACAACAAGGCCAGGACGGCGGACCCCTGGGCGGTCTCCCCGGCGTGGGCCAAGCCGGCGATCTCGTCCAAAACACAGCAGGTAACGCACTGAACGGAGTAACAGGCAGTGCGGGCAAAGCTGTAGGCGGGATCCTCGGCGGAGGCGGCGGCGGGGATGAAAAGGAAGGCAAGGATGAGCAGTTGCGGTTGAGACTTGATCTCAATTTGGATATTGAGGTGCAGTTGAAGGCTAAGATTCATGGTGATCTTACCCTTGGCTTGTTGTATGTTTATCTCTCCCCTTTCCTTTTTCCTTATTATTTCCCCCATCCTTTCCTTCCCGTTGATGCCCTGCCCTGGGTTGCAACTTGATATATACCCACCTACTATGATTTATCTGATATACATCAGTTCGTGACATCGAGCGAGCGCTACACTACTACACTATACCCATACATACATACATACATACATCTTATATTGGGACATACGTGACTAATTCGTGCGGATAGGAACTGAGTGTGAGTGTATTGAGTGAAGAGTACTGGGATTTTCTTGTTGGAAAAAGTCAGTCTCGTTGGTTGAAGTATTCAGTTACTATTTCGCTCGTGTGTGCGTCTATGGTCGCGGTGTCTCGCTATACTCTTCTTTCCTGTTTACTTGTCTTCGATGATGATGCTTTGATACGATACCTTCGTCTTACTACTACAACTTACTACTACTACTTGACCGACTTGTGATTTTTCTTCATCATACATATGTTACTTATCTTATGTTCATGATTGACTGTTGCTTGATACGGTCTAGATCTGGTTGTGGTTGTCTTTTTATTTCATAACGCGATTGATGAATGATGATATTGCTTACTTCCTTTCCTTTCTTCTTCTTTCGTGTGTTATGCATGAGCAGGTGCAGGAGCTGCTTTCTGCTTTCATGGGTTCAGTTGCTTTCGTTGTGTGCTGTACAGACCTGTACTTTCCACCATACTACCAGTTCTATTCCATGGTCAGTAGTTCCTAGTACAGGATAATGAATCGAGTCTAGCCTACATCTCTTCATTCTATAGCTTCAATCTGGTATATTTCTATCGTTCATCATCTAGCCAAACGAAAAGAGAAGAAATAGATCGATCCCATCATCCATCGAATATAACCATAAGCAACATCCACCATAAACCGCACCATCTAAATAAGCATGCCCAGACCAGATCGCGCCACATGGCTAAATCAGCTCAGATCAGGCCTATTATCTTTCGCGTTCCACCACATATAACGTAAATCAAAAGAGGTAGCAAAGCAAATCAATTAGTGTAACATATCAGGTCACAACAGCTCACAGTCCAGCAATGTACATCAGCCCGTATCCTACCGTTACAATTACGGCAAAAGACATCAAGCTGGCGGGGATACCGCGGGTGAAGAAATGACGGACTTGCAGATACCGCTGACCCGTCTGGGGTACCTCGGTCATGATGGCCGCTGCGAGTTGTCAGTACATACATATTTTTCTCGTATTGTCAGTGGAGGCGACTTACTCATGTTAGGGAAGCCACTGGTCGGTAGAGCCATGGCTACCGAACACATCAATGCGCTCGCCATCACGAGCAGGTTCGGGTGCGGGTCATCCATGCCGAGTCCGATCTGTCGCACAAGCGGGAGCATGATCAGGGCGGCCACGGTGTGGGAGATGAACGTGGCAATGACCAGGATGAGGGCGGAGAACACAAGCAGCACACCATAGAGACTTAGGTGCTCCACCCGCAGGCGGATGGCATTCGCAAGGGTGTGAAGGAGACCCGAGGACGTGACGGCCTTTCCGAGGCAGAGACCACCAGCGGCCAGAATGATGATCGTCCAGAGGAAGTTGTTGAAATCCTCTTTATTAAGGATACCCGTGCCGAAGAACAGGACCATCGGAATAATGGCGATAACGCCCATGTCTCCGAAAATATGCTCGAGTTGGTGACTGCCACACCACAACGCAATTGTGGACAGCGTGACAATACTGATGAACCACTGTACTCCTGTGAACTTGTCTTTCAAGGGACGGATGGCGACGGCCGTCTCGCGACCGGGCTTGAAGGTAAGCACCAGAAGCATCCAGATCGCGACAATGGAGATAATGCAAACTGGCAGTGAGATGAAGAACCAGGTCCCCCAGCTCATGCTCGGATAAATATTCTGCAAAGCGATGATGTTTTGAGGCGATGCGATTGGCGACGCGGCACCGCCCACGTTGGCGGCCAAAGCAATACCTAGGACAAGGGACTTGGCAAAGCTGGAATCGGGCGCCAGATTACGCAACAGAGGCTGGATGATCGAGTAGCAGAGCACCGGCGAGGCGACATTGCTGATCCACATACTCAGAAACATGCTCACAAACATGTTGGTGAGAAGCAAGATGTTGGGATTGGACCCGGCTTTACTCAGGACGAACATGGCCATACGACGAGCGATATCGTACTTGGACAGCGCCGCAGCGATGGTGAAGCCTCCAAGCAGCAGCATGATGACTGGCGTCCACATGGCGCTGAAAGCAGCGGCGGTGGCTTCCTTCGGTCCTAAGCGTTCGTGGGGCTTGTTGTCGGATAACATAATACGGAGCATCACGACGAGGAAAGGAATGAGTAGCGACGTGACGAATAGAGGAATAACCTGCAGCGACAGATCAAGGTTAGCTATTGAAGAAGGATGTAGGGGATGAACTGACCTCTGTAGCCCACAGCAAGCTGACGAAAACCAGCATGGCCAGACAATTCTGCTGTTCCGGCTTCTCCATTATCGGGACGGACAACAAAATGCCAAAGACAAGTAGGATGAGAACGAGGGTGACAAGACTCAGACTGCAAAGCCACTGCGGAATCCGGATGACTCCAAATGGCGTCCTGAGCATCTTGGACACCACTTCCTGCTCATCCCCTTGGCGTCGAGCTCTGGAAGGATCCTCGTCTCCGCCCAGAAGCGTCCTGCGAATACCGACGTTCGCAGCTTGAGCCTTCCTTTCGATACCAATCATCTCTCTCCAGACCGTGTTTCGCTCCCAAACAACATGTTCCCTGAGGTGCAGGCGGAGTTCACGTTTGGCGAGGGGAATGTTACCGGTGGTGACGACATTCGCGTAGACCTCTTCGACTTTGCGAATGTTGTCATCCACCTTTTCCATGGTAGAATCTTTGAAGGGATACGTCAAAGACACGACAGAATTCATGTACTCCCGACGCAGATTGCGGTCAAGGATCTTATCGTACTTCTTCAGCGCCTTGGAGAATCCGGTCTTGTTAAGCTGAATGTACGACTTGAGTCCACAGATGGAAACATAAGTCGCAACAGCCCGCTTCTTCAGCGAGAGCCCGGAATTGTAGAGATCTACGACAATTGGATCTGAAAAGTGCTCATCGTGTGCACCCCCGCGGTGCGTGGACGGACCGCTGTAGCCCAGAATCCGAGAATCGGCACCCCAGAGCACAGAATCCCTCATGTCGTCCGTACGACTACCATCCGGATTGCTAGACTCGGCGCCATGCGACCGCGGTCGATACTGATTCGCGGGTTCGTCGTCACTGTCTGCATCGTCATCGTCATCATCGGCCAGTGTTTCACTGAATGCGCTATGACGCCGTTCCTGGTTCGATGGCACCGGACGAACAATGCTCCCAGGCCGCTGTCTGGAGCTTGAACTGGCCGTGCGACCCTTGATCATGGCATCACTCATGGGATCGACATTCATAGTATCGGCCCTGTGCGAATATTCCTCGGCATCTCGGAGGACATCCTCGACCTCTGTGAATATCTCCGCCTCCTTAGATTGATAAAACGAGCAGATCTTCTCCAACTCTGCATCCAGAGCCCGACGAAATATCGCATCAGTGTTCAAACTTCCGCCATCTAACAATGGCGCTTGTTCAACATCTACATGGTCATGTCCGGCCGATCGATGCACTTCCTGTTCTAGGGAGTAAATCCTGCACATTGAACAACAGTTAGAGGGATCCATTCAACAGAGAGAATTTCCGCCAATGTAACATGCACTCTCGAAGTGTAATGTGACATTCGCAAGATAGGAAGAAAATTCCCCCGGCGGAGGACAAGGGTGAGAGAGAGAGGGCAGACGTACAGTTTCTTGAGATTGCTGTAAGCCAAATAATAAGCACTCCAGTCCGGCACCGCATTGAACTGAATGCTATGTGAGAACTTCATCTTGTCGGCGGAACCGCTAGTCTGGTGGCGGTGAGGGTGACGACGAAGAGCTTCTATCCAATATTTGATGATAACCGGTTTGTCCCGCTGTGTAGACTTCTGAGGATGACCTTCCCGGTGGTCTGTACGATGGTAGGGAGGAGATTCAGACCCCGGGTCAGTCAGCTGGGTAGGAGGAAGAGTCGCGTGAGACTGGCGGGCAGTTGTGGCAGGTGTGTCAGGATACTGGGCGAGTTCGATGGACTGGCCGCTTGGGGTTACGTCGTTATCGTCGGGAGAGGCACCCCTCGCAGAAGCGATGCGTGCCCAGGTTCGATCGCCGGCATTCGACGACACGGTGTTGGACAGGAAGGAAAAGAGGCAGGGAAGAGCGGGGCAGCAGAGACAGCGGCCGGAGACTGTCCAGCGTATTTGTGCGAGGGTGTTGGATGGGCGACGTTCCACGTTCTCAAGTCGTGCCGCTAACACTAGCTAGTTGATGGTCGAGTATACTAGCCTGGAAGTTATCTGCAGTGCGTTGGTCGTTATCGGGAGGACGAATAATGAAGCACGGGACGCCAGCAGGAATAGTTAGTACAGTACGTACTATACCCGATCGGCGTCAGACTCTCCTTCCCCACGCGTCTAGAACAGGGATTGCACCCGATCCAGCTGTCAATGAAGCATACCGCTTAACACGCCAATGGAAAGATGCCTGTAGGAGATGAAGTGCATCCTACAGATCGCGAGGAGGCAGGCAATGCGGATCGGTGAAGCTACAGATAAGCTGCTTTCCGGGGACCAGAATTGGCCAGAATTGGAGAGGGGTCCCAGCCGCGACTAGCGCTGTTAGTCATCGCCCGTACCATTGGCTCGTGGTCAAAGTCGAGGACTTCATTAGTCGCAGCACTCACTCTCACTTTAGCTAGGCTATAAACTACCTAGCAATAGTAACTGCCTAGTAGTCAGATATTTCCTCTTGAATCAATTATGCGTAAATTCTCTAATCCAAATGCTTTCAAAACGGTCAAAGAAAATGAGGTACAGGTTTCAGATAATATACAACACCATCCAGCCATCCATCTCTTTAGCTCCTCTACTGCATACCATCATAGGTACAATGTAGCCGAACGCCCTCTGATATCATCACGGTAGAGATGGCTCTCTCCATCTCTCACTCAAGTAAACTAGAATAAGTACACTACCTCCGGCGCGCAACCAATCCAAGGTTAGAACGGCCAGCCACACCAAGCTTGTGCACCTGCTCTCTCTTTTCCCACACTCCACTGCGGCCCTCGGCGACAGCAACCAGCTCATTAGCCACGCGCTGGCCAAACAGACTATCCTTACGCTTGTCAGAGGCGTCGATGATCCACTTGATCGCGGTTCTCCGGCGCTGTCTCAGAGCGAGAGGAGAAGGGACCTGCACAGACACACCACCACCAACGATACCCTTCTGTTGACGGAGCTTGAGCAAAGGCGCGACAGAGTCGACAATCAAGGTGAGATAGAGGACGGGGTTGAGAGGGAGCTGAGGAGCGGGAGGGCCCGGGAGCAAACGGCGCCGGGGGTTGATGTTCGGAGGAGGAGCAGTGCGCAAGTGATCCAGAATGAATGCCATAGTCTAACCCAGAAAACCAGTCAGTATTAATCCTCTCAAATAGGAGGAAGTCCCTCTGCAGAGTAAACATACGTTCTGAGCCTTGCTCAGCTTGCCATCTTGCATAAGCAGCTTAGTGAACTGCTCCACTATCGTCTCGTATCTCTTGCGGAAGTTCTCGGTATTGGGAAGGTTCTCAGGCGCTTCGAACTTGAGTCCAGGGTGAAGTTCGGTGGCCTGCTGGTTGACCTGGGAGATCATGTTGGCAACGACCGACGCCGAGGCATCATCGAATTCCTTTCCCTGAAGTTCTGGCTGCAGGCGGCGAGCGGACGTCGAGAATGAACGGCTACCGGAGGGGCGCTTCATCTGATCTTGCATGACCTTGGGCATGTGCTTCAGGGCCTCTTTATCACGTTGCAGAATCTATGCGGAGATAATAGTCAATATACAGGACCCAGATACGGCGGGAGAAGCAGCCGCAGCAGCAACAGCCACAACACGGCATCCAAGAAGAACCAACGCACCTCAGAAATAGGCGTTCCCTGTTCCAATTCAGGACTGGCCGGGGTACCATCGCACTTCTTATCCATGATCTTGCTGACCTCCGCGGCCTCTTCGCTAACATGGGGCAAAGGGTCCTCGGTCGGGCCCTTGGGTCTATCCTGACCATCAGAGCCCGAGGAGTTGCACCTCCTCTGCGTCCGAACGGAAGCCGACAGGCCAGACTTCAAGCCATGGCCAGTCGAGGCCGCGCAAGGCCGGTTGGTGTTGAGGATGGTCGCAAAACTGCGTCGGGAAGCAGCCGAGCTGTTGGCGGACTGACGAAGAACGGGGACCGCCCGTGCGGTGAAAAGGTTGAGACGCGGCGGCATGGTGTGATAAAGGCCCTCAATGAACAATCAATGTCAAGGAGGATGGCAGGTGAGGAAGTCACATCGACCCGAATCTGGCTCTCTTGCCTTGGAGGCCGGCGAACGATTTTCCTCTCCACATCCGCGGCTGAGTCATCCACTGCCAAGAATTTCCTTGGATGGAATGCCTCCACAGTGATGATGACGAGGTGACGATTTCCATTGCATTATCTACTACGAACTTCTACGGGATAATCTGCATCTTATGACAGGTTAACTGTCCTATCTATGATTGCAAATCTAACAAAAGCGTTTTGGTATTCCTGATTGTCCCGATTTCCGGTCTGCAGCACAGAAACAAGTCATTGGCGACTTTTGGAAACACGGCTCTTGGCCTACTGAAATACATAATTGTAGCCTGTCTGGCATACATTGGTACTGACCCGCAGCTTGGCTGAAACACAAAAGCACCTCCCATAGTAAAACGTGAAAAAGGCCCAGAACAGCATCCGGGCATGTCTGTACAAAGCCCAACCGAGGAAGCTAGCTCGCTTGTTACAACAGCATACTCGAGTTAAACAAGATTAAGGAGAGACGACGAAGAAGTAAAGGTAGAAAATGAGAAAAGTGAGCGGAGACGCTGGTAAATAGCAGCTCAATAATTGCCCAACCCATTTAACAATATATTAGTGGTTGAATAGGGCGTCTTCGTTGACATCGTCTGGGTAGATGTAGAAGGCAATTGCCAGAATTAGATACCTGTGACGGGTTAGTAAAGGCTCCTGGGCGAGTGAAGATATAGTAGTATAAGAGCAACTTACATTCCCAAGCACAGTCCACCCTCGAGGTAATTCGACTTTCCGTCCTGAATCAGGAATGTCACGACCAGTCCAGAGATGAAGAAGGCCATGGTCTCGAAGATATGGAAATGAAGTGTCATATCCACGTTCATGATCCATCCAAGAATGACCAGGAATGGCGTGACAAACAGAGCGATCTGAAGACTGCTTCCGATGGCAACACCAATGGCAAGATCCATTTTTCCTTTCCAGGCGACAACAACAGCGGTCACATGCTCTGCGGCATTTCCAACAATGGGAATGAGAACCAGACCGATGAACGTGCGACTCATGCCAGTCTTCGTCACAATGCTGTCAATACTTCCAACCAGATAGTCGGCGCAGATAGCAACCAAGACCGTGACGACAATCAATGCAACAGTGGCCGCCCACGGACTGAGCAAGCGCTCCTCCTCCTCAGCCTCTTCTACTTCGCCGCCCTGGTTCTCTGTATCATTGAGCTCATCGTTGGCTGCCTCGAAAAGCTCCGCATGCGACTTGAGCTGGAAGTAGAGGTACATCACATAGAGAACCAGAAGGATGATGGCAGTTCCGTGCGAGAGGATCAGGATGTTGTCACGTCGTTGCTCCTTATCTTTGGAGCCACTCAAAGAGGCGTAAAGGGTGGCGGGAATGATCAGCGAAGCAGACGAAACGGTCATCAGGGATGACATTGTCGAGGCTACCGTGCTATTGAAAGATTGCTGCGAGTACTTGAGACCACCGACGAAGAAACAGCAGCCGAGAACGAGCAAAATGTTGGACAGGATGCTACCAAGCATACTAGCTTGGACCACGCGAATTTGGTTGTCTTTTAGAGCAATGATACTGACCTATCCGTGAAAGGCTTGTCAGCGCCAGGTCATAACAACTCAATAGACAAGAGTTTGAGGTATACATACGATCAACTCCACGGCATTGCCAAACGTGGCATTCATCAAGCCTCCCAGGGCTTGGCCCATGGTAGCTGCCAGTTCTTCAGTCGCGAAACTCAGAAGAGAGGCCAGAGGAATGATTGCTAGAAAGTTCAAGGTGAAAATGACCGTGCTGTCCCAATGAAGAGCACCGGAGACGATACCGAGCGGCACGAAAATGAGCAGAACATTGACATAATCGCGAACGAGAGTCGACCAGGTCAAATGAGCCACACGCCTCGGCCAGTGAGACCAGTGCTGCTTCTGCTGTCGCGGACGGAGGCCAGAGTTACTGCGAGCAATGTCGCCGAGCAATGCTGCTCTCTCATCAGGCTCCGTGGAACCATTTTCGGTTGATAGGCCCGTCATTCTCCGTTTGGGGCCCCAGGAGTAGCGTCTAAACGACTTGAAGATATTGTTGGTCGCTGTAAAAGCACGTTGGAAATTCTGTTAGCCCAGTCTACCGAGCGTAGCACCTAATAGGACGAGGCGGGTAGATGTGAAAAGATGAGACAAAGGCTGGCAATGGTTGTCATTCGCCACGGATGGTGTTGTGAGAATAACAAATAGGAAAGGAAGGCGAGTTGACACGACAAAGCAGTTTGAACGAACAAAGAGTGGGGAAGGTGTAAAGCTTATGAACGACCGGATATACTGCCACAGAGTGTACTGATTTAAGTGTGCGTGAAGAAACAACAAGCCGTGCCGATCATAGCCAGCCAGCAAGAGAGTGAAAAAGCAAAATGCAAAAGTAAACGAATGGAAGGACAATGATACCTGAATAAGAGGGACGTAGATGTGAAGAAACTTGAGGTGGGGAAACGGAATTAAGAATTAGGTAGGAGTAGGACTCGAAACATGGATGAGGAGTGCTAAGGAACGATGGTTCTCTCTCTAACACTTACCCATTGGGAAATGTCAGTCCTGTGGCGACAATCTGGAACCACAACAAACGGGGGTTGAGAGATATAAGCGATATGAGCGACTGGGTCTTCTGATCTAAACTTTTTTTTCCAGTCGACTCTTGGAAACGGGGCTTAATCGAATTGAACAGTCGGTTGCCAATGTAGCACCCCGTGATCGGATGGAGCAAGTCTGATGTTGTGGCTTGTCGCGTGGGTAGGCTTTCTCTGAACTTTGCTTGTGCTTAGCAAAGGATTATCACAGCACAAGCCACCTTGCAGGCTTGGAGAGGGCGAATCAGGAATGGCTAGAACCGTGCGACGCGTGCACACGTTGAGCTTTTTTCCCAGGGTGATAGAATGAACCAAAGAAAGGGAGTTTTGCAAGGTACAGGGGCCAAGAGATGGTGGCTACGTACTCCAACCCGTACAGATTCTAGTGGTAGCCGAAAGAGTCGCTAAAGAGTGATCACGATTCCGGATGTTCCACTGGCGGTGGTAATTGGTTGATGAGGAAATTCTGGTGGACCAAAGACTGAGGGGATGGACCAAAAGGAGGGAGGCAGCTGCACAGCCGCAATCCAGATCATCCAACGTTCCAGGGATTGATGGAGGGGGGAGGAAAAGTGTGGAAAGCTGCCAATGTGATTGTGGCAGGGTGTGGGGGGCTAAGTTGAGGAAGAGTAATAAAGTAGTTACTTCGTAGTGACTGACAGTCGTAATGCTACCTGAGACGGGTTAGAAATCTTTTTAACTTGACTCTCTGGGCAGGAAGGGTACTTTTAAACGAGAGAATGATGGGAGTTGGATGACGATGACGTTGACCACTTCGCGGGAGACAATTGGGACCAGAGGATACTGCCCGAAGCCGACCGGAGAATGATTGGATTGGAGGGGAACAGAGTAAGTAGTACTTAGAGAAGGAAAGTTTGGAAAGGAAGGACTGAAAAGTTGGGATGATGGGGTTTACTGGGTGGAAAGAGTGATAGACACCAGCGTGCGGACCAGCTTCTCCATGCCGGGTAATGGTGATGTCGACTAATGCAGAGGATAGATCGATAGAGCCTGAGCTTTTCTTCCCAGCAGCAGGAATCGGCTGTTTGTGACGAGAAGCTCCCGGACTAATCCGGGTGGGTCTGATGCTTCCAGCTCCAGCCACCTTCAATCACTTGAATTTGGATGCACAATCTCAGCTTGATACTTGATGCAGTTTAATAGATTGAATAAAGGTACTAGACTACCTACTTACATAGCATCCTTCCTTAAATTTCAAACCCCCACTATGCCAGAGTCCCTCATCATGAATAAATAAATTACTGATCAAACATACCATGTTCCTGGACTGCCGTGACACCGGATGATGGTGGAAAAAACCCACTCACTAGTTCAACTATGCATTTTGCACTGCCACGATCAGGCCCCACCCTCAGGGGAATGGCCCATGGCCCCCCCCCTTTGACGTAACATGCTCATTCGTTCGCTACTTACAAAGTTCTGGACCAACTAAGTAGCTGGTTTTGACCGTGTTTAAGATTTATGAGCTGGTTGTCGGGTGTTGAAGATTGGGAGATTTAACAACAAAACCTATCTGAATTCAGTCAACATGGATCGATCGATCATCCCACAAAGTTGCAACACGTTGCTAACATTCAACATGACATGCTGCCGGATTTGCTAATATAGGAAAATCGGAGATATTCTTGACAAAGAGTGACAGCAAGCAACGAGACAGCAGTAGTGAACTACTAACTATGACATTACCACAGCGTCAGGTAACTGACTAACTACAAATCACTTCCCTTCTCAGTAACTGTGATGCTCGTATACAACATACATGGTAGCCTACAGTACTATTTACAACAACTAGTAAAGTACTACCGACCAACGGCACTTCCCTCCGATTGGACACTACAGCCACAAAGACAGAGTAGTATTCAGAATCAATAAGCGGCTGAGACATCCATCCAGCCACGATACCTAACTTACTACTACTCCAACCCAAAAGAAATGAAATTAAACTTCAAGCCTCGAAGAAATATGTTGTTGCCAGATGGATCACGGAACGAACTTAGTAGTTACTTAGACTTAGAGCAAGACCCAACTTGATCCGTGCACTCTCTATTTTCCCGTCCAGCCCGTCCCTTGCTGTTGGACCCACTTTCACTCACCGGTTGAGGTGCAGTTACCAATCAGATTACTGTGTTTGCACTTTGTTCGATTCTCTCTATACTACTAAGTAGTATAGTAGTCTATCGAGATGGATTGACCGTGTGGACTAGTTACTTACTTCAAAATTAGCTAGTCTAAATAGAATAGAATAGATTCGGTTAGGTATACATAACAATGGAGCTACTCCCAAACCCTCAACATTCCCTCTTAATATAATAGATAGATTACTGTGGCTTGTTCAAGTAACATTCCTCAAATAAGCAGAATCACCCAAGCCACAGGAACGTAGGTATGGTTTCTTTTCCGCATCAGGCAGCCTTCTTAGCAAACTCTATGTATGTACTTATCTAGGATAAACGCATAAGCCACAGTGAGTACTTGGTGTCTCACTTATCAGATGATAAAAGATCCCCGGCTAGTCACTCAGCCTAGCATAAGAACTACTACTTAAGTATTAGTGGTTTAAGCTAGGTCACGCAGCCCACCACGTGCGGGGTCGATGGATTCCGAGTGATTGGGACACATCTCATTTTGTGTCCGCGGGAGATAAGCTTGTTGTGAGGCTGTACAGCCTTGGAAGGAGGTTGGGGCTATGCTTCGCGGGTGAGTGGCGGTGTTGGGGAGATGGCAGGGTTTAATCAATGGTACGGTCGGTATTGGCATTAGAACTTCTAACAATGATAAGAGTCAAGGATAATAGTTTTCTTTGCTATCGATGCCAATGTAGATCAAGTCATTAATAAACATCTATATCACTACGTCCACAGGATAGTCGGATATATGAACAGGTATAGTAGACGGCGCCAGCCAAAACATGTCATGCTGCATGTCTTCCAGGAAGAAATCCTGGACAATCAAAAATGCCAAACCAAATGTATCAAATGCATCATCGCTATGCTGCGTCCTTAAGCAGGACCTCCGCCCAAGCCTGCGACGTTGTTAGCAACACTATTCAGTTAAGAGTCAGGAGGGATACACTGACCCGCTGCAAATGCAAGATACCATGTACGTGATGCTCCACCATCAATCCAGCTGTAATCAAAGCTGGACTGTGCGAAGAAGTTCCACGAAGATGCAGGGTCAATCAGGGCCAGGTTGGCGTACAAGACACCCTTCCATCCTCCAGTGACGTTCGACGCAGGGTCGGTGGCGTTCGCCGAAAAGAGTGCATTCCACTCCTCGCGAACAAAGTTCTGGCTTCGTACATATGGAGACGAAGGCAGAAGGGGAAGCATGTGGATACTTTAACGAGATTAGCATGATGCACGAATAGACTTAGAGAGGACATGCATACCCTTGGATGTACTCCAGGTTGTTACCGAAGTAAGTAGTGTGATCAACCTTGTTCTCAAACAGCTTTGAAACATGTCAGTCACTAACGATCAGAGTGAAAGGGCAGGCCCTGACTTACAATGCCAGTCACCTTGTTGGCGATAAAGTTCGCAGGCTGATTCTTGTTGTCACTCTCCATGAGGAAGTAGTTGTGCAAGCTGCGTCGGAGGATTCCCAGCATCAGGTTGCCGCGGGCTTCCATGCTGGCATCGCCAATCGTCTTTCCCCACATCTTCAGAGCATATGCAAACATTGTATCTTCGGAGGTTGATTCCTCGTCCTTTCCGTCAAATGACTCGAACAAACCCTTGGCCCACGAGTGCCCATGGTACCAATCAAATGAGCGCGAGAAGGGGAAGTATGGGTCGTTTGCGGCCGAGTTTCCAGCGTCGCGAACAAGCATGTTCACCCAGGCCTTGTTTGAATCCGTAAGCCATGTCGAATCCAGCGACCCAATAATGGCAGCAGCATGGATAAAATATCCATAGTGGAAGTGGTGGTCATTGTAGTAAGTGTTTCCAAAGTCAGCACCAGAATCGCCTCCATAGCTGGCAGAGGACACCACTCCCCTCCATACGCTGTCATACACCAACGGGAACTGTTGTTTGTTGTCGACAAACCGAGAAAAGGCGGTCTTCAGGTTCTGCAAAGCCGAGGCTGCCAGGTCAGGGTTACCTCCTAGCTTGTTCACTGTGTAAACAAGAGTTGCGAATTTGCTCAATGCCTTCCCACTGTAGTACATGCTGTTCAGGTCTGTCTGTTGGTCGATGCTCTGGTTGAGCTCGGTGGGCGCCACAGAGAGGATGACTTGTTTGGCAGCAGCGCTCAGATTGTTGACGTTACCGGATGATACAGTCCACGGGTCGAAGCCCATTTCCGTCGGAAGGTTCGGCTCAAGCATCGTCCAGGTTTCTCCTACAACAGCAGTTGCATTACCCTTTGTCGTTGTCCGAAGCGAGATGCTGGTCATGCGGCTCTTGGTAGTGTTGTCAAACGATTCGACGTGATGGGGGAGGGCATACATAAGCAGAGGAGTCTCTTGCAGCTGCTTCCCTGTCTTGGCGAATGCCAGATTGTATGTACCAGCACCGTTCAGAACCGACCCGGATACAGCAGCTTCCAAAGCAAAGACGCCGCTAGAGCCGTCCAACAGCTTCTCCCCAGAGGCACCCGCTGGGTTCTTGGTGATCTGAATGGTGCCAGACCAGCCGCTTGGGCCACGGAAGTTGGTGTTAGATTCCAGGCGGAAATCCGGGTCCTTTCCATCTTGAGGAATGGCATAAACAAGCCACTCTGTTCCATCCGCCAGAGACACCTTGTATTTGTAGATGCCAATCCGGGGCGAGGAAGCCGTGACAACTTTGCTAAAGAAAACACCACTCTGGATCAGGGGTTGTAGGTTGTTGTACATGCCCGTGACGAAGCCCATTCCCTGCACCAGAGGGATGGTTATTCTTTGGCTTGAGCCGGGAGTGGGACTCAGAACAGCATCAGCGGAGAATGGCAGAAGATTTTCCGCGGTCAGCACAGTCGAGGTATTCAGTTCTGTAGCCGACAGAATCATATGCTGAATGCCAATAGGATTGATGTAGTACTGGATAGGATTGCCAGGAATGTTGGTGTTGGTGGGGCC
The DNA here is from genome assembly GCF_003184925.1 of Aspergillus vadensis CBS 113365. Lineage (NCBI taxonomy): Eukaryota > Fungi > Ascomycota > Eurotiomycetes > Eurotiales > Aspergillaceae > Aspergillus > Aspergillus vadensis. The sequence goes on from NW_020292067.1 coordinate 339,780, forward strand.
ATTTGCAACGACATTAACTTCGTTGTGGGAAATGGCCATTCCATAACTTTGGGCATTCCCGCTCCCTTTCGCCCATGACACACCATAAGGATGGGTGAAGGTAGTATTGGTCTGCGAGCCTAGGAAGAGCCCAGCGTAGAACTTGTTGGTCTCGATCGGTGTAGTGACATTTTCCTGTAGTTGTTAGTACAGTTAGGACATGTCTATCACGGAAGTACATACAATTCCCTTCTTAGGCACAGGATGATCGTTCCGCGCTGTAATGGTTTGCGGAATTGGACCTGTCGCCAATGGCACAAAGACGTCCTGACCAGACATTGATGTAACTGAGGCTAAGGCCAGGCATGTTAGACATTATAAGACATTTACCCAGAGGAATCCTTACCTTGTACAACGCTTGAAGTGATAGAGTTCTCCGCTTGCGTTGTTTGACTTGCAGTCGTGGTCAGACTTGCTAAGCTTGAAGGCTGAGCCTGGCTCGCTGAGCTTGAGCTTGAAGACTGGGTCACGCTTGTTGTACTGGAAGCTTGACTGCTGGTCTGAGAAGTGGCGGTTGTAGCCTCTGGAGCGTTCTGACTAGGAGCTTCCGCCGTGGAGGTCTCAGAAGTCTCTGGCTCCGTTTGTGATTTTGTAGCTGAAGTAGTTGTATCCGCACTAGCCGGTTTATATGCTGATACCGGCACGGTCACTGGGTAATTCTTATCCCAACCCGGTAGAAACTCGCTCAATAGTTCGTTTGGCAGGTTTGCAGTGTCTCCCAGGGCATCAAAAAGCCCATCAAGGCCCAAGGGGTCTTTTCCCTTGCCTGTGGATGTCGGGGTTGGGCGCACTGGATGGCCCTCGCGCTCAAGACTGGTCGGATAGAACTAATTGGATATTAGAACCAACTCCATGATAGTCTGGCCATTCCGCACTTACGCCTTTTGTACCCGCTAGTACTCTTTCAGTTTCAGCACCCGGTGGAAATTGCGTCTTCGAAGACGCAGCTGAAGAAGTTTGTCTCGGCGCCGCGTATACTCCTTCTGCAGCTAGAAGCCACATTAGTAAGAACGAAGAGCCCCATCTGTGTTTCCTCTCCATTGTGAGGATCTGTGCCGTGTTTTCCGGACGAAATATAGAAGATAAAAGGTGTAGTAGACGGTCCAAGTCCCGCCACGCGTCCCAAGGCCAAAAGGTTTATATGTATCAAAGTGACCAGCCAGTGGGGTTGGTTGAGGAGAGTGATCAATACATGCAACAAAACAGTGACAATGACCGCAATGGAATCATCAAGAAGAGAAATATAATATAGGAGCCAGAGATGGAGATACGATCCAAATTTGGATCTCCCAAGTCTCCTTTCGTATATAATACTATCTGAGTGTACGGGACACTCGAGAGACGGGCTCCAGTATATGAGGAAGGGATGGGAAAGGAGAGTAAACAACAGGAGAAGATCGAGCGGCAGAAGACATTTTTCAAATAGCAGTGAAATAGCTCACCTAGGTCGAGTATAGATTCCGGTCTCAGCCAGTAGGATTCTCAGGCCCGGGCAAAACTCCGGCCCCGGTGCAGAAGGATACCAGACGAACACTGGCGGGCTGGAACAAGTGCCAACGAGGTATTACGAGGCGTCGATCTGCACAATGGTCAATGTTGTGTTGTCTGATCCCAGACCTCGAGGCATAACGGAAACATAGCACGGGGAATGTAGGGTTGAGGGGGGTGGAATGCACCATCCTCGGGCTCTGCCAGCCTTGGCGCATGCAGGGCGCCATCTGCCTGAAGTCGGGCGGGTATGTGCAGGGGAGATGGAAGCTTACTGCAGCCGGATGATTAAGACAGCTGATGAAGGGGGGCAGATTAATCGAAATTAATTTGCATAACCGATGGAGGGCCAAATGATTGCTTGTTGATGGTGTCTTGGACGAATTACTAGTGTGAACAGATAAAACTAGTAGTTGGTTTTGAACGGGGAGAAGAAGGAAGAGGGAGAGGGAGGGACGGGTGATGATGGTAGTTGTTGAGTTGCTTGTCGCTGTTCTGTTTGTAAGATGCGGGTAACCCAGAACAAGTGGAGCATCGATGGTTTATTGCTGCATCCCCCCATGCCTCATATACTTCCCCAAGAATTACGTACTTTCTCCTCCTTCATCTTCTGACCAAAGGACAAAGTCGAATACTGTCCGACCAGCTTTGCGACCAGCATTGAGGGTCTCATGGTCCTTGACTTGACTCTCTGTGGCTTTCTCTCAAGACCTGGTCTGAGAGGCGTATGCTCGCTAGGCATCAAGGAATGTACCCATACGCCAAGGTTAAAGTAAATTTCGATAGTTTGATTGTTGAATGCTCCATCTCTGATTTTTCCCAGCCAACGCCCGTCGTGGCATTCCGCCCTGTCAGTCGTCGTTGCAAGGGACGCAACTCACTCTCTGAGTGGCTTGCTCCTTTCCATGGATCCAAGTCGGACCGAATCTCGATGTCCATGTGGCCTGCATTCAAGGAAACCACTCCGCATTAGGAGAAGAGAGTATCACGGTGCAGGGACTCACCAGACCTGATCATCTTGGATCCAAAACACTGCTTATTCGACAACCTTAAAGGGGGGTGACCAACCCCGGAGACTAATGCCCTGCACAAAGGGTCCAGCACTAAATTAACTTGAAACCAGTGCTGGTCTGCAGATCGGATGCTACGAACAATCCGGTTGATGCGGGGATGACACAAAATCATCACCTTGACAACCCTCTAGTCGCAGCCTCTAAACCAATAAACCCATCGTTTGGAGAAATCTTAAAATGACTTGGTATCATGACCAAACTTAATTCTACAATAACGCCACCAAAAGACCCCAGGCAGGCAAGATGCCTTGCTCTCGTCTATCCAGATACCCATCATGACTGCCAATTCGTAGTAGCCAGACCACCACATCCATTAAACCATGGGCTTTTCCATCGGTTTGATGACACCTTGCTTGATCATCACGCGTGGCTTGGTTGCATTTTGGAAAGTCTCCTTAGTAGACCACTCAGGACCGATTGGCAGACGGAGCGATCTCTCGTACTGCTGCTTCGTTTCGAACGGGTGAGGGAGCTGCGTGGCCATGTACTTGGTGTTCTAGACAAAACAGCAGGCGTTAGTTCATCATGCACAAATTAAGGATCACACGCGCTAGGGCCCGACTGATCGTCGTTCTTACCTTCTTGACCCGTTTCTCGTTGATGATGACCCGGGAGAGCTTGGCATCCTTCCGGTCTTCCGGCTTCACTCCCTCGACCTTGGTGAGGAATCGTTTCTGGCGCTTTTGCTGTTTCTTGCTGATGCCATCACCGGCCCAGCTACCCCAGCCGGGGAGGGTGTTGTCAATCACTTGATCGTCTTCCTCCTTGATGGTGTCGAACTTCTCTTGCTCAAAGTCCTGCACGACTTCGTCGCCCGCGAAAGCCCTCTTCACCAGATCATGATTCTTGAGAAGCACTGGCACGCTCTCCTCCTCATCGCTACCGTACACCTCGGTATCAACCTTCTTTTTGCTAGGTGCCGATGCCTTTTGGGGTTTGGGAGCACTCTTCGATTTACCACTGCTGACATTCGCGTCATCTAGCGTGATGTCAACAGTTTGCTGTGAGTCGTTCACGGTGGCGCGACGGTTGTTGCGGTTCGTCTGCACGAGCCACGGGTTCTCCTCCGCAGCAGCATCTTCCCCATCTTCTTCTGCGACTTCCTTTTGAGGACGAACACGGGACTTGTTTTGGGAAACGGCCGGTCCCTTCTTTGCGGGACGGTCAACAACAATGTCGACCTCTTGATCCGCCTCTCGCTGATCCTCATCGTCAGAACCCGGTGCCTCTTCGAATTCATTTCGAGGCAGCTTGGCTTTGGTTTCCTTTGCTGTCTTCGCCTCCTCCTTGTTGTGACCGAACTTTCGCCGACCGACTTCGGATTCCGCCTCAGACTGCGATTCTTCACCGTGGAGCTCCCGGTTGAGACGTCGAATTTCAGCATCATTCTCTGCTTTACGCGCAGCGTCCGCATTCTGCATGAACTTCATCGAAAGGAGCTTGGCATGAGGTCCCTTGAACTCTGTGTCAGCATCATCGTCGCCTTCCAGCTGGCTAAGCTTCTGGCGGATCTTGCGCTTCTCAGCATCTGACCCAGCCTCTTCATCCCATGGGTCCTCATCTTCGGACTCAGAACTGGACGAGCCAAGGTAGTCTTCATCACCGTTGGTGACACGCTTTCCTTCGATCCTCTTCCGTAGTTCTTCCTCCCGTAGAGCAAGATCTTGTGTGCCATGCCGGGCCTCCTCATCCCAGGCGGTCCGACCAGTCTGCTTCAAACTCTTCGCCCACTTGCTCTCCTTGTGCTTCGAACCCATTCTGGCCTCTGCTCTAAGACGATCGTTCTTCTCCCTCTCCTCTTCATCCAGGTCCACACCGGCTTCTAAGAGAGCCTGGCGTTCCTGTTGCTCAAGCCTCTCTCTCTCCTTGCGGTGCACACGACGGTACGACTTGCTCTTGATTTTCTTGATGCGCTTGGCGCGCACTTCCTCCCGGAAGAGCAGATCACGACGCTTCCGTAGTTCTGCCCTGCGAGCCCTGATCTCCTCAATAGGCAGTTTCCGGGCCTGGAGTTCTTCAAATTCCTGCACCTGTTCTTCCGCTGACTTTCCGTTGTTTTCAGTAAGTCCACTCTCCTGAAGAATATTTTGGATGGTGCTTTCAAGATCCGTTCGTGGCTCAGCAGCACCCATCCGGTGCGTCTGGTTGGCTTCGGGATCAGGCAAAGGGAACATAAGGTGCTCGGCTCGGCGGTTCGCCTTGACAGTCTCCAGCCAGCGGTCAAGAGTCTCTTTGCTCTTCTCATATGCGGCCGCTCGGTCCAGCCGATCCTGTTGGCGTTTTGCAAGAGGCGCATCCAGCTTGCCAGGAACACCGGACGTCTTCTTGTTTGAGGTTGTAGCAGCGTCGACATGCTTGAGGGAACTCTTCAGGCGAGAATCTGTAATAGATGGCAAAAGATCGGCAATAGTGAGTTTTTTCGTAGAAGTCAGACCGAACTCCGTAGGGGCCCCTTGTTCTTGTTTTCCGCCTGTCTTTCGAGCCGTCTTCGTGGTACCCTCGGTGTTCATAGCGTTGACAAAGTCCTGTAGCTTGGAAAGACCATGCTCATCCACCTCGTCTTCGTCCATTTCGTCTCCCGATAATGGCAGTTCATCGTCATCGTCGTCAGAGTCGCTGTCCTCGCTTTCAGAGTCGTATTCATCCGATTCATCGCTTTCAGCCGATTGCTTAGACTTAGACTTTGCCTTCTTAGCCTTTTCCTCTTCCTCCTCTGCCATGTTCATATCCCAAGCCGTAGTCAAATCTATCGCATCCTCTCCGAGGTCGTCCTCGTCGTCTTCGAGATCATCCTCCTCCGATACTTCAGCGTCCTCGGACAAGTTGATATCGCGAGTGCGCTTCTTGCGTTCGGGGGCCTTCTGCTTCGGCTTATTCTTCATCGTAGAACTTCCGCGGAACGTGAAACCCTCGAACCGTTCCTCATCACTAGAACCCATGGCTTCGTCACTGTCCAACTCGCTGTCATCGTCACTACCGACCTCACCAATCCTCCACCGGTGTCCTTCGCCATCACTACCAGCATTTGAGTCCATTTCCGCCTCATCGTCTTCAGTGCGACGGCGCTTGCTGTAGTCCGGGCCGTCCGAATCGTCGTCATCTTGAGGGTTGTGTCGCCTGCGTTTGAACGGTTCATCCTGTTTGCCCAGACGGGTGCGCTTAACTCCCAGCTTTCCGGGGTTTTCGCTCTCTGCGATAGCAAAAGCATTCTGGTAGTTGCCGGACTTCTTGTTCTTGGGTGCGGGCTTCTTCGACTTCTGCAAGGACTGGTCCCGGTCTTTGGGACCGCGCATTTGCGTCTGCCTGCGAGGCATGATGGGCGTGTCGCAGCTCCTAAGCTGTGATCTATGTAAATAAAAAATCTATTCAAATAAATCCCAGGAGATTAAATGAAAGAAACAACAGCTTGAATGGCGACCACGCACCGCAAGAAGTTGTCAAGATGCAGCCGTTGATTTTTTTACTTTTCCGATGCGGACCACGAAAAAAGTTCTTGGCGGGGCGGAGCTACTTCTCTCTAGCGCCGCCCAGAAAGAGCCTTCCTATCGTCTCTTCCCCGAACATCTTGTCCAACGCTCCGTCTTGTTACCTCCGCAACCCACCGACCGTCAATTGCCTCCCTGCCTGCCCACCATGTTCAAGCCCTCGCAGCCCATGATGGCGCGCTTGCGCCTGACCACGAAACAGGTCCTTGGTGGCTACTACAAGGGTAACCGGACCGGATCGATGGGTTACTTTGCGAAGAACGGGTCATATGTGATCGACTGGAAAAAAGTCCGCACTTTCGCTGTGCCTGAGAACCTGGATCAGTTCAAGGTGGGATTATGCCTTCTATAATGTTCAATTGACTGTTATCTATGGGTTGAAGTGCTAACACGGGTATGTACGATTTAGTTGACCCCCTTCGTGACCAAGCGTATGCCTCCCACGAAATCCAAGTACACGAAAGAAATCGAGAAGGACGGAAGAATCGTCACCCTTCAGCGGGCTTTCAGCGGAAAGGACTACCTCGATATGTGGGCCTCGGACAACGGTCAGGAAGTTCTGGAGCAGGAGCGTCTGGACTCTGAGGCCGCAGCGGAATCGTCATCGACTACTCAGCCCGCTCGTCAATAATCGACATCGCGGTCCTTGCACTTTTCGAGAGGGAAACACATTCGGATTTTTCGGACATGATAAGGCATATCATACATACCCCCCTTCGTCCATGCACATTTTGGCGGTTACATCAGGCATGAAATGATGCGGCGCCGGAGTTGAGTCGGCTACTCTGGTGGTGCTGCTCTTTGGGGAGCGGTCGCTCAAGTTCATCGGCTCTGCATGCTTTATTTGCCGGTCCGGCTTGCGTGGACTGTATTCTATGTACAGTAGCTGTGGGATTTGATGTTGAGGGCACAGTTTTATACAGGGCTACCTAGGTATCAAGCGGTTGAGACGACAGAGCGTGTGGCTTTGGTCTTACCTTTCTTGGTACATATATTGGTTTGCGGCGCATCTCTGGGTTTTTTATTGCATATTAGCAAATGGTTTAGATATCACCAATTACAGATTTCATGAGGTTCAGGAACATGGGTAGAATCCGCTCTAAATTTGCGATGCGGTATGCATTGAGTGCTAAGGCTATTTCCCTGCAGATTGGGTTGTGGGGGGGACTCATATTAAGTTAGAGTTGGTGATACAAGCTGGGATATATGGCAGATCCAGCCCTAGTATTACTAGGAGCCTTCTAAACTAGTAGAACGGCACCTTTCGAATAATCAAAGCATAATAACCCACTCTGCAATTTACTATTCATCGCCAGGCACATTACTTACTCAAGAAGGGGGTGTTAGGGGTCCCGATCTAGTATTACTGTATCACACCGTCTGCAGTCTTCGCTTTTCTGGTTTCATGGCTACTCAGTTGGTTATATATATAAACTGTTTCTCGGAGTAGTAGCCGGTTCACACTCGTCATAAAACAGGGAATAAATGGATATTTTCTCACCTATAGCTCACCAGCATCTTCCGTATAGCGACGAAAAGATAGACAGCCTCTAGGAACATACACTCAGTTCTCACCATGCAGATGAAGAATTCCAGCATCATCTAGACAGAGCACTTGGACCATTATTAAGCGTGATATCGGCAGCGTGGCGGCAAAGTGAGTGGCAATAAAGATATTTGGTGGAAAACGGTGCGTGGCCGTAAGAAGCAATCAGCGGCGATCCCGGAGTGCGTGCAGGACGAGACAGCAAAGAGACAGCTGCAATGCTCAATCCATCCTCCACCCACCTCCGCTTCACTGCGTGTTTAGGCTGCTCATCCGTGGGCTGCGTTATGGAGACGCTTGACTGATGCTGTTCATCTCTACAGTGACCTTCACATTTGTCCGCCCGAGTCTTGTCGACAGACTTTAATCTCAGCGTGATCGTCTAAGACGAAGCTATGTTCCAGTCATTTACGGGGAACTCCCGCCGTCCACGGCAGGTTAACCTCGGGGGCCGCAATACGAACCCTTTCGCCGCATATCCCTCCGGTCGACAAAACCCTCACGGCGCAGGCCCCCAGAATACTCTTGCGATTGCCCAACAGGAACGGCTTGCGAGGCAGCAGGAAAGAGAGCGGTTGACGGCGAGCCGACTCGTCCAACGGACATGGAGGGGTTATCGGAGCCGGAAGATAACGCGCAGGACGTGGCGCACCGAGTGGGATACCATAGAGAAGAAGCAGGGCAAAGATCATCTCCCCTCCTTTGACATCCTCGCCCAACAGTCTGATGTTGTTCTGCAACCTTCCCTCCGATACGGAACAGCTGCGGACTGCTTATCGCAGCTTCGTTTGCTGGTCCAGTTTCTGGAACCGTGGGACAGTGGGGATGTTGCTCGGCTGGTATACTTCTCCGAGGCGTTCCAGAGGACATTGCATGAAGTCCCTTCAATCGCGACCGAAGGGGAATGGACCACGCCGCTGAAGAAACTGGCGGGGTTGACTCTCCGTGTCTTGCGGTCTGTGACGTCGCCAACGGTGCCGGTTTTTGCGGTTCAACATCTCCTTCAGCTACTCGTCTTTCTCACGGGGCTGATACCAAAGCACATGGCACGGCTAGCCAAAGAATACTACTCGGTCATGGTGATTCTCACAAAAGACTTTGAATCAATATCTACAAGGTATAAGCTCTCTAGGGATAGTCTTACTGAGAGTGTGCTTGCTTTGCTTCGACCCATTACGTCCGAGACTCTTACGGCCTATGAATGGTTTGCGAAAATATATTTAACTATTCCCAACCTCCCGGAATACATTGGAAGTCTGGACGGGTTAGCAAACAATATCAATTATAAGTTGCTGACCTCCGCCTTGGGGCCGTTACAAACGCTGTTCGGAGACCGACCGAAGAGTGAAGAAGACGTGGATGCTCGTCTTTGGCTGCTTGCTTACTTTATCTTCTTCCACCGTTGCGCTCTGGGAGGCCAGACAGGTCGGCCGGCGCCAGAACCGGGTTTTGTGAAGGTGGTATCAGAGCTGCTGAACTCTACCGCTGTGCACATATCTCGGCGCCTGGAGTCGGAGGATTCTAACGACTACGATGAGGCTCCCGAGCAAACGCCACTGCACCCATTGATCAAGGAGCAGCTAGTTAGCCTTGTGAATCAAAGTAATATCACGGGACTTCTTTCTGAGCTACACACTACGCATCTCTCTCAAGGGGAGTTGGCAAATGCTCAATCGGATGCATCTAAAGAAGCCAAGATTCTCGCAACATACGCTCTGACGCTACTGAGAGTATTTCCTCGCCGGGGTGATGACATCCGGATGTGGTTGTATTTGGGGTCGGCCACTTCGAATGACCAGCTGACAGGCCAGCAAGGCTCAAGAATACCCGCGATCAAATATTTCTGGCAAGCATCCAAGGCTAGCAGAATCTTCGCTGCCATTAGTCAAGATTCGACGAAAGTGTTGCCTCTGCTGAAACCGGCCGAGGAATCGCAGGGTACTAGGTATCCGGAAATCTCCCAAGTGGAAAGGGATGAAGAATGGACAATCATACTTCTATTCCTCGAGCTCTATACTTTCGTTCTGAAAGTGATGGATGATGAGGAGTTCTTTTCCAGCGAGTCGTCTTTCACCGCTTCCTCGAACACAAGAGTTTCCTGGACTAAGGAGAGCGCTCTTCCGCTGAAGGACATTAAGGATATGACGATATTTCTCAAGAACCTAGGTTTCACACTGTATTGGAATTCAGCAGATCTGAGTGAAAAAGAGGCAACCCAAGACACCGGGGGCATTCGAAGCTACTTCAGCTCGTCTGCAGCGCCGCCGGATGCCATTGCAAGTGTGAGAGACATTGAAATGAAGAACAAAGAGAAAGGGCTTCCCGGTGTTACGGGAATTCCGCTCGACTACTTCAAGGGTTTGGTCACTGGCCTCTTGCGGATGATTCATGAGCGAGATTCAAGGCGGAAATTCCTTCCAGACGGGCACTGGTTGATGACCAGCCGCTTCGACATGGAAGGCTTCATCCCTGCCGTTGTAGCAGAAGAGGAGAATAGGCACCAGCTGCAGGATGAGGATGAGGAGGAAGAACAGGATGATTTAATGAATGATGCCTACTTCGAGCCTTCCCCTGGCCTGATTGGTACTGGCCGCGCTCAACAAACGCGCCGTATCGAGGCACTGAGACGTCGCCAACAACAGGCCGCTCGCAGGAAGCAGCTGGAGGCTGTGGCCCCGAGGATGGAGATTCTCCGCAACATGCCTTTCTTCATACCTTTCCCGACGAGAGTCCAGATCTTCCGCGAGTTCATTTATCGGGATCAAATGCGCCGAAGACAGGGGTATATCGATCCGGATGCCTGGCGCATGTCTGTGGCGCAGGCCTCAATGGGCCGTCTGATTGATGGGCGCCCTGCCGTGCAAGATATACTGAGCCGGCACCATGCCAATATCAGGCGTGAGAGCATTTTCAAGGACGCATTTGATGAGTTCTACGAGCTGGGGGATGGGTTGAAGGAGCCCATTCAGATCACGTTCATTGACAAGTTTAATACAACCGAAGCTGGTATTGACGGTGGTGGTGTTACCAAAGAGTTCCTCACGAGCGTGACTAGTGAAGCTTTCAAATCGACCAGTGATTTGAATTTATTTGAAGAGAACGACCAGCACCTGCTCTATCCGAACCCTGCTGCAGTCGAGCAGCGGCGAGAGCTTCTACGACAGCTCGGCTTTGTTGAGAACACTGCGGAATGGAACGAGAACGTCCGTGACCTACTTAGGCGCTATGAATTCCTAGGCCGTATCATTGGAAAGTGTCTATATGAGGGCATCTTGGTGGATGTCAACTTTGCCCCGTTCTTCTTGCTGAAGTGGGCTTTGACGGGCGGCACGGGTTCGGCCCAGCGTGAGACAGCCTACCGCGCCAACCTGAATGATCTGAAGGATCTGGACCAGGGACTGTACCAGGGATTGGTAAGTGAAGCGTGTGGCTCAATAACACTGTGTTCTAGCTGCTAACCCATGCTACAGTTGCAACTGAAGAACTACCCTGGTGATGTGGAAGACTTCTCGTTGAACTTCACCGTCACTGACACGATACCGCTTCCCGACGGGGGTAACCGTACGACTACCCGGGACTTGAAAAGCCACGGGTCAGACATACCTGTTACGAATCAGAATCGGTTGGTTTATATCTCTTACATTGCACGCTACCGGCTTCAAGTCCAGCCTGCTCTGCAGACCAACGCTTTCCTTCAGGGTTTGGGACAAATCATTCAGCCGTCGTGGCTGTCGATGTTCAACCAGACGGAGCTGCAGACCCTTGTTAGTGGTGATTCAGGAGACATTGATGTAGCCGACTTGCGACGCAACACGCTTTACGGAGGTGTATACACGATCGGGGATGATAAAGAAGAGCACCCCACCGTGAAGCTGTTCTGGGATGTGATGGAGAAGATGTCCAACGAAGAAAGACAGAAAGTGCTTCGGTTTGTGACGTCGACCCCCCGGGCTCCTTTATTAGGTTTCAGCCATCTCAATCCTCGTTTCAGCATTCGAGACTCGAGCGAGGATCAAGAACGACTCCCCAGTACGAGCACCTGCGTGAATCTTCTCAAGCTGCCCCGGTATACCAACGCCAATACCCTTCGGGAGAAGCTTTTGTATGCGGTCAATTCCGGAGCTGGATTTGATCTGAGCTGAGGGGAATGGAGAGTTTGCATGACACGGATCGGTCAATGCAATTATGCCTGCAGCGCATTTAGTGAATAATTATGAGTAGCATAGCTAGGCGTCCTGGTGATCCATGTGTTCTTTTTCTTGTTGTTGTTCTTGTGGTTGTTGATAACGCGTTTCATTGTGTGTCTATTCCATCGAGGATGGGTGCTATTTCTAGCTCGAGTCCTAGTATCTACTACACTTGCTTTCGTCTCGGGGCTTTGTTCATATGGCGAGGGGTAGCTTCGACCAACCAGATAGATAGCTTTCATCATTATTTATTCGAAAATGGTTCGCTTTGTTAAAGATCCTTTGTTGATCAAAGGCCCGGCCTCTGCACGAACACTGTGGCTGCCGTTCCAAGCTCCCGTACCAATAAAACCATGAATGGATGGTGAATGAATGAATGAATTTAATGGATAATCGATGGGCTGGTGATATTCTTGATTGACTGCCTGATGGTGGCCTAGCCCCGTTTTAATGCCTGAGGCACATGTAACTTAAGATCCTTCAAATGTTAGTTTGGTTTTTTTTCCTTTTTTTTTTTTTTGCCGCTCGAGTTTAAAGGCCGAAAAGGAATCCACCATTCCGTGAAGCGCCGTTCAAGCAGCGAGGACCATACCCTAATAAGGTTTAGCGCCACCTGCCGACCCAAAGAGAGCAAAAGAAAATTTTATCGTTTTGAGTTTTTTTCAGATAAAAAAAAAAGAAAAAAAAAAGGCAGGCAGAATTTCAGACAGTCACAGTCAGAGAAAGGTCTTTTTCGGGGCGATTTTCATTCTTCGCCGTCTCTTCCTCTTCCTCCTCCATCCGCTCTTCTTTCTTCTTTCTTCCTTCCCCAAAAAATCCATAAAACCCTTCTCTGCTGTCTATCCCCAGCATCCTTTTCTCTTCTTCCTCCTTTTTCATATCTCCCTTTTTCGAAAACTCCTCGAAAAAAATCCCCTAAAAAAACCCGGAAAAAAGACCAAAAAAACCAAAGTAAATACTCCCTTTCCCGTCCATCAAAATTTCGTGTTCGTGTTGGGGCCCTACTGTGACTTTTTCCCACTGTCTCCGAAAAGTTGTGCGGTGTGTGTGTGTGGGCGCGCGTGTTTTGTGCGTGCATCTGGAAGTTTTCCCTCTACCGCATATTCTTCATCCCTCGTGATCGTCTCTTTCGCTTCACTTCCCCAGCCTTCTTTTCATACCAGCAGCCGTTGTCTTGACGGTCTTTCCCGGTGTCTTAAGTTGAGGTTGTACTTTTGCTGCGTGGATCGTCATTCCTCCACCATCCCCCCTCCATCTCTTGTCAACCTTCCCTTGCCTGCCTTCTATCTCTATCACGGTGATAGTGTGACCGCCTGGGAAGGAAATCCCCGTCTCCATCAGACAAGCCCACACTGCCTCTGATTTCATCTTATCCCCTTGCTCATCTTCCCGCTGTCATCATTCATCTCTTTCTTCTTTGTCTTGCGATTGTTCTCGTTCATTGTTGCTGGAGAGCTTTGTTCCAATCCTCCAATTCCATCGCTTGTTACAGCTTGTCCCTCTCCCACCTCCCCACTTACTCTCTCGTATCCTCTTCATCGACACCTGTGCTAACATTTTCACCTCTTGTCCAACAGTAACACCACAAAAATGTCTGCCGACGTCTCTACCACCCCCGCTGCCGAGAACGTCAACGGCGCCGCTGAGGCCAGCCCTGCTGCTGCTGCCCCCAGTGCCACCACCCCCGAGGTCACTGCCGTTGAGAACTCTACTCCGGCTCCCGCTGCCAACCAGCCTCACTCGGCTTCCCTCTATGTCGGTGAACTCGACCCCTCCGTGACCGAGGCCATGCTCTATGAGCTGTTCTCTTCCATCGGCCAGGTTGCTTCCATCCGTGTCTGCCGTGATGCCGTCACCAGACGCTCTCTTGGATACGCCTACGTTAACTACAACAACACCGCCGATGGTGAGCGTGCTCTGGAAGATCTCAACTACACTCTGATCAAGGGCAAGCCCTGCCGTATCATGTGGTCCCAGCGTGACCCCGCTCTCCGCAAGACTGGCCAGGGCAATGTCTTCATCAAGAACCTGGACAGCGCCATTGACAACAAGGCTCTCCACGACACCTTCGCCGCCTTCGGCAACATTCTCAGCTGCAAGGTCGCTCAGGATGAGTTCGGCAACTCCAAGGGATACGGTTTCGTCCACTACGAGACTGCTGAGGCTGCCAACAACGCCATCAAGCACGTCAACGGCATGCTGCTGAACGACAAGAAGGTCTTCGTCGGCCACCACATCTCCAAGAAGGACCGCCAGAGCAAGTTCGAGGAGATGAAGGCCAACTTCACCAACGTCTACATCAAGAACCTCGACTCTGAGATTGATGACGATGAGTTCCGCAAGATGTTCGAGAAGTTCGGTGAGATCACCTCCGCCACCCTCAGCCGTGACCAGGAGGGCAAGAGCCGTGGCTTCGGTTTTGTCAACTTCTCTACCCACGAGAGCGCGCAGGCCGCCGTCGAGGAGATGAACGACAAGGAGATCCGCAGCCAGAAGCTCTACGTCGGTCGTGCCCAGAAGAAGCACGAGCGTGAGGAGGAGCTGCGCAAGCAGTACGAGGCTGCCCGCCTGGAGAAGGCTTCCAAGTACCAGGGTGTCAACCTCTACGTGAAGAACCTGACCGACGACATTGATGATGAGAAGCTCCGTGAGCTCTTCGGACCTTACGGCACCATCACCTCTGCCAAGGTTATGCGCGACACCAACGTCGAGCGCGAATCGTCTCCCGACTCTGCTGGTAAGGAGAAGGAGGCTAACAAGGAGAACGACAAGGAGGCCACCCCCGAGGCTGAGAAGGCCGAGGAGAAGGCCGAGGAGAAGGCCGCCGAGTCCTCCGAGGAGAAGGACAAGGAGGCCAAGAAGTCTGACAAGAAGCCCTTCGGTAAGAGCAAGGGTTTCGGTTTCGTCTGCTTCAGCAGCCCCGATGAGGCTTCCAAGGCTGTCACCGAGATGAACCAGAGAATGGTCAACGGCAAGCCCCTCTACGTTGCCCTTGCCCAGCGCAAGGATGTCCGCCGCAGCCAGCTTGAGGCCAGCATCCAGGCTCGCAACACCATCAGACAGCAGCAGGCCGCCGCTGCCGCTGGTATGCCCCAGCCTTACATGCAGCCCGCTGTCTTCTACGGCCCCGGCCAGCAGGGTTTCATCCCTGGTGGTCAGCGCGGCATGGCCTTCCCCCCTCAGCCCGGTATGGTGATGGGTATCCCCGGTGGACGCCCCGGCCAGTACCCCGGTCCCTTCCCTGGCCAGCAGGGTGGTCGCGGCATGGGCCCCAACCAGCAGATCCCTCCCAACTTTGCTCAGGGCATCCCCATGGGCATGCAGGGCCCTGGTGCCATCCCTAACGGCATGGGCTACCCCCAGATGGCTCAGGTGCAGTTCGGACGCGGCGCTGGTGGCCGTGGTCAGGTCCCCGGAATGCCCATGGGTCAGGGTATGCGTGGCGGTCCCGGTTACGGCCAGGGCCGTGGTGGTGTTCCTGTTCAGCAGGGTCAGATGCGCCCTGGCCAGGGTGGTCGCGGACAGAACGCTGCTGCTCCCGCCGGTCCTCAGGAAGGTGCCGCTGGTGGTGTTAACGCTCAGACTCTCGGTGCCGCTCCCCCGGCCCAGCAGAAGCAGATGCTCGGTGAGGCTCTCTACCCCAAGATCCAGGCCCAGCAGCCTGAGCTGGCTGGTAAGATCACTGGTATGCTTCTGGAGATGGACAACACCGAGTTGCTCAGCCTGTGAGTATTTCCCTTCTCCATTTTAGTCTGTTACTTCTAGTTGCTAATACATTATTATAGGCTTGAGGACGAGGAAGCCCTTCGCGCCAAGGTCGACGAGGCCCTTAGCGTTTACGATGAGTACATGAAGAACAAGGGCACCGAGTCTGAGGCTCCTGCCGCTGAGGCTGCCAAGCCCGAGGCGGAGAAGGAGGCCTCGACTGAGGAGAACAAGGCGTAAATTCGCGTCTCATCTCCTGCACCGGTGGTTTGATTTCAGCAGTCTGCCATGTCGAATTTTTTTGACTCCCACCTATTTTTGATGACCTCTTCTACCTCTTCTACTCGAATTAACGATTTCACCTCTTATTTCCCTCCTATCCGACACCTCCTTTCCATTTTACCCACCCCTCAACCTTTCCACTTTTTTTTTTTTTTTTTTATCCCTCTCTTCTCCTTCCCTCCTGGTCCTGATATCCCTCGGTTCCCAAAAGTTCTTTGTTAGTGGTGTCATCGGTCCATGATTAGCGAGCGACATCACCTTTACCGGATCTCCTGTCTCTCTTTCTTTCTCCTTCCTCTTGAATGGCGCTTTGGGGTTTGTTCCCTGGCAATGTTAGCACGTGATGCAAGAGGGCGATGGGCAAAGGAAGGCGGGCAAATTCTGGGAACGGAGATGAAAAGTTGTTCGGATGCCATGGTTCTCTTATTTCATGTCACGAGAGGGAGGAAGTTGTGACGTCTTCTCTTCCTATCCCCGCCATACTACCTACCTCGTATCCTACGATATGACACGAGTGTAATATAGACTTATGACTTCCTCACGGGATCGTTCTCACGTATTATACGTATATGTAGATATCCTTTCCATTCGTAGCCGTAACTTGTTGTATTTACATGGTCTCTGTATCTCGTAATATGCACTATCATACATCGCCCCTTTCTCATATACCAACCCATATATCCCAATCCATGATGGAATAAGTACCGCCTTCAAAAAGAAGGATACTGCTGCCCAAACATATCCGCCAAATCATCAAAATTACTCCCCTCGAGCAGATCCACGATCCCAAAATCAAACTCTCACCGCATCTCCATTATTATCATTAGTATTAGTAATAACCCCTTCCGCAGAGAATAACCTCTCCTCATGAGACAGATGTACATGGCCGCCACTAGTATTAGCAGGTTCATGCAGACCGGATGTTATCGCAGCAGTAGCAGCAGAAGTAGAAGTCCTCCCTGCTCGTCCTCTTGCATATTGATCATCCATATTCGTCGATGATAGCGAATTAATGGGAGTGAAGAAGGCGGTGTGGTGAGGATCTACTGCTACTTTCCGTCGTTTGTTGGGTGATCCTTCACCTGCTGCAGTGATGCCTGTTTCCTGGATAGTTCGAGATAGAAGGGAAAGTGCCCTGTGGCAGTGTTTGGCTGCTTCCCATTGCGTGGACATGGTGTGCAGGATTGTGAGACATTTGGTGATTTCTCTGTTTTGGGTGATGTTAGTAAGGTGGATGGTAGGTAGGTAGGTTGGGGCGGGTGTGGGGTGCATGCAGGTTAGGAGAGGGGGTTTGTGAGACAAGGTGTGCAGGAAGAAGAGCCGAAGAGGGGGTATGCAACGTACTGAGCTCCCTTGGACAAGACGTATTGGCGGAGTTGGCATGCAAATGCAAGGATGAGACCTGACATCCAGGCAGCAGAGAGGAAACCGGGCCAGAAGAATGATTGGCTGCTTTCTTGCTGCGTCGTTAGAGCGGAGATGATCTCCCTTGCGGCGTTGATGCAGGTTTGGAGCCCTGAGCAGAATTCGGGGGTGGATGGGCTGAGGGAGAGGGAGGGACGGTTGATGAGGAGGATGAGGTGTTGGTAGAGGACGGTGAAGAAGGGGGCGAAGTTGAATGCTGTGGTGGTTGTTGCTGCTGGGGATGATGATGAGGGTTGGTGAGTGGTTGATTGTTGGTGTTGTTGCCCTTGAAGTGTTTCAATGGAGAGATTGTTCCACCATTTGTGGACGTCTGTGATGAGGAACAGTACGGAGCTGCGTGGGACAGAGCGCACTGTAATGGATTTGTGGAAGAGCTCGAGGGCTCGTCCTGTCAGGGTGCCGGACTCGACGTAGCTTGCAAAGGCGAGTTCGCGGCGGTTTTGCTGGGCTTCTTCGGCTGAGGAGCTGCTGTGGGCCGAGAAGGTACGTGGTGAGGTGTTTTCGTGGTGTTGGTTGCTTGTGAGCTGGGAGCGGTGTTCCCTTTGCTCAGGATACGAAGTAGATCGGGCGAAATGCGATCTATTGTACATTCCTGGTATATGGATTTCAGGAGCATTAGGCGAACAGACATCGATATCCGAGTCTTGTACGCCTAGGGGTAGCCCAAGTGCCTGGCTTAGGTATCGGTCAATGGCGTATGCACACCAGAAGATCCTCTTGCGTAGCTGTCTGTCGTGGGTTGTGAGCTCCTTGTATCGGTATGGACAGCGATGCAGACCAGCGTGCAGCATGGAACGGAGCATGCAGCCACCTACGGTGGAGGCTGTCCGGAGGGACATTTTTGCAAGCAGATATAGTTGGCAAGCAAGAAGTGCCTGCAAGGATAACATATCGTGCTTATTCGTTAGCGTCCCCAGGAGAGAATGCATGTTACTGGGCGATTCAATCCGAGACCCCAGCGGAAGTTGAATCTCCGGATGAACAGAATTGGCCAAATTAAAGATACATTGGAAGATTGTTGTCCAGCAGACATGTCGGTGATCCGCCATTGATGCATTACCAGTTGGCTCCTGGCGGTCTTCTGAATAGAGGCCCTCCATGGCCTGCAAGAAAGTAGGGCCATGCAGAAATGGGAACAGAGGATGCCAAACTTTGAAGTACATCATCATGAGTTCCCGAGCTGTATCAAGCGGGGGAGCATTCCCCAAGACTGCTGCTACTGCGGGATCATATGCCCATTGGCTCGGAAACTGATCATCCTGCAGTGCAGCCGGGGACGTTTTCTGCGAGGCATCACTGCCTACCAGGGTATCCTCTGGCTGGGGGAAGTCTTGTGCGGGCGATGAACCACTCGGATCTAAACTTTCGGAGAAAGCCCGCCGGACGGTATTAATGAAGTAGACACCACTGGGGCTACCGACAAATTGGCTCTCATCCTTGGAATGGGCAGTCAGGGAACCAATCTCGGATGGGCCATTGGTAAGGTCCGGAGGCTCCATTCTGGTGGGATCATGATGCTGCCGTCGCGGATAAGGAGAGAGCATGGAAGAAAAGATGGCGTTGAAGTCTAAGAATCTCGGATTGAACTGCGAGTCGCAAATCCGTGTGCCTGCTTAGTCATGGACGACACTTCCACCGTCACCAATTCTGATATTACTGAGGTCAAGGTCTGTATATATATAATATTTATTCCGAAAGCAAATCGGTAATTCTCAAAACCCCATACTCACATGCAGACTCTCAACAGTTAGTGGGTGAATTTACTTTGAAGATGTGGACGTCTATTGCTGGCCAGTCTATACTGCTTGCTAGATCGGCCAAAAGAAGTAGGGAACAGAGAAGGGCAAGCCAGATGTTAGTTACTTCCAACTAATTAATCGGAATAATGCTGTTTCTCAAAGATATGTTGCCTATTTGAATGGATGGAAACTAGAACTAAGGATAATGCAACTGCATGTGGAACCGTTCACTCGATGCTATGCTTGACAGGAGAGGAAGTATTTCTATTTCTCGTCTTTCCCAACACCAACACACAATGCGAGAAAACCCAGGCAAATCGTCAACCGAAGAAGACCAATTACCGCATCTCTGTTTACTATGAAGCCAACTGCTGCTCGATTTCTTTGCAGACCGCATCCACAACTCCCTGCGTATTCGCCGAACCCCCGAGATCCGGTGTCAAAATTCCAGCAGCACACACCTTTTCGACACAATCCATCAGCTTTTTGGAAGCATCTTTCTCACCCAACCATGTGAGCATCTCTGCAGCGGACCAGAAGGTAGCCACCGGGTTGGCGACACCCTTCCCCATGATATCGAAAGCGCTTCCATGGACCGGCTCGAATAGCGAGGGGTTCTTGCGGGTAGGGTCGAGGTTGCTGGATGGTGCCACACCAATGGAACCAGCCAGGCCAGCTGCCAGATCGGACAGAATGTCCATATGGAGATTGGTTCCCACAATAGTATCCAGCGAATCCGGCTTCGAAATCATGCGGAGGGTCATGGCGTCCACCAACACCTTGTCCCAGGTGACATCCGGGAAGTCTTTCGCGACCTCCTCAGCGACCTCATCCCAGAGGACCATTCCATGGCGCATGGCGTTACTCTTGGTGACGACGGTCAGGTGGCGACGTGGTCTGGAGCGTGCTGTTTCGAAGGCAAAGCGCATAATTCTCTCGACACCAACCCGTGTGAATATGGCCACCTCTGTCGCAGCTTCCCATGGCTGACCCGTGTGGCTGCGTCCACCTTGACCACAATACTCTCCCTCGGAATTCTCTCGCACAAGGACCCAATCAATGCCATTCACAGCTGTGGTCAGAGGTGACTTGGTTCCGGGAAAGGTGCGCACAGGACGGACGTTGGCGTATAGTTGCAATGGACTGCGGAGTGCTAGTAGCAGGCTCCATAAGGAGACGTGGTCGGGCACGTCTAGATTGATTAGTGCGTGAATTTCGAATGACTGCTTGTCTTGACAGGATCGAATATCCATACCTGGATGTCCCACAGAGCCAAACAAGCCTGCGTCGAATTTCCGCAGAGTATCCAAATAACCTTCAGAAACGTACCGACCATGTTGCTTGTAGTACTCAGTGCCCCATGGGAGATGCGTGAATTCAATGTCGAATGTGTTCAACGTCTGAGCGAGCTTGTTGACCACTTCAATGGTTGCTCGCACCACTTCCTCGCCAATGCCGTCACCGGGAATGGATGCGATGCGATAAGTAGGTTTCTCTGTAGCCATGGTGTTTTCGCAAGATTGAAACACGGTACTAGTAAGATCTGAGGCGAAGAACGAATCTCTGGATGTCAATACTATGATCCCCGCATCTTGGATGCTCTATATACTTCCCCGCTCCGGCTATTATTCAGGCTGAAGGTTTGTCCTGCGCATGTCGCCATATTTTCGCCGCATGCAACTTTATTCGTGTCTTGTGATTCCACCTTTCAATATCTACTATAGCCAGTAGTTCATTTTCGTTGGTTCTATTATTTTTGGAGCTAGTATAGTATGGAGGCAGAGATGGATACTGCTGCGCTTATCTAATCTAACCTATACCGAATTAGGGTCAACCGCACAGGCCGGCTTCCTACTGATCTCCATATGCCGTTCTGCGATGGACTGGCTAGGTAGGCCACAACCACCAACGTGTATAATGTATAGATGCTGAGTAGATGGACAGATGTGCAGAGCAGGGTGATTGTTGATCCCTGAAGAACAGACACAGGCACAGCACAGAGAAGGAGCCACGCGTCGGCTAAGCGTTCAGCCGTGGAAGTCCCACCGACCCTGCGCTTATCCCGAAGTGGCAATCACGATCGACCCGAATTGCTTAGCCTTTCTATGGCGGCAGTCCGCTGCTCCATAACGCTTTTCCTCGAGCGCCCTCTTAATCCTGCCCTCTGGCTGATACTTTGTACTACGATGATCCCCGAGCGGAGCCGGTCAATTTACTGCATACTTTACTGCGTTACCCTTCGTCCAAACTATTAACCGGTCAACAATGGCGCCTGCAAGGCCGAACAAAGTGTCGCGCATCACAGTGGCTTGTAATTCCTGCCGGTTCCGGAAACAGAAGGTGAGATTATTCTATTCTTCGTGATTCTTCGCATCTAACAGTCCATGTGTTTCTAGTGCAGCGGCAATAAGTAAGTAGAACGTTCTCGTTCTTAGTTCTATCGCTTACTTATGCAATCCAATCTGAAAGGCCAATTTGCACTCAATGCGACCAGCACAATCGGTCGTGCGACTGGCCCGAACAATTAAAACGGTAAGCTACGCTAGCTGCTGACTTACGAGTGTCCAAGCTTATACGTCTTAGTGGCCCGGCAAAAGGTTACATAGAAGCCTTGGAACACCGTCTTCATGAAACAGAGAGTCTTCTTTTGAATCTTCTCGCCCAGATCCCGGACTCTCAGCTCTCTGCCAGTGTCCAGGGACGCCAAGATCGTTCAAGCAGGCATCGGAACAGCGGCAGTCCGCCTCAAACGTACTCGTCATCTTCCCGCCTTGGAAAGCGAGGCACCGACTATTGGAAGAAGTTTCCTCTACACACAGTACAGGAAATCCGGGACTGGCAGAATGACTGTTTGAGCAATGAAGGAGATGGTTCGTCACGACACTCTTCGGGACCTGAAGCCGCTGAGCGTCCTACTGTCTCACACCCTGAATACCAACCGGAGACTGGATCTCCAAAAGACCAGATGCCCGAGTTCCAAGGATATCGTGAAATGCCTACGCTACCACGGATACACCAGATTGACATACCCAATAGCCCGATCGATGCCGGTTTATCGCCGGCTAAAGTTCCATATAGCAGCGCATTAGATGGTGAGGCCAGGGAGAACCGTCCACGAATGGATCCTGTTTTCGAAGCGATACAGTATCAACGCGCTCGAGCGGAGGCGGTTCATGAGTTTCCTAGTTTGCAGAAACCGAGTCTGTGGAGGGGTGCACCTCCAGTGAGCTTTCAACAGCAATTTCTTTGGTAGTCCATCGGACAAGAGATACACGGGGCCTGCAAGAGATCGTTGACGACAAACCTGATCCATTGCTGGATGTCACAGCGTTATAGTTTCAGCGTTGTGTCTTTATAAAAGAATCTTTATTCTATTATGGAGGAGTCCTTGGGTCTACTGGTTAAAGGGGACCTATATGCTGTATATACAACGGCCTAGTCATATACTATTTATCTATCAGTATGACTAAACGAGTAAGATATCGGGAGACTCTCAAGACCGGCCTCTCGGAATTTCAGTAATCACAAAATGCATCATAAATTACCTGTAAAACCTGTGGGATAAGATTCTCGTGATATATTACCCAATCGGGAAATCATGAATCTATCCGCCCGTCCCCACAACAAAACCCATATCCGTCGCAGCATTCATCCATCCCATCAATAGTCTTCCATATGATACTTGAGACTTAAGCAATACCTTCAGGCATATGCTCTACACAATAGCTCAGCACATGGGATCCTGCAAGTATCTCAAGCACTGCGCGTCTTACATCGCCATGACGCCATCAACCAATTAATACTAGGACGAAGTATATTCGCCGCCAACTATACACAGTACCATTACCACACAGCATATCACTCACTCAATCATGTTTACAAACCTGCATCTTTTGTGGAACCTTTCGTTCTAAATTTGGTCATACCATATACAATGAAACTTTATAACGCATGACCTCATCATAACGCTCCTTCAAACCTACTACTGATATACCTGGGTTACTTAAACCAACCTTTTTCCCCATTTCCAGTCACACCACATCACATCCCACTCGCAATCATAACTCTTACAGATCATCCCCTGCCAACCAATAACCACCCCCAATAAACCAATCCAATCCAGTCAAATCCTCTACTCATCCAAAATGCCCTCCAAACCAGTCGCCTCCCCACCCCCGCAACCGAAGAAAGTCCACGGTGCTGTCCGCGACGACGACCTCCCCATCGACGACTACGAGAACGCCTGGCACGAACAGCAAGAAGAAGAGGAAGAGGAATACCGCGAGCAGAATGATATCGCCTTCAAGGCTCCGAATGTTGCTGCCGCGAGGAGGATGAATACCGGTACTGCGCCGAATCCTGTCGAGGGGACGCGGAAGGGGACGACGGGGTCGGTTAATAGGTCGAAGACGACGCATTAAGTCTGTCTATCTATTCTTTCTCTTTCGTGAGCCATGGGTGATGTATTTATTGTATTGGGGGTAGGTTATGGTTTACGTTTGAAGTTGTGTGTAGTGTATATCATGAATCTAGTTTTTTGAATTTCCCTTTTTATCCAACCAAACCAGTCATCAACATCAACATCAATGTTATATACAACAATCACAATCTATAAACAACCATCATACTTATGCAAAATGAAAAAGTGGTATATAATAAATTTACAGCATAGGCTTCAGATCAGCAGAAACCTTGAAAGGAGCGGCAGTCTTGCTGCGGATCTCCTCGACGGTCACGCCCTCGGCGTACTCGGCAAGAGTCAGACCCTCGGTAGGGCTGACTTCGAAGACGGCCAGATCGGTGATGATCTTCCACACGCAGCGGGGTCCGGTCAGGGGGAAGCTGCACTCGGGGAGGATCTTGGGGTTGCCCTTCTTGTCGGTGTGTTCCTGTTCAAACTATTAGTAGTTGTTCGGGATTGTGAACGTAGGTAAAGAATTGTGACTCACCATGGTGACGACGACCTTGGTCTTCTCGGGGTTGGAAACGAGGTCCATGGCTCCGCCCATACCCTTGACCTTACCGGGAAGCATGAAGTTGGCGAGATCTGAATTCAAGGGTTAGTATTGTTCATTATAAGTTTGTGGTGAAGGGTGCTGAGCTTACCTCCGTACTGGCTGACCTGAAGAGCACCAAGCATGGTCAGGTCAATGCGGCCAGAGCGGATCATACCGAAACTCTCGTGGGAACCGAAAACAGAAGCACCGCGACCCAGGGTGACGGTCTCCTTGCCGGGGTTGATCAAGTCGGGGTCCTCCTCACCGGGCTTGGGGTAGCCACCCAGACCCAGGATACCGTTCTCGGCCTGGAGGACGACCTCAACACCCTCCTCAACGTAGGCGGGAGCAATCAGGGGCATTCCGATACCAAGGTTGACGTACATGCCGTCCTTGAATTCCTTGGCGGCACGCTTGACGATACGTTCACGACGGATGGTGGCCTCACCGGAACCTACAACACCAACACATGTTAGCAAATGTGCGCTATGAACTCGGGGCTTGGACTGGGTACGGACCAGCCTGGAGCATCTCGTTGGGGTCCTTGGCGAAAGTGAGCTTCTCGATCTTCTTCTCGCCGGTGCTCTGGATGACCTTGTTGACGTAGATGCCCTGGAGGTGGATGCTCTCGGGGTCAATCTCGCCAACTTCGACGATGTGGTCGGCCTCGACGATGGTGTACTTGGCGTTCTTGGCCATGGCCTCGTTGAAGTTGTTCATGGACTTGCGGAACTGGCAGTTACCGAGCTTGTCGGCCTTGTGGACCTTAACCAGGGCGTAGTCACCGAAAATCGATTCTTCCAGGATGTATTTCTTTCCGTTGAATTCGCGTTCTTCCTTGGGGGCGTTCTTGATAGCGACGCTACCGTCCTTGTTGTAACGAACGGGGAGTTCACCAGATTGCACTATACAATCGAATAATTAGTCTAAGTCCGGGACATAGACAGCCATTGAAGTATGCGTACCAATTGTTCCGTAAGCAGCAGGGGTATAGAAGGCAGGGACACCAGCGGCACCAGCGGCACACTTTTCCGCAATGGTACCCTGGGGGGTCAATTCCAGAGAGAGGTCACCAGTGAGATACATTTTCTCGAAGACCTTGTTTTCACCGATAAAAGAGGCAATCATCTTGCTGATCTGCTTGCTTTCCAGCAGCTGGCCTATTATTGTTGTCCGTTAGACCAATTACAAACCGTGTAATCGTTCAATCGCACTGGGGTAGACCTACCGAGACCAACACCGGGCATACCGGCATTGTTGGAGACGACAGTCAGATCCTTGATGTCCGGACGGTCACGGACGGCATCAATCAACGTAGTAGGGACACCAGCGAAACCGAAACCACCGACGAGAAGGGTCGAAGAACCCTTCATATCCTTGATCGCTTCCTGAGCGGACGGGCATAGTTTATCGATTGCGCGCTTGGCAGTTGAGACGGAGAAATTCCGCCTCCAGATGGGGCGGAACACCGCAGGAACAGGCCGCGACATGATTGTCGACCAGCCTTAAACAAAAGAATTGAGATCTGCGGAGGGAGTCAAAAAAAACCTGGGGAAAAGAAAGGAAAGAAGAGAAAGAGAGAAGGAAGGACAACGCCAGCGATAAAAAAGAAGCTCAGCCCAGGCCAGACCGGCTCTGCAGCATCGCGTAGCTCGCCGTTCGGCTAGTGAAGATGATGGCGCAGCCGACAAAAGCGATTATCCGCCGCCGACTTTCAGCATCGCTTTGCCGCCTTCCGAAGCCGACCCCACTGCCTGACCGCTGGGGTCGTATTGCCTCGTACACTTGTGGGGGGGAGAAACGTTCTGCCTGCGGGGTGTCCACAACCCCCTTGTTTGAATCACCCCAGTCTTTCCCCTCAAAAGCCCTATTTGAGGCACGCGCTCGGAGCGGGATGGCCTTGTCAAACATTCTCCGATTCTATCGGTATCCCCCAATGCACGGATTGTTTTATTAGTCACTTTCTGCTTGTCCGTCAGTCTATTCAGGGTCCTCCGGCATTGATGATTGATTAGATAAGCGCCCAATGGGGCGAACCCGTCACAACGACGGGTGTATTTTACGATTCCGATAGCGGGACTGCGTCGGCAAGACAAATCGGGTGAACTCGCCGGGGTTCCTGGCCAGCCTTGACTCTGCCGACTTTCCCTCCGACTCGGGAGATCTTGTGGGGTCTCGATCTGGGGTAGCACATTCCCCTGCTTTACAACAGCTTTTTTTCCCTGAAGTTTACATTATGAGGGTGAAGATGGACTACTCTGGCAACTTAAGATTAAAGACATAATTATTTCGCACTCTGGTCATACTCGATGCATGCTTCTGTCAGGAGGTTCGGTAAACCGACAACCACGTGACCGTAACCACAAACCATTCTGGGCCCCCAAGACACAGACTCCATCAACCATCAGCATTCAAATTAGCCAATGTATCCCCGTCAGTGTATGGTAAAAAACTGGCTGGTCTAGGGGTCTGGTGATCCCTATCATCAAGCGAAGTGTTCTGAGTGATAGGAATAATTGGCCAATTCGCTATGTTCAACTCGCAGAGAATGATTTTACCACGGCTATCGGCCAACTGTTCCACATTGTTGTAATTCTCAGGCCTATGGGCCATGATTTCGTTGTAGATCCACCGGATGTCACCGGCTGATTCTACCGTACAGTTCCACCACTCCATGGTCTCGGCCGTAGTACTATACACCCGACCGTTCTTTGTCTCAGCATATTTGCCCAGTCCGACAAAGAAATTACTGGCCGCAAAGGCATTGGTAGCAGTTACCAGGTAGTATCTTTGTAGGACGGGTTCCTGCATCCCGTCGACGACGTGCTCCTGGAGATAAGCGTAGTACGGCATGATTTTGACTCGGTCGGGGTTCTAGAGATATTGTCTTCAGTAATGCCGAGATGGGTGAGAAGATGTTAACAAACGAACAAAGGCCTTGATCAGATAGTTTATGATCTTGACAGGTAGTGGTAGATGACAGGTTTATGAGGTTATTTTATATGCGTAGGCACATCCTCGATTATGTTGCCTTAGTGGAATGTCCCCCATGCTGCGTAGGTAGGAATATAGGGCATTTACAGCGGATGGGAATCTTCCACAAGTATCAGTATAATGACACAAGATGTTTGAACTTTCATTCTTTGTGTTTTGCGAAATGATATGTCATGTACTACAATACATCTGGTTGATCTTTGTTTACATTCGGAACTAATGGCTGTAACTTACATGATGGTTACGGATATTTTCATATAGGGATTCCTGGATGTACAAAGACTAGCAATCCGTTAGATTTTGCCATTGGCAGGAAGTAGTGCGGGATTTGTAGTACCGTGATTCATGGAACTGCCAATGATCTAATAATGACTCTGCTAGTGTCATTATAGAAGCCAAAAGGCCTGAAAGCTCATCTAACAAACGGAGTTGACCGTCTTACCGCCAGCAGTACATGTGCCAACTCCAAGTATATTCCAGCCTACTAGTCGCTCGCAAGCCCGCTATTGGTGACATTGTGTGGAAAGAAGGAGGGTTTGGCTTTGGCTGAGCTTGTTCAGAAGGACAAGTATCATCGTCCGTGGGACTTACCGATTTTGAACTATCGCATTGCCGTTTTGCAGAGGCAGTTAGCTACCACGACGCCTCGCACGTGGGTTCAGCTTTGGATGGAAAAGAGGTATCCTGCGAGTTAGTCCAGATTTTGGAGGTAGTTTTGCAGTTTGCTCACAAGTTTGTACCGCAGGGTGTATTTGGTGGGTTCAATGGGGAAGTTTGCGATCATTGGAAGGCTTTCTGTACAATTGTTCTCTGGCTGTGTAGTAATATGCTGTGGAAGCACTATTCGATACTTCTTTCCGCCCAGCTTTGCACAACTCCTCGAGCTGTGGGTTCGTATTCCTTTATCTTTACATCATCACCGACAAGGTAAGTATTGGCCTGGCTAAACACCAGAGGAGGATCTTTCTTGGAGACAACAATATCTCTCCATTCCAGAGCTTGTTCGTTAACATGCGATAAATCCTCATAGAAACGGCGACAGTTGAAGACGTCAGCGGTGCAACGATAGATATGAAGTTTCAGGAGCATGCGACCCAGTGATGGTTTGCCATGAGAGATTACTCGCGATCGGTCAACTTTGACCGTCAAGCTATTTTTATCCAGATTGCTCGTAATGCTATAGAGACCGTCACTGTCGCGGAGGAGGTGCCGAAACATGGCATAGTGTGCCTGAATTGGAGTTAGGGGAGCGTTAGCATGGGAAGATTATAAACTAGACTTACTCGACTATGTGCTTGTCCCCATTTCTGTCATCCGTTAGCACTACCTTCAATATCCGTCATGTCTTAACTTACTTCGGTCGTGGGATCGTAATTCTCAAGGCCTCGAAGTCCATCGACGCCCAGCTGAAGATACATGTTGTAGGCGACTGTAAGTAACGGTCTTAGCTTCAATCTTCTGGCTTCTACAGGGCGACTTACTGTCGTCAGGCTTGACCTCGCTTTGGCCTGTGTAGCCAAAAATGCTCAGAATTTCTAGATCGTCGATCAAATAAGCGCCGACGAGTTCTGCTCTGCATTCATCCACTGTTGTTGCAAGGTCATTGAACACCCCCGTCCATGTTTGCCCAGCCCGATACAAGCTTTCTACGGGTTTTCCAGTAAAGGGATCCAGGGGCAAATTTCCAATGTCGAAATTGAGACCACCATCAGAAGATTCAGTCAAGTATCTTCCCGTGCCATGTCCGAGGATCTCATGCAGCACGACCCAGATGTAGTAGGCATGGAATCGATGCTTCTTGAAAGTATCTTGTTCTGATGCGTCCACCATGTGTAAACCGCGAGATCGACTACTCTCAGACACCATGCGGTTACTGAAGATGATGTTCTTGTAACCTGTATCTTGTCGAATGTCATTATACTGCTAGAAATTAGCGATATGCAATGGCCTCGGATGGGTTACTGACGTTTGAAAGGTTGATTCCTGGGAAAATGATACTCGAGCAGTATACCAGACCTAGACGTGTCAGCTTCAGGGTATGGTTGGGCATATGGAGGCTCACTGTTGATGCTTGAGAAATCAGGTGGCTCAAATAATTCCTTTTCGTAAGGGCCCTTGCTGTCACCGGTACCTTCAACCCAGGGAAGTTTGTAGACCAATTGTTTCGCTTTGCTTGCGAGTGTATTCAATATCTTGGTTTCGGCAGCATCCGGTATTCCGACTCTCCCTTCAAACTCTGCACGAATACATAATGGATCGCGATATGGCTCGACAAAGCCTATGACTGTTTCAACAGGAGGGGCCTTGTCATTCACCCATATCCTCAGTGATTCGCGGTATGCTTCGAGGCTTCCAGTCTGGAAGCTATCAATTATCTGCCGCAACATTTCCACTTGAGCAGCATTTGATGCGTATGGGATGGCTTGTTGCAAACATTCACAAACCCGTTTCAATTCTTCCTTGTGGTCTCCTTTCATCAGAAATACTTTCTTATCGGGCGCTCCCGATCCACCAAATCCTTCCAATGCCACCTTGTCCTCTGCCACAGATGCTTGCATGATATCATAGAAACGAGTATCAGAATCTTGATATGCCTTTAGTCGAGTATTTTCAGGCAAGATTAATTGATCCCCCATGAGATTTGATATCGTGGCAATATCTTCTGAAGACTTAAGGCAGTCCTCACCCAAATAATATGATGACTGGGTATACGGTCCAGGGTGGCCTAAACTGCTCGGAAGAGGGCTGATCATTGGGTCTTTGATCTGCCCTAGTATTCTACTCGCCGACGAAGATACTGATGCTAGAGAGGTAAGAGCCTCCTCGGATACATCAGGCGTAAAATTCTGGTCACCGGAGCCCTAGACGATTGAGGAAATGTTCACGCAGGAGGCCAGTTTACCCTTACAAAGTAATTGCCAACATTGGATAGGAATGTAGCGGCATATTCCAGGAAATTCTCCAGTTCTTGAACACCGACCCCAGTTTCGATGGCAAGTTGTTCCCAAATCCCGTCACAGCTATGGTAAAGGGCCATTATAAAGTCGAAAATACCATTAGCCTCTGGAGATACTTGACCGAGAATGATTCGCGTGCCATTCCAGGCAGCCCTTGTATGCAGCATGTCAGAAGTTATTGCTGCGCGTTTGTGGGTGGGAGACGTGTATTACTTCGCCATGTGGTGAGCATAGAGCTTTTCCTGTGGGCTCAAACCGTCAAATGCGGCGGCCACCGACAATTGGTATATCTGAGGTTTGACCATTGTTGTACCTGGTACTCAATTGACAGCGTAGCTCTAGAGAATACCATCGTAGATCATGTTGTTTTCATCACGAAACATTATTGTATGACCCCGCACATGTGACTTCGCGCGAGAAACCATGCCATCCTGCTAAGAAAAAGCATTTGATTGGCTGAAGAACACAATAGCAATTTGAAAATCCACAATAATCAAAACCTCTGTTAATATTTTGCTGTGCAAGCAAACATGTCAGTGCTCGCCAGATTTCTATTGCCTACTGCCATGCATTACGGTTGCTCCCGGACCCGCATCATTATGGAGGGTTTGTCAACCACGAAAATAATTTGATCTTCATGAAATAGGTTTCGTAATGTTAGTTAGATAAATCTTCCACCCGACCGTATGTTGCAGTATAGTACTATATATCGGTCACGGAAACCGAGAGACTGAAAGGCGAAGGCATGAAGGCAAATGTGGAACCCCACATTTCTTGCGGGGCTAGCCTTAAGCATGCGCGGGGAATTCCAGGTACCTCCGCTCAATCCACAGGGACGACTCGGCTACCCATACAGGCGCATGACATTGTCTACGAGGCTTGCCGGGAGAGCATCGAGAACAATCAATTTTTGCTTGAGTGCTTAATGAAAAGAGCTGAGGTGACCTCAGAAATGAGCGAAGAACATCTGAGCCCACTATGTAATCCCGTCAATTACTTGGGCGCATCGACGAGAATGGTGGAGAATATTCTTACTGTTGATTAGAGGCGTATCCTTCAGTCCATATGTATTACTATCTGAATCATAGCTCTGGCATAGACTACGCCCCATGCAATAAACACCTGTAGTTATGCCCCATAACACCCACTACCAAATATAAGCTTAAATGGTACGGTCCCATAACCTCAGATGCCATCTTGGAATGGCTCCACATACATAATCGGTAGCCCCGCCTTGGAGGAGGATTGGATTGTGGGGGGAGAAGCTTCCCTTCATGCGAGGTCTGCTGATAGTAAATACCCTAAGATTATTATGGGAACTTCAACACTCTCAGATCACCATGAAACTGCTTTCACCTCGCTGTCAGCCATGTGGGTCTTTCCTCAAGAGTAAGGGATACCCATACCTCATCAGCCCTGAACATGCCTACTTGCTCCACATGCTCCATCATTTGTACGTCGACAGCTATCATGGGATCATGAGGGGCCCATTCAAACCCTCAGGTTATGCATTGACGTATGTCTCGATCATGTTAATCAGCTACTATTGCCATCATATACTTAAAGTCTCTCTGTTGTTGCTGCTGCATCTATACAACTTCAGTCACGCAAGCCTTAATCCATCCATTCATTATTACAACTTTATTAGCTTCTCCAGGTCCCATACTTCTTCCATAATGCAGGCACCCACATACAATCAACGAAAACCCATTAAAGACCTGACCAAAGTTTTCCACTATACAGACACCATGACTCGGAAGCCTACCCGCGACAATGATCCATACGAATACATGGCTGGATTTGGGAACCGCTTTCAGTCAGAAGTCATCCCAGGCACCTTACCGGCTGGTCAAAACAATCCACAAGAACCGCGTTTTGGTCTATACACCGAAGGCCTTACGTACTCTGCCTTCACAGCCCCAAGAGATGCCAACTTTAGCACTTATATGTATCGGGTGAGACCAGCAGCTGCACACAGTATGTGTTTCTCTCTGTTTTCAAGAAGGGCAGATGTTCCTGACGTCGTGAAGATGGCTATAGGAAAGATTATGAACACAAATCAGACATCGAGAACTGCTTCCTTACACTTAATCACAAGGTGACAACGCTTGCTGGTCAGGCTGAATGGGCACCGTTTCCTCTTCCCAACGATGACGAGAAGATTGACTTTGTAGACGGTTTGCACACCCTTGGGGGAAGTGGAGATCCGAATCTGCGGGAAGGCATTGCACTCTATGTCTTCATGATAAACGCAGATATGGACCACCGAGCATATTGTAATGCGGACGGTGACTTTCTGATCGTGGCTCAGCATGGAATCTTCGACATACAAACGGAGATGGGGATGCTGTTCCTGCAACCCGGCGAAGTTTGTGTGATTCCGCGCGGAATCCGTTTCGCTATCCGTTTGGGCCCCAAGCACAATGTTGCCCGAGGGTACATCGTCGAGATATGGGGATCTCGTTGGGAGCTACCTGATTTGGGTCCCTTAGGTGGTCATGGATTAGCGAACCCGCGAGACTTTCTTCACCCTGTGGCCCACATTGACGAGAAACTCCATGAAGACTGGGAGGTTGTCAACAAGGCAAATGGTCGATATAGCGTCATTGAGCAGGATCACAGCCCATTCGATTTGGTAGCATGGCATGGGAATGTCATTCCCTACAAGGTATGCAACAATTGCCTTGTGAGACGATGATGAAAATGAATACTGACGGTGCCCTACAGTACGATCTAACCAAGTTCGCGTCCCAAAATGCAACCTCAATCGATCACACCGACCCTTCCGTGAACTGCGTATTGACTGCCCCATCTAGAGATCCAGTCACGCCATTAGCCGACTTTCTATGGTTTGGGCCTCGATGGGATGTGGCATCCAACACATTCCGCCCCCCGTATTTCCATCGCAACTCGGCCACTGAGTTCCTTGCGTGTCTGTATGGAAGCGGACTGGGGCGCTCTGAGGAGTTCTTGCCTGGTGGAGGTAGTGTTGAGGTCAGCCATACGCCACATGGCAACTTCAGCGATGAATATGTGCGTGAAATGCGCAACCAGGTGAACGAGCCTCGGAGAATCTTAGATAGTAAGACGATGACACTAGGCACCCCTGAAACAACAGATTGCTGAATCTACAGATCAAATGACTATTATGGTCGAAAGTAGCCGATCGCTCCTGTTCACCGAGTATGCGCGAAGTGGCTGTGGAACAATCAAGGACCAAGGTCCAGATCCCAAAGTATGGGATGCTTTACCTGTACGTCTTCGGTCTCCACGCTGGTTGGAGCAGAGCTGATAATCTTTGTAGGACAAATTCTCCGCGTACCCAAACATCAAGAAAATTCTCGGTCAAGTCAAGTCCGATAAAGAAGCATGGAAGAAGCAGCTAGAAGCGTATTATGATGATGATTGGCTGGCAGAAATGTACAAGGACCACGCCCAAGCTTAGCTAGGTAAACAAATGTGTGCGTATTTTGCAAGGCTGAGACAGTCAGCTCTGAATCATTTTGGAAGGCGCTACGACCAGCTGGCTGGCGTTTCGCGCGCAAGGCTCCAAGCAGCAAGACCAGCTTCCAGGAAGGAGAAGGGTATCGTAGAGATATTTGAAGACGATGCGAAAGCGATATTTTGAACATAGAAATCCGGGCGAGAATCATCCCAGGAGAAATGGTCGATTTGTGTATGCAAAATATGAATCGATTCGAATAGGATGTCTCGTCTCTTCAGCCTTGGGGGAAATCAGGCAGATGAATGGAAATAAAGCTCAGCCTCGCCCTCAACCCCGCCCACTCTTACCCAAAGTGACAGCCATTCCACCACGTCTTCCGTTGTAGCCTCTTCTATGTCAAGAGTCGGATCATTGTACAGCCCATTCTCCTCCCCTTCTTATTACTACAATTCTATCTCCTAAGTGGGACTAGAAGAGGAGAGAGATAAACTGATCTCTATCCTTCCTGACTCTCTCCTCGCCTGTGCTTCGTGGTCTGACAGCCATCCGCCGTACAGAAGATGCCCAGAAACTCATCAAAAAGCGACGTGCACACTCTCCATCAACAGGGCCACAAAATAACCCCACGACACGATGAGTACACCGTTGGGTGGATATGCAACTTG
Organism: Aspergillus vadensis CBS 113365; assembly: GCF_003184925.1. Classification (NCBI taxonomy): domain Eukaryota; kingdom Fungi; phylum Ascomycota; class Eurotiomycetes; order Eurotiales; family Aspergillaceae; genus Aspergillus; species Aspergillus vadensis. The sequence goes on from NW_020292067.1 coordinate 373,807, forward strand.
CCCATGGAGATGACAGTTGCGTCAATGATGTTGGATGCAATACATTCAGCGTCGCCCATACCGCTAGATGATTCCAGTGGGTATATTCTTGGAAGGATCCGATATCACAACATCGTTATTGCTTGTTTACCAAATGAGCCGTATGACTCAACGACATTTGCAGTGCTTGAGAGGCAGGTATTCTCTAATTTTTCATCCATCCGCTTCTATCTTTCAGTTGGGACCGGTAGTGGCATACCAAGCAGCAAAGCAGATATTCGATTAGGCGATATTGTAGTGAGCCAGCCGAGAGGCAAATCTGGAGGTCTGATCAGGTACGATTTTGGTAGAGTATTGAGCAGGGACGAATTCTCGCGAACTGAATCGCTGAATCAAGTCCCTGAGATTCTGTCAGCTGCTCTAGCTGTCATTCAAGCAGATCATGACTTTAAAGGGCTTATGAGGGGTCATGTCGCCAAATATCTTTGCGACATGCAAGAGAAACTTCCTCCTGGCGCCGCTAAAAGGTTCGCGCGGCCAGATGAGGACTATCTATTCCAAGCTGATTATGAACATTTCGGATTCAATTCGTGTGCAGATTGCGATCGATCCAAGTTGATTTTACGACCTGATCGAGAGCACGAAGAGCCTGCCATCCACTATGGATCCATTGCAACTGGAAGTCGAGTGATGAAGCACGGCCAACTTCGAGATCGAATAGACCAGGAACTAGGAATACTTTGTTTTGATTCACAAGCCGCACGTCTCATGGATAACCTTCCATGTCTGGCTATTCGGGGCATCTGTGACTATGCCGACTCTCACAAAGACAAAGCATGGCAAGGATATGCAGCTGCTGCGGCAGCAGCCTATGCAAAGGAGCTTCTTTTGATTGTTCCAGCCCCAAAAAGAATACTTTCTGGTGAGATATTCCGGATCAAATCAAATCCTGTCTGATTGCGCTCATAATTGTCCTACCCACATGTAGCGTCTATATCCGTTCGTATGCTGTCTCCAATAGACCAAGCAAGAAGCGCGGATACGAGTGGATACAGCAGTCCAAAACCGGGATTGAGTCAACAAAGGGAAAGTACCCTCAATGGGCCGCCAACAGATTCTGGATACGCATCTATTACCCACCAGAAGATTTCAGGTCGAGATGAATACCGCACAGAACATGTTCAAGATGATCAAGGCATAGTGCCTGGCGAAGAGGGATTCCCTTCTCCTCCGGCGGCAGCTAGCCCGAGAAAAGCAAAAGACGACCACAGCGAAGACACTAAATCTATCTATACAACTGAGTCTAGCATTTCCCCTTCGGATAAGCAGATCTATATTTCCGAATTGGTCAATGATTTGTTCAGAAAAGCCCAGTATGATCAAGATACCCGAAACCTTCGGGAAAGAATTCACGGTGTTCTTCCTCAACTTCTGAAAGCTTTTGCAATGAAATTTGGTCAATTAGGCTCGACTCCGATACACAGGGATATCATGGTGTTCATCCGTCGACATAGAAAGTTAGTCTCTCCCCAAGACTTGGCATCCCCTCCATGTAGAAACTGATAAAGTGGCCTGACAGTGAAATTGCGAATGGGTTGAAAATGAAGTACCTAGAAGATCAGACTGAAATCTATGTGTCCACACATGACGACACCAAAATGGAATTAGGCGACCTCATGGCTCTCTGGGACCAACATCTAGAGGATGCAGGTGATGATCTTGCCGTTCCACAGTTCGACAGTGGGGCAGTGAATTCAGATGTTGACGAAGATATACCAATTGAAGATGGTGATGAAAATATCCCTGAACATACGAAATATTGGGACTTAATCACCGCCAGCCCAGTGTATGAATGGCTAATTGGAAGTCTTCGGAGGAAACTTCACCTGCACCCAGCAGAGCCAAATGTTCAAGATGTTATTCGCGACCGAATCCTGGAGATTCTCCCGTCATCCCGAAGAGTCAGTCGATATGACCAGCCAACAGTATATCAGGTAGTATTCCTTCTCAGTTGGGATCCCGCGTCTTTCATCGCAGAGCAGGAGTATGACCTAAGTGAAGAAGGCTTCCTTGGGAAGATTATCACAATTACAGGGTCCAGTCAGGATGCTCAAGCAATGACTTGCTTGCAATACCTTCAGCAAACATGGCATTCATATGGTGCCGATATCCTTGAGCTAGTCGAGGCTACACTGCGTAGTGAGCGTGACTATAAACACAGCTGTACGCTCTCCCCCCATTGGTACCCGCGGATGCTTATCATGTGTATAGGTACACTGCCAGACAATACACGACTCGCGGCTTGGACGAATGAAAAGGAGTTTCTAGTTGAAGTCACTGGCATAGAGAGCTCAATTACAGAGATCGGGGAACAACTTGCGTGGCTAGGCTCTGCTCTCCGTTCCTCGCCCCACGAATCTAGGATATTGTACTGCACACCGTTCATCAGCAGCGCCAGCCCTTCTCCAGAACCACCCCAGGCCAAAAAGCACGAGTCCCGTACTGGGACTCGTAAAGTGACGTCGCTATCTGCCGAACAGCTGGAGAGGAAGCGCGCCAACGATCGGGAAGCCCAAAGAACCATTCGTCAGATGACAAAGGAGCTCATTGAACGGCTGGAGCACCAAGTGGCCGAGTTGAAAGTCAAGGGGGAACACCGACGGAATGTGGCGTTGGAACAAGAGATTCGAGCGTTGAAGCATCAGCTCGCCCAGGATAGTAGACAGGAATATCCGGGTATGAGTGTTAAAGGTGCATCAAACCCAAATCCACAAGCAGCAGCTATCACGCGGGTATTATGCTGTATTGAATTCAAGTGTGAGGATCAGGAGCAAACGAGCTCATCGTCGCCCTTGGGACAATGCTGGCACCACTTGTTCCGAAACCCCACAGTGGTGATGGGCTTCCCAGTACCATACCGTTCCAGACAAAATACTGGCCTTGAAATCCCGCTCAACATTTTGGCGGGTCTAGCCCAAGCAACGCAGGTGGATGCCTTTAGTGATAAGCTATTCATCAAAGGATTTTCTAGCTTATTGATCCCGACGGAGTACATCCGAGATCAAGATCAGATGATGTGGCACCTGCGTTATAATGTGCATGGAGATCGCATTTCGTATCTGGATGGAATTGGGGCTCATGTCGGACACATCACACTAGTCGATATGGAGTCGAGCCGACATATCCTTGGTTGGTGTTCAGACGCGAAATTCTATGCCGGTATGTCATCGCATGGTTCTAGTGGTGAAAAGGGGGTTTTAAAAGCTGACTTGCCATAAGGAGCGGCAGATGCTAGTTATTCGATCAATCGGTCTTGGTTGGGGTCACCGTCCTCTCGCTGCAGCTTGAGCAACACATCGATCACGGCAGGCAGGCTAATCACAGGCGGTGACCCGGCAATGTATGGCAACAAAGACATACCATATCGACTAACTCGGGATGAGTACATTGAAAAGCTCTCGTGGATTGCCAGACAATACGTGGTAATGTGGGATGTGGGAGCCAAACGGGGGTGGTTGGTGAATGGGGCCTGCGCTCTATTGCACCTTCTTTTTGCTTCCCTACATTTCAACAAAACTGATCCACTCGGCTTTGCATTCCAGTTGGATCCTACCGACATCAAATTCCCAGAGAACACATTCGCCCCCAGATCTGCAATGGAGGTTTTGTTGAACCCAGATAACCTATGCCTGAAACTGTACAACGCGAAACAGAGCGAACCAAACGAGACAACGTTACCCCCAGTACGGATTCAACATAGAGTCGATCGTTTGTATAACATGCTCGAGAAGATCATGGACCATCAAGCAGAGATTATGGGGACAGACGGCGGAGCATCACGCAATATGGCTCGGGGAAACCTGGAAGGATGGGATTTCAAGGATTTGGCGACCCAGGAAGACCCATTGTGTCCTCGACTTTGTAAGTTGAGTATCAGAGGGAAGTGTTGGGTTGATTTTACCAGAGATATTCGAGCGTCAGTGCTTTTTGGGACGGGGTTTGGTGAGATTCTTCGCCCGGTTGATAACGAACAACTATGCCCATATTGGAGCAGATTACCAGAAGGTGAATCTTACCTTGCAGTCAGTGGGTATGATCTTGCGAATATTATCGACCGGTTCGGAAATCCACATAGTAAACCGATCCGACTGACCCGCAATTTGGTTTGGTGCAATTGCCTAGACAATGGTCGCCCAGCTTGCAGATGCATTGGACTCCCGGAGCAGACAGAACATTCCGAACTGGCACAAGTAATCCTGCCTTCACACTTCAGAAGGAGTATACCGAAGCACAATTCCGTCCGACCAAGCGGTTGGAGCCATGGCGCGATAGTATTTGGCTACAACAGAGACTTGCGATGGACCTGGAACGACACCGGTTACCCTGAACAGAAAGAGGTTCTGTCATGCTCAGATGATTCGGGGTCCGATTCAGACGGTGACTTTCACGACTCAGGACTTGGAACAAGCTTGGCTCCTGTCACTGCCCATGGTTCCAGGAGACTGTCATTGTCAAGGTCCCCGCCTGAAGGTATTACTCACGAGGATTACGAGGTAGGCATTGTGTGTGCGCTGTCGAAAGAACTTCTTGCCGTCCGCGCTTTGTTCGATTCAACCCATCCTGACCTCGAAAAAGACCGAAATGACCCTAATTGCTATTGTCTCGGACGGATGAAAGGGTTCAATGTGGTTGCTGCTGGTCTTCCATACGATGATTATGGCACGAATTCCGCCACGAATGTTGCTTCTCATTTGATCCGAACTTTCCCGCGAGTGAAGTTCTGCCTGGTCGTTGGAATCGGAGGAGGAGTACCTTCCACAAATCGGGACATACGGCTTGGTGATGTCGTCGTCGGTACCGGGGTGCTACAAGGTGATATGGGGAAATGGATCCAGAACTCCGAGTTTAAGATGACGGCGCAGAAACAACAACCACCACCCTATTTACGAGCAGTCATTACGAAAATCCAGTCCAATGGCTTCATTTCCTTCGAGTCCGCTTTGAACCCGCTCCTTGACGATCTTGATCTGATTGCCTCAATGCAACCGAAATACTTATACCCAGGCGCAGACAAAGACATGCTATTCGACGCAGGTGACGTGCACGTTGAGACGGAACCAAATTGTGACAAGTGCATCGGCAGCCGACGTCCAAGGACTCGACAGCATGACGGCCCAAGCGTTTTCTACGGTCTTATCGCATCTGGTAATCAGCTCGTTCGAGATGCAAGATACCGAGACCGCTTGGGCCAGGAAAATGTGATCTGTGTTGAGATGGAGGCGGCAGGAGTCATGAGAACTACTACCGACTGCCTTGTCATTCGGGGCATATGCGATTATGCCGACTCACATAAGAACGATCAGTGGCAGGAGTATGCCGCTGCCTCAGCGGCTGCTTACGCCAAATTTTTCCTGTCTCATATGCGCGAAAGCGCTCATGAGTTCGCCGTCCGAGTTCCATCACGGTTAGAAGCTCCGACGGGGTCAGTACACTTGCAGAAGGAGAAGCGGGCTGCATCATGTGCTGTCTATGACCAGCATGTGGAGCTCAAGAGATCTCGACGATACTGAATTCTATTTCAGTGCTGATTGACGTCGATCTAGACGAGCTCGAGATGTCGCCATGATCCAAGGAACAATCAGAGGTGATAATGCCAGAATACTACGGTTCTACGTGTTTTAAATGGCAGCAAGACGAACATTTGGGGTTTTCAATAGAGACTCCTATCATTAAGGGGGAATTTTCTTCGAGCCTCCGTTTCAACTCGTTGCTGGTCATGCAACCTTTCAAAGTCTATCTGATGCCTCTTAGCTGGAGGTGTCTTTGAGTAGGTTAGCGCAATAGGATTACATCTCACCAGGTTATTGAAAGTAATCTTCCACAAAGGGTTTCTGATACAATGCTTCATGAACCCTTAACAACTTCCACTGACAATGCAATACGAGCGATTGCCCCAGAATTCCCAGATGCAATGACTAACAATAATCGGGTGTCTCTCATTGGCTGCACTGTGTATCAATCTGGTATCCGTACGGCTACCCCACGGCTCCGGCAGTTCGGCACCCACGCCTTACCCGATCGGGGCTGAAGCCAGACCGGGGCTGCAGGTAGCCGCTTATGTTTGTGATGCACTCCCCTCACATCACCGTTCTTCTTCTTCTTCTTCTAAGAAAAGTCGAGTGCCGGCCACATCATGTCCAGCTAGTTATTGACCGCTTAATTCTTCCTTTCTAATGCCCAAAGCCTCAAGGATACCATTATGGTGTTGCGAAAGTGCACCATATGCGATCGACGGTTCAAGAAAACGGAACATTTCAAGCGCCATGAACGCTCACGTAAGTTTACCGACCTGCATATGGTTGCATCCTGCTGACGACTAGTAGATACCAAGGAGAAGCCCTATGAATGTAGTGTCTGTCATAAGCGGTTTTCAAGAAGGTATTGAAGCTGTGGACTATCTTCACTCCTGCACGTGCTAACACTGTCGCAGCGATGTCCTAAGCCGCCATGCCAGGGGTCATAATCAACCAGCTGCCAATGCAGCGGTTGGACCAGGTGCTGGTATTCCTGCCGCACCTACCAATCAAGCTCCTGCTCATCTACCATCAACTATGACAGCGGGTATTCAGAACTACGTCCTTGGTATGGGTGCGGAGAGTGCTCGCCCGCTCCAGCATGGTTCGTCGGCACCTCACAATTTTACAATGTCCGCGGCTCTCGATCAGCAGTCGACTTCCTTGGACTTTCTTGCCAACGTATCTGCTCATCAACCTCGCACTGAACCAGTAGCTAATCAGATCATGGCAAATGAGCATCAAGGTTACCTTGGCTGGAATGACGTGCCTGTTCCGGACCAGCAATGCTACAGAGGGACAGTTCTTGATCCATTGCATAACGACATACTGCAATTCTGGCTGGAGCCGCAAGGGGACTCGATCTCACAGCAAGGATCTATCGACCTCAGGGGGAATTCTAATCTCGGCATTTTAGGGGAGACCGTTGCTTCTTCAGAGCAACCACGACCATCTATTGATAGCATGAGCTTGAGCTCTGGAAGTAGTATTCCAACTGAACGGTTTGCCCGTGTTCAGCGCTATTGGCTTGCTCCATCCAACAACACTGGGCGGCTCATGAACAGCTTATGGCATGATGTAGCCTACAGCGAACAGGACAATGTGTTCGCTTTCAGGCCAACCCACTCTTCCAGCGCCCCGTCGGGTTACCTGCAGGGGTCGAGGTACGGCGTCGATGAAGAGTGCAGGCAGCGTCTTTACACAATGTTCAACCAGAGCCAAGGTCAATCTCAGATGCGTTCTTCTGAGGTTACTGCAGTCTCGCCCTTTACCCAACCACATCGCAATTCCAATTTTCCTCCTGCGGAAGTTCTGGATATGGCACTAGATCTGTTCTTCCGCGACTTTCACCCACTGGTGCCGTTTATCCACATCCCAACATTCTCTGCAAAAGACGCCCGTCCATCCTTGATCTATGCCATGTGTCTCATTGGCATGGTCTTGTTGGGAACCAAAGGCACGTTAAGCTTCGTTGTCAACAACTTCTCGGTATGATCAGGTCTTATGCGCAGTGTGCGTTGCTAATATGCTCTAGTCCATGCTTGGAAGTATTACAGCAGAATTAGCCAAGTGTTCAGTTGGAGTCGAGGGTTCTTTGTCCACCGTGTCCACTTTTGCAGCTGCATTTCTGTTTCTGAATTTGGCTGCCATGACAGGAGTAAGTTTTAATTGAGAAAGAACTTGAGTTATGCTAATTTCTGTAGGAAAAGGAACATCTTGAAAAGTGCCAAATGCTCTATGTTAATCTCATATCGGTATGCCATTCAATCAGAACCATAGAATACGGCTGACACACTTATAGATCGCACAGCGGCACGGACTCTTCGCAGCTAGGGAAGGGCAGGTGCTTGACACGCACCTGTTCGAAGCCGTCCCTAATACTGAGACTCGGTGGAAAGCCTGGAGCAAGGTAGAATCAGTAAAACGGTGAGTTGAACAATCATTCAGAAAAGCATTTGCTGACATCACAGGCTTATAACTGGACTACTGCTGCTCGACTCTTGGTACTCATCGTTCATGTCTTCGAGTCCGATTATCGTGCCAGACTCTGTTCAGCTGATACTGCCGTGTGATGAAGCGCTCTTTCGAGCTACATCTTCCACGCGCTGGATGCAGCTAAGCGGTAGCGACAAAGTCAGCTTGATGCCTACGATACTAATGCCATCGGAGAATGTCGACATTCCCACACTTCGCAGCCCGATAGATGATTTCTGCATGTATGCAGTTCTAGCAATGGTTCAGTCGAGGCTTTCAGAAGCATACTATCGACTTCTTTCGAATCGTGCCAGCTATCCCTTCGCCCCGTGCAACACATATGCCATGGACGGCCGTGCAAGATGCCTGCCATCTCTTCAGCTCCAGCTGACAAGCAAATATGGCGACTTGCTAGACCGGCTGAACCCCAACGCGGCCGTCATGTGGCACAATATGTGCATGACGCTGACAGCAGACACCCAAATCTTCGACATGGCAGCTGGCCGTTCAGGCCCGGGCCCTGCCCGAAAAGCGCTCGATGATATCGCGGCATGGTCACAAACACCGGCTGCCAGACGAGCTTGCTTGCATGCAGCACACATCTACCGAGCCATGACGAATAGGAAGGCATCAGACCATACAATGTTTCATTCTGTATTCTCCCTCTTCTACGCGGCGCTGGTGCTGGGTCTTTACGTCTTCATGGTGCCAAATACCTCTGAGATGCAGCAGGGTGGAGATTCCATCGAGCTTTTTGATGATATTGATTGGCAGAAGGTGGGCACTGAGGGGTTCACCAGCTATATGGAGCCTCGAGAAGGCCATCCTTTTCCGCCGTCTGAAGAACCAGCGTTGAATTTTGTTCGAAACGGCGGCACGATATACCTACGCGGTGTTCCCATCCAGGGAGGCTATCAAGCAGCGCGCCGCATTCTACTCGACTACGCAGGACTGCTAAAGGATACAGGGAAATGGAGCGTACGAAAGTTTTCGTATGTGCTGCATATCATGAGCGATGTGCTAATGGATGTGGAATGACCACTACACCAGAACTGAAGCCATCAACTGCGTTACGATCTCATTTATGAATACGACAGCATGTATACCAATCTATGTACAAAATAATAACCCATAAATGGGGTTTTGAATTATACCCACGACCGATTCCTGACCCTCTCATTCAACATCTCCAATTCCTCCTTCGACGCAACCACCCCCATGATTCCTTTCCCAGCACCGGCATCACCCTGCCCACCATCACCATAATCCTTCCTCTCCCCCGCCAACACAACCCTCAACCCATCATCCCCATTCCCATCCCCAGCTTCATTATTCAAATTCCTCCCCCTCGCAAACCACAACCCCTCCCCATCTTCCTTCTCACTCTTCACCTTCACAACACCCCCATCCTCAACCTCTTCCACAACTGCCCTCTCCCCAGCACTACTGCCCCCCTCAGACGCCGTCTCCTCCTCACTCTCCCCCGTATACTTCGCCACACTGATCCCATTACACCTGGCATTCGGCATATGCAACACGTCATGCAGTACAAGGGTATTCGTGCGTGGGTCGTCCGGTGCCCGTTGCACCCGGAGCTGCACTGTTCCTACGCCTAGTACCCGCTGGTTCGCGATCTTGCATGGTGCTCGTCGGTAGCTGCTGAATGAAGAGCGGTTCTTGGCGATGTGTGTGTTGCTTTGTCGGGGGAGGAGGAGCCAGGTGAAGCAGCGGTTGCTGTTACTGCTTTTGGATGAGGATGAAGAGGCGGGGGTGGGGTGTTGGCGTCGGCGTCGGTTTGGACGTGAACGTTGTTTCTTGGTTTGGGCGTGGTTGGGGATGGTGTAGGGGTGGTAGGGGTTGTAGGAGGTGTGTGGGTGGTGATGTGGTTGGTGTAGATGGGTGGTCATTTTGGATGGAGTAGATAGTATATAGTAGGTAGATAGCAGTAGATGTAGTACTTGATAGAAAATGAAGTATAAGTAAAGAGAGAAGTATAAAATATAAACCAAAGAAAGTAGTCAGTCCAGTATTTCACGTAGTAAAGCAAAGCATGATAATATAGATCGAACTACAAAATAACCCAAGGAAGAATATCATATCATATAAGTACTGTACTCAGAGTATCGAACACGCGTAACCGTCGATCCAAGTCCGGGTCTGGACTTTTGACCTTGAGTTGGATGGGGGATCTGCTGGCAAAAGGCGTGGCAAACTGGAACCCAACCCGCCCTTCCGTATCGGGTAATTCCTCGCTGATTGTTCCTTCTAGATTTCCTTCATATGCCCATCATTCTACTATATTTGACTAAATTAGAAACATATTGTGATCCGTCAGTCCAGGTACACTCTTCTCCCTGGAAACAAAAATATTTCTTTCTTAACAAAACAGTGGAAAAGATGCTATGTCTGAAGGGTATGTATCTATCTGCCACAAGTCTTGACGTAGCCGATGGCGAAGCTTAATCAGATGTGGAGTCCTACGCGTTGCCCTTGATGGAGTTCCAACCATGCTAAGCCTGCGGAACAAGACTTTCATCGACCTTGGTTATGTGAGGTCTTTTGTTCGATGATGGACTGCCAAGTTCGCCTTGTAGGCTTGTCTAGACTGTTGTGTGGTATTCTTTGTCTGCGTGTTTCACCCATGCTCCACTCCGATATACAAACTATGTATATTCTCCGTAGTGGTATGTACGCAACCCAAGTCTGCCTCTACTATATACATCAAAGTAGTAGTAACTGTCTAAGCATACAAAATATCCCTTACCCTCTCTCCAATAGCCAAAGAACTCGTCAACCCAGGACTCTCAATGCCCAACAAATTCACAAATCCAGGAAACCCTTCCTCCTCCTGAATCACAAAGTCCTGAAACCCTTTCCCCGTATTCACCGCCCCTCCCTTCCCCAACTTAGGCCGGATCCCACAATAATCCAAAGCGATCGCCTCAACATCCACATTAGGCAAATACGCCCTAATCTCCGGCAACGCCTGCTGCAACCTCGCCGGACTCGGCCTCAAATCACTCGGATCCTCCACCCACTCGACATCCGGCCCAAACCGGATCCTGCCGCCCATATCAAGGGTCAAATGGGTCCCCAGCCCGCCCGTCCCCGGCAACGTAGTCGGATACACCAGCACCGAGGTCTTCGGCGTGGAAGCCGAGTAAGAGAAATACGTCCCCTTGGCGAAATAAGCTTTTCGATGCCGCTCAGCCGGCATCACCATGTTATTGATCGCACATGCCCCATTGCCTGCACTGTTAATCACCGTCTCCGCCGTGATGGTCGTCTCGCTCCCGTCCGCTGACACAGCGCTTATCCGGTATCCGCCGCCCTCACTAGCAGGGAGGGGTTCAATGCCCGTCACTTGCGTCATGAACGCGCAGTCTCCGCCGCGGTCTTCGAAATCCCCTTGTAGATAGGTCATTAGGGAATGACTGTCGATGATGCCGGTTGTCGGGCTCTCCACGATGCCAGCCAGGGCCCGCACTTCCGGTTCGCGCCGCTGTGCTTCTTCCTGGCCGAGGATGCGCGTGGGGACGCCGATGCGTTTGGCGTGCTCGTGCACGCGCAGACATGCTTCCCATTGTTCTGGGGTTTGGGCGACAATCCATTTCTTGGTGTTGCGGTGCGGGATGTTGTGTTGGGCGCAGAGTGCGTACAGGAGCTCTTTGCCCTTGATGCAGAGGGAGGTTTTGAGGGTGTCGGCGCCGTAGTAGAGGCCTGCGTGGATGACCTATTTCCGAAGGAATTGCTTAGCATTATAATGTCTTTTGAGAAAAGAATTGTATAGGCGTAATTGGGATCTGGAATGCTACCTCTGAATTGCGACTACTCGTCTCCGTACCCGGAGCGTCATGTCTCTCGAGTAGAATCGTCGATGTGCCCTCTTTCATGGCTAGTTGGCGCGCAACTGCCAGTCCGACGACGCCTGCGCCTATAACCTTGACAGTGATGTGTTAGATTGCTGTTTGTGTTTGTTGCAAGAACGTAGATAGATGGTGTTGGTAGGGATTGGTTACCGCATGTGTGACGTCGGCCCTGGAGGCGGCGGTGCTGGAGAAGGCACACCGCGATAGAAGGCGGCCGTTGGGAATGGAACGGAGAATACGAGTGGCCATTGGGGTTGTGTGACTCCGTGGGATCATTTAGACAATGCCTGCATTGTACGGGGGTGGGTTGTCGGGGTGAGGAGAAGCATTTGAGTGGTGGTTGTTCCCCACGACGGGCGGAGTCGGCGTCGGTGCCGATGCCGATAAGCTCTGTTATTATCGTTATCTTCGGGGATGTTCCTGGCCCGATACTTGGTTGGTGAAGATTGGAACATGGATTTCGTATGCTGAATCAGGGGTATCTGATTTAAATACTTTATGTTCTAATTATATGGGGCGGTCGCTTCTATGGATCATATTATCGTACAGTAGACTATTTGGGCGTGCCATCTAAGGCTATAATATATACAGTGGCAGCATCAGACCAACCCAGCGGGTCTACCGAGGAATATCTATCGATTAGCCACGCTTGCCTACGTTCTTGAGCATATCTTCCAAGTGCTGTTTCTGTTCGGTGGCTAATTTGCCATGGGTATCCTGCATCGGTCAGCACCAGCATTCGCAGCGGAATAATCGACTTACACTAATAATAGCCAGAACAAGTGAGTAATTATTGTAAAGAAACCTCTCCCTCCGTTTGGCGTCGCCGCCAATCCGGCTAAGCTTTGCTAGTAGATTGTCAAACTCTGTGGTCAATCGGCCCAGACTATTGGCCACTGGCTCGTCATCCCCGGCTTCACTGCTCAGCACCAAAATGCCGTGCAGGAGTTGTCCAAAACGCTGAGTGAGAAAATGAGGTGCGGATGACTTGTTGAGGTCGTCTCCTCCCGCAAGAGACAATGCGGAGACCGCACTACGGCCGGTGTTCGCTGCTACCCGTTTTAGGGACTCGCACTGCGTGTCCATAATGACTTGGAACCGAGGCCACAATTGCATGTTGGTTCCGTTGACATAGGAGTCGGCCACCGGTACCTTGCGCCGCTGCAATTCGAAAGCGGCTTGCTGGTTCAATCGCACGCAGATCAGAACTCCGAGCGCATCCGTAGTCTGCTCAATCAGGTGCTTGGTCAGGGCCTGCCCAAGGGTGAAGACTGGTTCGAAGATCTCAACGGCCTTGCGAGATATCTGTTGGAAGCCCAATGTGGAGAACATCTCGGTCATGAACGAGTATTCGGCGGAAACATTATCTAGGAGAGCAAGGTTGAAGTTTCGGAAAGGGACTTCAAGCCCGTGGAAAGCATTGTCCTCCTCTGCCAAGTAGGAAGATATTGCCATTTGATTACCTGCCCTAAGTATGTCGACTCTCCTGCCGAGAGAGAAGGGGTCGTGCGCCGCAGAACCAGCTCGGCCGCCGGGAACAATATTACCTGTGCCAGTCAGTATCAGTCAGACCATGCACTGAGCAGCAAGCCCAAACACACCTGTTTTATGTGAGGATGGATCCCCTCCTAATACCTCATTCCGATCGCTCAGATAGACCTTGATCTTTTCGAGTGCTTGGTGATATCTTGTGAAATGGGACAGGTAATACCATCGCATCGTATTGATGTAGGCCTGGGTGATTTCTCCCGTGAGGGTCGGGTGGGCTCGTGATATGTAGCCGTATAAGTCCTTAAACTTGACCAGTCGCTGCTGCTGGATGATCTGTGCATTGATGTTCGGAGATCGCAGGGCTCGAATTTGAGATACCAGGTAGTCCCGGATCCGCTCCACTGCCTGCATATCTGTCAGTCAATCTGTAAAGTAAATTTATATCGGAAGCAGTACCTTCTTCTTGATATCACCCAGCAGAGGCCGCACATCTTCGATAGATTTGCTACTATTGGTGCCTGAGGCCTTGGCTTCGATGCTAGCCGTCCGGGTCTCGATCTCGTTCAGGGCCTTGACCCAGTTCTCATCAATAGGTCCCTCCGCCACTAATCGGACGGTCTTCGGAGACAAGCTGATTTCCTCCACAGCAGGTCCAAGCAGCTGTTCAACATTCCGTCGATTCTCTAGCATCGCATTCAGCTGTATTGAACGAGATTGCAAACTCTCTATTTCTGCTGATACAGCTCCCAATTCATTCTGAAAGTCATTCAAGTACATTTCAACTGACTTGGAGACATCATCGCAGCCAGTGATTGCCGAGTGCAGGTCCTGGAATTTGTCCCTTTCCTTCTCGAACTGCTGGATGGTCTGGGCGCCGACATCACTTTGCCATGCTCTTCTAGGTTGTTCTTCTTCCGCGATAAAGTCTTCCAGGCTGAGTCCATGGAAATCAATGTCCTCCACAAGCTCCGAGGGTTTCACTTCCGCGACGGACGCTGGAGAGCTGTCTCTTGTTTTGCCTTGTTTTCCAATGATCCCATTCAAAACCTCGAGCGGATCAGCAACTTCGGATGGGCGTGATCTTGTAGCACTTGGCTTTGGCGAGGAACCTTCACGCGCAGTCGCGGAGAGGGATGTAGACGAGTCGTTCGGAGTCGACAGGAGAGACAACGCCGAACCTTGGCGACTGGAAGCGGGGCGATTGTTCTGAGTCGGAGCCAAGCGAGATGAGGTCCTTCGAGGCAAGGGAGAGCTGCTGCGACTATCGAGTTGGGGACCGGAAGGCGTCGCATGACCCGAAATGCGGTCTAGCCACATCTTGGGAGGCCGACACGGAGAAGCGTGCGGATAGCGGAGAGCTCCCCGAGTTCATCAGGGGTGAGGTGGAGAGGTGAGGGAAGTTCTCCCAGAACACAGGTGGGTACTGGGAGATATTATACGGCAGCGTACATTCGGTGAGACGGAGGCAAAGACCGAGACCAGGCTGATACTTATCGACGGGAATATAAAGAGTAGATAGCTACTAAGTATTACCATAGTGGTTAGGAGTATACGTGGAATAGCAGGCCGAGATGCTACGGTAAACTGCAGCAACCGCGGACGTGGTTTGTCCGAGACTAGACCGGACTGGGACTAGCGACCACAAAACCCCGCCACAACCAGTGCCTTTTTTTCGCAGTCCATTTGTCGATTTCTTTTCGCCTGTGTCCCCCTCTGCGTCCTTCCTTCGCTTTTTTCTCTTCCTTTTCCTCTAATCCCTCCTCAATTCCAACATCCTCCTCACCTCTCCCTTTCACTTTTTACCTCATACCCCCTAAAATCCATCACCATGGCTGACGAGGTAGGTGCTAACTCTCCTTCTGCGAACTTCCCGGTCTACTCAGTTGCGGCCTATCTTCGTCCTGCTTGCTCGGTTGGGTTGGGTGTCTTCGGGGCCTCGCATCTCGATCGCTGCCCCCCACCCAACCCCCCTCGTTCCTGCAGACATTGCATATTTCGCTACACTCTTGGACCATCCTCTATCGTCTTGATCATGGGCTAGTTCGCTAATCTTCACACTCAATAGCACGAGACCTTCGAGTCCGCCGATGCCGGCGCCTCGGCCACCTACCCCATGCAGTGCTCTGCCCTGCGCAAGAACGGTCACGTTGTCATCAAGGGCCGCCCCTGCAAGATCGTTGAGATGTCCACCTCCAAGACTGGCAAGCACGGTCACGCCAAGGTCCACATCGTTGCCATCGATATCTTCACCCAGAAGAAGCTCGAGGATCTGTCCCCCTCCACCCACAACATGGATGTCCCCAACGTCTACCGCAAGGAATACCAGCTCGTGAGTAGTTTGGAACATGTACGGTCTTGATGAACTTGACACGCTAACACGGCTATAGCTTGACGTTACTGACGACGACTTCCTTTCCCTGATGGACGAGGCCGGTAACACCAAGGACGACGTCAAGGTTCCCGAGGGTGAGGTTGGCGACCGTATCCGCCGCATGTTCCACGACGAGGAGAAGGACTGCAGTGAGTAACACCCGTTCATTCTGAATTAGTGGCTGTTGGCATGATTACTGACGAATTTCCTTTCCAGACGTCACCATCCTGTCCTCCATGGGCGAGCAGGTCTGCATGGATGTCAAGGAGGCTCCCAAGGGCAACTAAATTATTGTGTCTATGGACCGTTAACTGCTCTGTCATCCATGGTGTATTTGAAGAGCCTCGCTCGGCTTTGCCCTTGGTCAGGTGGATGATACGGCCTTTTGGGCAGCTGCGGCGCCACGTACTCTTATATCCGTCTGTTTAGCCTTGGGTATACGCTGAGCTGGCCATGATGGTCACGTTAATTTGGCAGCATAAATCCTGCCTTGTCAGAGAAACAGTTCTTGAGTTCAGCACTTTCACGATAGTTTGACGAATAAAAAATTAACTACCTTTCTCCCAACCTATCATGTCCAAATGTCATTCGTAGAGAAAAAAGCAGCGTACCAGTGTAGATCCGATATTCTGAGACACGCGTGCATGAAACCTACGGAAACAATGAAGAAGCAACCTTATCGCAAGGATTAAAGGCTACGCAGTGGGCGATAAGGCGCATGCGGATATTACTTTTTCGGGGTCCTGCATCAACGGTAGAAAAATCTGACTGGTAACAATCTCTGGTAGCTGCGCTGACCCGCTCCGGAAGACCCAGGCCTTCTGTTCCTCCACAACCTTCGGACAAGGAAGAATGAAGAGCGCTGCCCTGGATGGAGTACATCACCCGAGGGGTTTGCGGGCAGGAAGGGTGCCGTGAACGACGGTATTATCTGGATAATGGCCTCTGGTTCTGCAGGCGGGGTCATCAACAAGAGGTCTGATCTTCCCCCCCTCTCTCCCGCCCCTCACTCATTCTACGCACGCGACCGATCAGCCCACTCATTTACCATTTGTCGCGTAGGGACGTCAAGTCGAAGAGGATCCCGAAGACTTTAACACGCAAGGCCGGACAAGTCGCGTAAAGAAGGCTGCAGCGGAGAAGTCTCAAAAGAGTAAGAGAGCCTCCAACCTACCGTAACTACAACCACCACCATCATACTACCATCATGGTTTGGAGGTGACGCGCTCTCCACATCGGCTAATATCAGGCAGCATACCGGGGACGCCAGGCCTATAGTCTATTTCTGCAAGTCTACCAATTGATCCTGTGGAAGCAATGTCACGCGCTGGTCCATCACCGCGGCTTTCCGTCCGAGTTGGAGGTATGCATGACATAGCCCCCTTGGGGAAACCACTAATGAACGGCTCACTGATGCACGCATAGTCTGTTGTTCGCGATCTTTGGGCGCTCCGATTGGAGACGTACGCCGAAAAGATTAATGATCCTTCAGAGCAGGATGAGGAGCCTGAGTTCTTCAGCTCGCAGGTAACCTCAGGGCTGGATGGATCCGACGACACCAGGTTCAGAGGAAGGCAGGCTACATGGCCTCGCCTTATTGACAGCATTGCTTTGTGCTATCTAGGCGCCCTTTTAATGAGGCTTCCAGTGGGTGTTGGGGATTTCTATGGGTGAGTAGTCAAGTATAAACCACTTTGGATCTTGCAAGGGCTAAGTGAATGTTTAGAATGGTAATGCGTGGTGATGTTCCTTTCATCAGGATTGTTAAGATTATCCCTCGAGATATGAGGGATAAACTGCCACAAGAGTTCATTTCGATACTTGAGACCACGGTGAGTGCCTATGATGAGTCAGGAAGAAATGGTCGTGTCTGACAACATGATAGAGGCTACTCCAAGCCGAGCACCTTCATGGCGCTGTCTCAGACCTTCTGCTGCTTTATCATAACAAATTCAACATGCAATTTCCATCTTTGAACTGGCCAGTCTTGTTATATAAATATGTCAAGAGACTTGCGCTTCCTCGTATGCGACGCCCCCTTCTTCAATCATTCCTATTCGTTAACCTACTTGCAGTGGATATTCACCCGGCTGCAAAGAAGTTGCAGCATCTTCTAGGGTTCGACTTTGAATACCCTACAAGCATATCTGGAAGGAGAAGGCCACTCCAACTGCCCGAGCTGCAACTAGTCGCTCTGGTTGTCATCACCACCAAGCTTCTGTTCCCGTTTGACGATGTTGAAAGATATCCCGCGACGGTTGAAGAGCCCACAGTGCAAGTAATCGACTGGAATCTTTGGTCTCAGATACAGAGGCATTATGACAATCGAGAGACGCCTGCGGGTCAGCTTGGCAAGGGAAAGGAGATATTGGTGACTGAGAGAGACGTCTTCAGCATGACGCCATCCGAGCTCGACGACTATATGAATTGGTACGAGAATAGCTGGCTTGATCCAAGTAAAGGTATGAGTTATGCCACATTTTCCCCTCCTCAGTGCTAATCAATGTTCCAGTATCAAATCCCCTCGCAGATCTCTTTCCGACAGGTCCAAGTGCTGGAGAAAGCCAGACCACAGCTCTTACTCCAGACGTAACAGATGAGGAAGCTCTTGATGAATTGATCAAGGCGTCCACCAGCCAATTGAGATCAAGACAGGTCATTGCAGATAATGACCTGGAAACTCCACGGCCGGGATGCTCCTACACGCGGTATCGAACCGAATCTGACCTTCCGGATACTGCGAGGTCCTTCTACGAGACAGCTGCCAAGGTAGCCGGTGTTTCCCTATCTACATTGATTAGGGCTGTATCACAGGCAGAAAATAAAATCAACCGGTGGCTTGAAGAAAAGCGGCGGGTTGAGTACTTTGGATCGATGGGCATGGAATTCACTCGGGACTCTAGTGCGGATCCAGACAATGACGAAGAGGGCATGTCTGAGCTGGAGGATGGTGATCTAAGTTGAGCTTGGCGATCATATATACTAGGGACATGAGCCAATTGGGTCCCGTCTTTGAAGTAGTATAAAAGTATCAAAAATAGAAACATCCTATACTGTTAGTCCTCAAGGTTATAATTTCCCTGCAAATCAAAATTACTTGAGGGAAGGCTGATTTGCATCATTGAACACTGATGTCGGGTCGAGCATCATAAAAGCATAACCATAACGCGGACCGCGGACCACGGGCCACGGACAGCCTCCAACGTATGGATGATGCTAAATGGATGATGTAAAAGTAGTAAGTAGTCTACGGACTAATTATGGAGACTGCGGAGAGGCCCCGAACGCGGCCGGACTGCCCTAAACCCTGATCACGTGCGGTCCGTTCCACCTTTGCTAAGCGAGAAATCGTGAAATTGACATCGCCTCATCCGACCGACCTTGTCAGCCGATCGTCAGCCAGCAACAACGAAAACCGCAGCCAGTACGTATACCCTTTTCGTTCGTGAATGCGAAATGCGTGTTCTCTGGAAGTCGCAAGCTAACATGTCGTTTTTTCCGCGTCTCTGCAGTGCAGATGTAGGTCATTCCAAGATTCCCTGGCAACCACCCGTCGAATCCCAGCCCGAAATCCGAAAGATGGCACGAATATATCATCGAGAAATGAAACAAGGAAACTGACCCAGGCTTCTTTCCGATCAATAGTTTCGTCAAGACCCTCACGGGTAAGACCATTACCCTCGACGTCGAGTCGAGCGACACCATCGACAACGTCAAGACCAAGATCCAGGACAAGGAGGGTATCCCCCCGGATCAGCAGCGTCTTATCTTCGCTGGTAAGCAGCTTGAGGATGGCCGCACCCTGAGCGACTACAACATCCAGAAGGTATGAAATGAATCGGTTCCGCGAAATATCTTATACGTCGGTTTCGTCTGCTCGGATAGTCGGTTACGAACATGATGCGATTCGGGTCGGTGGGGGCGACACAACACGCAACTAGGTTTTGAGGAGGGGGAATAGTTTCATCGACACGGTCGCATTCATGGACGTTCCACGACTATCGGCATTCGACGCGACACCAATCATTCGGAATATAGTTTGACTGACGGGTTATCTTCTCGACTATAGGAGTCCACCCTTCACCTGGTCCTCCGTCTGCGTGGTGGTATCATCGAGCCCTCCCTTAAGGCTCTTGCCTCCAAGTACAACTGCGAGAAGTCCATCTGCCGCAAGTGCTACGTACGTCCATCCATCCATCCATATTACTTCTTACCCCTCGACTCGATCCCGCCCCTCTTTTGAGTCCCGGCTAGCGGAAAATCCCCCCACTGACATTGATAACCCGATTAGGCCCGCCTTCCCCCCCGTGCCACCAACTGCCGCAAGAAGAAGTGTGGTCACACCAACCAGCTCCGCCCCAAGAAGAAGCTCAAATAGACGATTATCTTATTACGGTTTTTCTGCGTTGCTGGGGAAAAGTGCTGCTGGGGTTACGATACGATTGCAACGTGGGAGATTTTCTACATGGCGTTGGAATGATGAATCATTACTTATAGCCGAAGTCAAATGTCTATAGTTGACTCCTCGGGAAGAAGTTGCAATCAAAGCACAACCTGTAAAATTCAAAAAACCTCTCGTCGCATTCTTAGTAGATACACATGCACACATGCAGCACGGCTTGGCGGGAAGGAAAACGTTCAACAGACAAAACGGCGGGAACGATATCAGAAATAACACTTGAGAACATAAACCAGCAAGTCGACACATGATATGACATGACATAATGCTGCCGGAGCAAATGTCATGGTCCCCCAGGGGAAAGACAGCAACTGATCAATATAACATCCGGAGGAAACCACACCGATACCAACACCGACATCTAGCACCTTTTTCTACCAACCACCAAACATCCGTCGCTTGTCGTCGTCGTGGTCATCATCGTCATCGTGGTCCTTGTTCTTCTTCGAAACGGGGCTTCCATGTCTGCACATAAGACCATATTAGTCACAATTCCTCACAGTAGAATAACACACCAGAGTAGGGGCCAGAAAACCACTTACGCAAAGAACAAGATCTTAATCGCCAACGCAAACCCAGCGTGCAGGACAATGACCAAAATCAGCAAGATCTTACTAGCCTTCGCATCCGTAGCACTAAGGACCGGGTACAGATTGCGCAGGAGGAAGAAGACCGTCCACCCGAAGCCAACACCCACCAGAGCCCAATTCAACGCCGTCAAAGGACTCCAGCTAACCAGTGCGACGGCAATCCAAACCAGGTTCGAGTATCCATAGAGCGCCCACGACTCAACCAAGTCAGCGCTGGAGCTGCCGAACCACTTCAGCGCACCCCACAGCGCAATGGGGATGATGCCCGTGTATCCGTAAACCAAGCCTGCGGCGCCGGATAGCAAGGTGAAATCGTATTCGAAGTGCTCGTCGTCATTGTTGGAGAGCCATTGCGAGATGGTACCGGTTAAGAAAAGGATGACGACGACGGTGGTTGCGATCCAGAAGGGGCCGTAGAGGTCCGGGTTTCCTTCTAGGACGTCGAGGAAGTTGCTGCGCGGATAGAGGGCTGCGACACAGCGACGGAGGACTTCGTTCGTGTCTACGTCGAAGAATTGCGAGTAGTAGTGGATTGACCACCAGTTGAGCTTGGAGGGGGTGCCGCCGGGGGATCGGTCACGGCCGCGCGATGAACCGCCGCCGAGGAAGGGGGCAGAGTCTTGTTGGGCTTTGGCGTTGCGTTGGTCGTTTTCAAAGTCTGAAAAGAACGGTGTGAGTATGTGTGCATTGGGATGAGGTGGTGGTTGTGCTCAAGGCCAGCTAGCTTACTGGAACGGTGGAATTCGAGGTCTTCTTGGAGGTCGGTATGGCCGAGATCGCCCTAGAAATTGATGTTAGTATACTGCGATCGGAGATGGGAACTATTGTTGGAGACTTACCTCGGCGTCAACGTCCACTACCACATCATAGCCCTGGTTCGCCATCTTGGGCAGCTCACGTTCGTTTTCAAGCGTAGTTGTTAAGCTCTCGGTTCCTGGGAGATGCGGGAATGCAAGAGTACACCTCAGCGGCTGCCGGGAAAGCCACGCACTAGCCACCATGTGGAGACTTTCCATCTATTCAACACGGGCTGACGCGGGCTGTGTTTCGCATTTTGTGCGTCCGCCTCTACTGTCTATTCTGTGTGCTAAGGCTGTTCTCTGTCTCGTAAAACTAATTTTCTCCTTATTAGTATGTTTTTTGCTTTGTCTTTAATATTTGTACATAAAAGCCCAAGCCTTATTATTGAACCGGTCCCTTTTTGTTTTTCCCAATGGTCACATAAGATTAAAGATAGCCTCGGGCCTGCAAAGCCCCATGGAACCTACTGACATACGCCCATATCGTATTGTCAAATCCCCTCTTCTTGATCCAGAATGACATAGCACCAATGAACATCGTCACAGCCACAGAGCCGATTGTTCGTCTGTGATTCCACAAGAAAGTAACGGTCTTCTCCTTCCGCTCCTCCCAACGTAGATGCCGTACTTGCTTCGCGAAGAGGTCGACTGTTTCATCGGGTCCTTGGATCCTAACGAGATCCCTTGAAGATTTCAGCACACTGCACTCTGGAATGCGCTTCCAGGCTCCGAATGGTAGGCTTTCCGGCGGGTGAGCTTCGAAAAGCTGCATCGCGCGGGATATCAAACCCTCAAGATCCAAGGGATTTGGAAGCTTGGATAGGGTAAAATGCAGCATATCGGTTTCATCGACTGAGAATTCAAGCAATTCTTTCTTGCGGGAGAGGATGATTGCCGCAAAGAGGTATATGGAGACTACTGGTTCCTGGGCCAGCAGGAAATCGAAAAGGCGTGCAATGTCGCTATATTCTTGGATGTCGTGAGAGTACATCGTCAAAGTTGCGGCGAGTGCAAAGAATGGTTTGATTTCGGCGAGGTGACATCGTAATGCAGGGTCTGCCTTCTCAATGATCGCAGGGATCAGCTCTAGATGTTTCAGCGCTGGCGAAAGGGACGGCAACATGTAATCTCTTATCCGAAGAAGAGATATTTGTGCAACAGCAGCAGCGCTATTTTGTCCACCGAGCACTAGTAGTAGGACTTGAACGATATCATGGTAGCCCTGGAAGTAGCAGAGCATGGGAAAGCACCGCAGGACTTGTTTGATCAGCCTGGAGAGCTCATCCTTTTTGATAGAGAGCTCCTGGTCAGAGCCTGGTCAAGTTAGACACCACCAATCGCCATAATAACTGAATGGATGACTTACAATCAGGGTAGTAGACGAATGACCTGTTCACATCAAGCTGAACTTGTTCTTCGTCGATATGTGCAGGTCGATGTTCCCATCCCGTGAAATCGAAATTGGGTCCTCGTCGATCACACTGTAGAAGAATAGGCCCTTGTCGGACGTCAGATAATGTATATATTTGGTATAAGGTAGCGCTCACAGGCTGTTCGCCGGACATCATCATTGAGGAAGCCACCTTCTGAGGTAGCGTATGAGACTAATGCATCAATATCCCGCAAGTCGCATGCTTGGCGAATGGCCGTTTCTTTTTCGGCTCTGAGATTTTCGAGCTCCGCATTCTTGAGTTTCTCTGACTCTAGGGCCTCGGCCTCGGCGGCGGTCTTCTGCTCTGTTTCCAGATTTGTCTCCGTGATGTGCTCTGGTTCGTTATTCTCAGATGGCTGATCCATCGTTGCGGCGGGCAGTATACTCCAAAGAAATTGTCTGTAAAAACCTGCGTATTCCCAATTATGGTCAAATGAAACAACTCGACGATATGATTTTTATTTGTATCCCGATGTATAGCGTTAACAATGAGTGGTCTATACTTGGATGCAACGGATGAACGGGCCACTCGCCAGATCAGAGCTTGCGTTTGGGGATCTCAAAATCCGGTTATGGAATCCAGTCCAGCTATGGCTTCTCCAGATTCACCGACAGGACCGCAATCCAGGCAACAAAATATCTATGGGATAGCATAGGCGATATGCAAAGCCGGAGGTGATTGCGGCCATGGCCAAACCCAAAACGGACGCGTGGCCGCCTCAGGCCACACATCAGGTCTGTGTCCCGTGATCTGTGATTTGCTTGGTTTGATCTGTATCGCCGACCGCCCGAACGAGCAGGCGAGGCTTTGATGATCGATCCACTGCCCCTCCAGACTTCCTACATGGCTGGCTGAGGTCTTCACGAGTCCCGGAGTCACTGTCGATTAATTCGCAGGAAACTTAAAACTGTTTCATTCGAAACTAATTCTGCTGGTTCACAAAGATAGCTGCAGACAATGCTGCAAACTCATAGTGGGCCGATGGCATCATACTAAAACCAAACATATTCAATTGAACCTTCCCGCGAACCGCTTGGGTTCCACTGCTGGCCATCGTGTTTAATTCGACATACTACTTCCCCGCTGTCTATGTCCCATGAACGCGTTTCATTGTCAAACACGAGCTTCTGGACAACCAAATGGTGTTTGTGTGATTTGAGAAGCCATCTCAGTACTTATCGCTAGCACCACCGCAAGCGTTTTCATAAGATATCACTGGAGTGTAAGTCCCAAATCCGTTGTCCTGTGACAAGTCTTCCACAAATTATATTTTGCTAACGCTCCAACTAGGTTTCTGTTTTGCATAGCGGTGTCTGAATCTACAGAGGGTATTCCTCTTTGATCTGTACTCGCATGGTAGCACTGCGCTCTGTGTTCACTTCGCCTCTTGTGTCTCAGCACTTGACTGACATGAGATTGCTTTCTCGTATTACTCCAAGCATGAAAATTCATGAGCCATATTCTTGAGAGTCCTTCCCTCCCATTCTTCTCTAAGTTTTCAGCTCCACGGAAGTAGGACTCGGTATCCGTCGAGAAGCAGCTGTGGACACCGTTGGTCAGCTATTCTACTCTTTCGATTCGTTTTCCTTTTCTCTTTCCGCGTCTCTCTTTCTACTCATTTTGTGTCCTCTGGTCATCCTTTCGTTTGGCAAGGGACCACACTCTCTGATTTTACGGGACCTCTTTCTCCACAGTCAATCAGAGAAGCTATCATGGCTACATCAGGAAGCGGTGCAGGATTAGCCGCAAATAATTCAGCGGCCGTCGCAGGTGAAGGTGGGGATTCGATGGAATTCGAGACAGAAAGCATATATTCTGCATCCCAGGCAAAAATCGGACTATTGTCGCATACTCTAGTATCAAGTCCTATCATTCAATGGATTCTCCCTGCGCATCTCAGAAGCAAAGACCAAAACGATGTCGTCTTCGTGGGTGAGCGCCATTTGCAAATCAAAGAAGCAGTATCTGGAGTTCATCTGGAGGAGGTCACTACCAAAAATGACTTTGACTCGTGTATTATGGCAGCAAAAGTCATTAATGTCAGCACCGAATTGCCTTGGGAAGAGGAGATGAAGCTCGCGGCGAGCAACTCGACACTGCGCGCGAGCTCGGACCTGCGCCAGGATCTTCCTCCACAAATATTGGTTCTTAGCCTTGCTTCGAAAGAGCTAGTATTTTTGTACTTTTCAAACGCGAGTGGCCATTTTGTCTACCATCGTCGGCCGCTGCCGAACGATGTCAGTGCTTTTGAACGATTCGGCCGGAATATTGCTGTGGAACCAAGGTATGCCTCTTGAGGAACCTTTCCATGATGATCATATGCTGAGAGTTGCTGCAGGTCTCGTGCGGTAGCAGTTAGTGCTTCAAGTGACTATTTTGGGATCTTCGTCTTGAAGAGGCCGCCGGTCATTCAAGCACAGATGACCCAAAACAGACTTGACCCTATAGCAGAGGTATGGTTCTTTTACTCCTGGATACTTAAATGAGACTAACCTGTGCGATCACTCACTCAGGAGCGCTTTTTCCGTGTTGAAGGCGATATTATTGCCATGGAATTTTTGTATCCCAAATCTGAAGACGGGGACAAGATCACTTTACTACTATTGATTGCTCAAGATCAGTTGACACAAGCTGTTTGTTACGAATGGGACGCGAACGAGTCTTTACGCCAGGCTACCCCACGGGTGACCAAAAAAGTATTGCCGCTGGAGGATAGGCTTCCCACTATGTTGATTCCCTTGACTAAGACTTCTTCATTCATGCTCGTCACGACGACGTCGATAACGGTATACCAAAATAAGCTTGACCCTCAGAGACTCCCCAGCAGATACCCGCTCCCTGTCTATGAGAAAGAATCTCAGAAGTCACCTCTCTGGACCAGATGGGCAAGGCCGTTGCGCAATTGGCTATACAATCAGAAACATGATGACATTTACCTCTGTCGCGAAGACGGTGAAATAACGTACTTGGGAATTGGCACTGATGGCGAGCTCGAGAATCAGGCACATCTAGGCCAGCTGTGCTGTGATGTTGATGCAGCATTTGACATTCTGGATATTGGCTACGAAGGTGGTGACCTACTCCTTGCAGCGGGCACCACAGGTGATGGCGGGCTATTTGTCCAGAAAGCTCGTGACCATCCGCGGTGTGTCCAGAAGTTTATGAACTGGACCCCTGTCACCGACTCCGTTGTTGTGAAAAGTGAGGACACAATGCCCTCGGATATTGCAACCGATCGCCTTTTTGTTTGTTCTGCTTCTTCGTTCTCACGAGGTGCAGTAGTTGAGCTGCGGCACGGAGTTGAAGCACAAATCGGGCTCATTGTTGCGCTGGAGGAGTTGTCTGGAACCAGAGATATATGGGCCATGCCAGACGGCACAACCGGGGGTGTTTTTGTTCTAACATCTGACCCTATGTCCTCACTTTTATTGTACTTGCCTGCTGATTTTGGGGAAGAGCTTTGTGCTATTGATGAGGCAGAGTCCGGGCTTGACTCTAGCACACAGACCTTGGCAGCAGGATGCACTGTGTTAGGAGCTATTATACAAGTGACAGACAAGACAATTTGCGTTGGCACAACCCCAGAGATGCCGGGCTATCGCTTTGAGGTTGATCCTGGCCAGACTATTGCGGTGGCTGCGGTTGATGGACCGGCCTCACTCATCGCTGCTGTTGTTAGGACACAAGATGAAGTACACCTTCACGTGAAGAAACTCACGTCAGATGGCCAGCATCATTTGCTTGATGTAGCTCCACCCTCGTTAATTCAACATGAGCCGGTCTGTATGACCATGGAGAATATTGACTCGTCCCTATTTCTGTTTCTAGGCACGAGCAACGGAAGGGTCTTGGTGTATCGCATCTCTGAAAACATCTCTTTCTTACTGGACGCCACTGTCAACGTCGGGAGTGAGAACGACATATCGAGAGCCATTGATAGTATTGCAGTCATTAGAAAGGCCGATAAAGTTCCACCGAGAATGTGCACTATTCTTTGCGGTTTGCGAAGCGGTATCCTGGTTCCATTCGGGCTATTGCTTGACAGGGAGAACCCTGACGCCCCCATTGGTGAGGATTGATCTGACACACACATTCCTGTTCCCTATGCTAATCTGCTTGGTATGCAGCATTAACCCAGGTAACGCCGCAACAGCTAGGCCATACATCGGTGAAAGTGCAGGGAAAGGGCGAGTTTGCATTATTGACCTGTGGACAAGGGTTCTGGCAAGCATCTTGCAACAGCGGACTAGCCGATTACTCTCTTCAGAGAATATGGGTCACCGACCAGAATAATGTGAGTATCATGAGCTCGTCAATTCAAAACATTAATACTAACACCCTTTAGCCTGCATACCACCCAAAAAACATACATAGCTTTTCTATCTCGAGTTCTGGGAGTCAAGACATGGATGAACTTTCCAACACGCTTTTCTGCGTCGCCGACGGACAGCTCATGATATGTACCTTGGAGCAAGGGACGAAGACTGTTCCAAGGAGGATCGACTTGCCCGGTAGCGCTAGCAGACTAGCTTATTCACGATACCTCAAAAGCTTGATAGTGGTTTATTCCCAGACAGAATACGACACAGACGCAGACCCCATCAAGCGCTACACGCGGCCCTTCATCGAGTTTGTCGACCCTGACATGCAACACTCGCTTATCGATTCCCTCGAAAATCCTTTGGATGACGATCCCCGGCCGTGGCGACCTCAAGGCGCAGCAGGAGAGAAGATCAGCTGCATACTGGAGTGGACGCCCAGGAAAGGTGACGAGGAATATCACTTCATTGTCATCGGCACTTCTCGCAAAAATCAGCAAGAGCGTGGCCGAGTCATATTCTTACAAGCATACCGCGATCCATTGAAACCGTCGCGGATTGAATGCTCTGTCAAATATATCCACAAGTTTGAGGGTCCGGTTTTCGCAATTGCACCATACGGTGCGTTCACCTTAATGGTATCGACCGGTCGTGAAATCGTGCCATTGGAGCCAAAATTCTCCCAGACTCGATGGGTCCGAGCGGCTAGATACTCCGTCCTGTCTCCGGCGGTCCTCATAACCGCCAGGGAGCCGTACCTCTACATGACCACGTCGAGGGAGTCACTTATGGTGCTCAAGGCCACAGAAGACAAACTAACGCTCCATGCTTATGATCGTCAAAAGCATGATGGTCTCGCTCATGTTTATATTGGTGGAAAGCTGAACCTTATTCTATGCTCCAGCAGAGGTGGGCGGGTGAGCCTTTTGACGGAGAATGGTGTGACAGAGACCAACAAGATGCTACCCACAGCTCTGTGCGAAGCACACCTCCCCTCGTCGGTGATGAGGCTCAGCTCTGGATCTGATAAGTCACCTCTCTCCACTACCTCTCAGGTATTCTATGGTACTGCGATGAATGGCACAATTTATCGTTTCTTGACTATTGGTGAGAAGGAGTGGCGCCTTCTACGCTTGCTGCAGGATTTATGCATCCGCGATCCTATGATTTGCCCATTCATTCCCAAGAGGAGAAGACAGCGCAACCCAGTCGGGCTGATGGACCCTCAGCCATCTCAAATGCATATTGACGGTGACATTCTCAGCCGCTTGCTCATACGTGGGTCTGGCTATCTAACGCAGATGCTAAGCAAGGAGACGCTCGGTGGGCCGGCAGCTGCAGGAATCCGCTCAGAGCAGGGAGTGCCCGAGCAATTTGCGGAATTGACAAGACACGTACTGGGAGAAACAAGTGATGCTGTTGCGAGCGTTATGAGATGGCTGCAGCGGATTCTCCCGGTGGATGTCTAGGGATTATCTACAATTTCGGTTGTGAAAGACAATAATTGGCAGCATGCTATATATAGAATTTTACTGTGTACATAGACGCTTAATTCTTGACGCAAACTGAATGTGACCGGCAGGTCAATAGTACGAAGGTGATTATTGTGTGCCAGTCGTGAACAATAAGAGTGCGGGCCACCGGCGGCCTCTCGCATAATAATCCGGCGATTGTCCCCACCAAACGCCCGGCCCAAAATTCTTATTACCCCAAAGGCAACTCGTCCTTCCCGCCTCATCGAGTCTCCAACCTTTGGATCTTTATCGACCACCAGGGGGGAAAACGGTTGCTTGTTTTTCGCTCTTTCTTTTTCTTTCCATTCTTCACGATCCCTTTGGAAGGATTTTTTTCTTTTCGGGCTTATCTCTCGCCACTCTTTGCCTTCCGCAGATCGCGCGGGCCGGAGAAAGCTGATACCTCATTGTTAGTGCGCACTACCACCATCAACCACCATTCATCCTCATTGCCTGCCGACGTCGCTCGGTCACATAATACCGTTTTATATTCGCTTGACTAACGGTTCAACTCTTTCTATATAGGGTAATTCCATCTACATATCCAGTCAAAGGAATAAAAGCGAGGTCGACCGAATCCTCCACCTATCAATATGGCGCCCAAGAAGAAGGGAAACAAGAGGCAAGAGGAGGACTGGGAAGCTGAGCTCGGAGAGTCCGTCCCTGCCCCCGGTGGCGAGGCCGAAGCTCCCGCTGCTGAAGAAGGTGCTGCCGACGAGGATGCTGGTATGGGCGGTGGTGGTTTGCTCGCCGCTTTGAGGAAGAACAAGAACAAGAAGGCGAAGAAGGGAAAGCCGGCCAACGACTTCGTTGAGGGTGAGGATGCCACTCAGGAGGCCAACGGCGATGCCGATTTCGCTAGCAAGCAGCCTGAGGAGGGTACCTTCGATGACGACGATGTGTTCGCCGGAAAGGCTAAGCCTAAGAAGGCTGCTGCTGCGCCTGAGCCCAAGCCCGCCGAGGAGGAGGAGGGTGGCTTCCGTGTGAAGTCTAAGAAGGAGAAGGAGCGTGAGAAGAAGGAGCGTGAGAAGCAGCGTAAGAGGGAGCAGGTATGTTTCTTGCGCTTTTGCGGTCCTTTCATGATTCCGTGATTGTGTCGAACTAATACGTCTATTTCATTTTCCTAGGCTGCCAAGAAGAAGACCACCGCCCCCGCTGAGAAGGCTCAGCCCGCTAAGGCCGAGCCTGAGAAGAAGGAAGAGGCTGCCCCCGCCCCCGCTGCTGCCCCCGTTCCGGAAACCGGTGGCAAGAAGAAGAAGATCCCTGCACACCTGCTGGCTATTCAGAAGCAACAGGAGGCTCTCCGCAAGCAGCGTGAAGAGGAGGAGCGCCTGTTAGCCGAGGCGCAAGCCGCTGAGGAGGAGAGACTCCGTATTGAAGAGGAAGAGGAGAAGAAGCGGGAAGAGGCCCGCCAAAAGAAGAAGGAGAAGGAGAAGGAGAAGAAGGAGCAGCTTCGTAAGGAGGGTAAGCTGCTCACCAAGGCCCAGAGGGAAGCCAAGGAGCGCAATGAGCGGCGCATGCAGCAGATGCTTGCAGCTGGTATTGGTAAGGTTGCTGGTCTGGAAGAGGGTCAGGCCGAGAAGAAGCGCCCTGTTTACGAGAACCGGAAGAAGCGTGGACCCAAGAAGCAGGAGGATGACCTGGAAGCTGCCGCTGCCCGCGCCAAGGCCCAGCGTGAAGCTGAAGAGGAGCGTAGAAGAAAGGAGGAAGAAGAGAAGAAGGCCAAGGCTGAGGCCGAGGCTGCTGCTGCCGCCGCCGCCGCTGGCGGAGAGGAGAGCGAACTCGACGACTGGGAGAAGGCTGCCGATGCCGAGGAAGTGAAGGACAGCTGGGATGCTCCTAGCGACGAGGAAGAGGAGAAGCCCGCCGCCAATGGCAAGGCTGATGAGAAGCCTGCCGGCAAGCAGGCTGAGGAAGATGAAAGTGAGGATGATTCCGATGAGTCCTCTGACGAGGACTCTGAGGACGAGGAGCAGTCCGCGGCACAGAAGGCTATTGCTCAGCGCAAGGCCGAAGCCGCCGAGCGGAGAAAGAAGCAGCACGAGGAGGCTATGGCCGCGCGCTCCAAGGACAACCTCCGTTCTCCTATTTGCTGTATTCTGGGTCACGTCGATACCGGTAAAACCAAGTTGCTGGATAAGATTCGTCAGACAAACGTCCAGGAAGGTGAAGCTGGTGGTATTACGCAGCAGATCGGTGCTACTTACTTCCCTGTTGATGCTCTGCGTCAGAAGACTGCCGTGGTGAACAAGGATGGCCAGTTTGACTTCAAGATCCCTGGTCTGCTCATCATCGATACTCCTGGTCACGAGTCCTTCTCCAACTTGCGTTCGAGAGGTTCCTCCCTTTGTAACATTGCCATCCTGGTTGTCGATATCATGCACGGTCTTGAGCCCCAGACTCTTGAGTCCATGAGGTTGCTCCGTGATCGCCGTACTCCTTTCATCGTCGCTCTGAACAAGATCGATCGTCTGTACGGCTGGAAGAAGATCGACAACAACGGCTTCCAGGAGAGTTTGGCCTTGCAGAACAAGGGCGTTCAGAACGAGTTCCGCACCCGTTTGGAGCGCACTAAGGTCTTGTTCGCTGAGCAGGGTTTCAACTCGGAGCTGTTCTACGAGAACAAGTCCATGGCCCGCAACGTCTCCCTCGTGCCCACCTCCGCCCACACCGGTGAAGGTATCCCTGACATGCTCAAGCTGTTGACCACTCTGACCCAGGAGCGTATGACCAACTCTCTGATGTACCTGTCCGAGGTTGAGTGTACTGTTCTTGAAGTCAAGGTCATTGAGGGTCTCGGTACTACCATTGACGTTGTCCTGTCGAACGGTATCCTCCGCGAGGGTGATCGAATCGTGTTGTGTGGTCTAAACGGTCCTATATCAACGAATATTCGAGCGTTGCTGACGCCGGCTCCTCTCAAGGAACTGCGTCTCAAGTCGCAGTACGTGCACAACAAGGAGGTCAAGGCTGCCCTTGGTGTTAAGATTGCTGCAAACGACCTTGAACAGGCCATTGCCGGTTCTCGTTTGATGGTTGTCGGACCGGATGACGACGAGGAGGACATTGAGGAGGAGGTCATGTCCGATCTGGAGAACCTGCTCAGCAAGGTCTCCAGGGACCAGCGTGGTGTCAGCGTGCAGGCCTCCACTCTTGGATCTCTGGAAGCTCTGCTCGAGTTCCTCCGTGTCTCCAAGATTCCCGTCGCCAACATTTCTATCGGTCCTGTGTACAAGCGTGATGTCATGATGGCCGGTACCATGTTGGAGAAGGCTAAGGAGTACGCCGTTATGCTGTGTTTCGATGTCAAGGTGGACAAGGAAGCAGCTGCCTATGCTGATGAAGTTGGCGTCAAGATCTTCACTGCCGACATCATCTACCACCTGTTCGACGACTTCACCAAGCACATGGCTGAGCTGACGGAGCGCCGCAAGGAGGAGAGCAAGATGCTTGCTGTCTTCCCCTGCGTGCTCAAGACTGTGGCTGTTTTCAACAAGAAGGATCCCATCGTCATTGGTGTTGATGTCGCGGAAGGAAGTCTGCGTCTGCACACTCCTATTGCGGCTGTCAAGGCTAACCCTGAGACTGGCGCTAAGGAAATTATCGACCTTGGTAGAGTGTAAGTTTTTGTCACTGTTATCCCTACCTTACAATTACTAATTACGCATACAGTGTCTCGATCGAGCGTGATCACAAGCCCATCCAGGTCTGCAAGCGGGGTCAACCCTCCGTGGCCGTCAAGATCGAGGGAACCAACCAGCCCATGTACGGTCGTCAGCTCGAAGACAAGGACACTCTGTACTCGCACATCTCCCGTGCCAGTATCGACACCCTCAAGGAGTTCTACCGCTCCGACGTCTCCATGGAGGAGTGGGGTCTCGTCAAGAAGCTCAAGCCTGTCTTTGACATCCCATGATCGCCATACCCGTCCCTTCTGTAGCCCGGATGCCAAACCCAACCCTACGCATGGCCCATCGATCACAGACCCTGGGCACTCACTTGAGTACAGCGTGGCGGAGTTATGGCGTTTGGTAACGGGCTCCAGCATGCCATTAACGTGGTATTGTACAGCGGTTTCAAGTTCCATTGCCGTGATGAGACATGTGCTGCTTTCTGCGAGGAGAATGAAAGGAAATGATAGGTGCATTCTTGGATTTGACGAAGAAAAGTAAAAGAGCATTGCATGAGAAATGACTACGACTTTCAATCAAAAGCAAGATGCCTGTACATGACATGAAAGAGGGGGTGTGAAGAGAGAGGGGAGAAGAGAAGAGGTGGTTGGAAAAGTAAAGCGTGGTCGATACCTAGGTTTTTGTTTTTCTGTTAATGATAATCATGGATCTCTAGTTGAATTGATTGTTTGTTCGACTTTTCCCCAGAACATAAGTACTGATACTAGTACATCACCACACCTACAGTAGTTCATCCAACTTCACATGATACACAGTAATATATACAACCATCACCCTCATCCACCACCATCGCCACCACAACCACCACCACTTACCTAAGAATCAATTAATTATCATTCCCCTCCCACCTCTCAACCCTACCCCCCCTCTTCGCCCAATCCAACCAACTCCCATCATAAACCCCCAGCCGACCCGCCTCATACCCCGCCTGCTCCGCCAACTGCGCCGCCGCGCGCGCCCTCACCCCAGCCTTACAATAAAACACGATCTCCGCGTCCTCTTCCTCCCCCTTCACACCAGGCTTGGGGAACCCAAACCTCGTCTCGAATTCCTCTGGAGTCAGGAACAACGCGTCAGGCTGGGATGCTAGCGGCACGCTCACGGCCGAGGGGATGATGCCCGTGGAAGAGAGCTCGGCGGGCTCGCGCACGTCGATTAGAATAATGGGTTTTTGGGTCGGGCTGTTGGGGGTGTTGCTGGGGAGGGAGGCGGTGATCTGTTTCTTTTTGTTAGTTTGGGTGGATGGGTGGGGGTTGTGGTGGTAGGGACGTACGTCTTCGAAGCCCCATTGGCGAAAGGTGGGGGGGTCGTTGTCTTTGGTGCTTTTCTGGCGGATGGATGGGGAGGAGATCAGGGGGTGGTGGTGAGGGCGAGGGATGGGGTTGATGGCAGTGGTCCTTTTGGTGATGGTGTTGGGGAGGAGGGTGGAGGATCTGGTTGTGAAGGTCCGGGTGGAGGTGCTGGTGAGGGAGCGGGCGAGGTGGGTGGATGGCTTGGAGGTGGAGGTGAGGAGGGACGTGGGTGCCCGGCGGAGGGGGAGGAGAGAGGCCATTGTTGTTGTTGGCTTTGAGCTCTGGGTTGGAGATGAGGTTGTTGGTGTTGCTGATGCGGTTGCGGATGGGGAAGATAGTTGGGGGTGTTCTGCGGAAGTTAGTGGGTGGTTTGATATTGGGTGATATCGGCTGTATGATACAATTAGAAGATTGTGTGTGGGGAAGTACTTACCCCTGAGAAAGATGACTTGATATGTCTGGGTTAGAGATATAGGCAAGTCGAGAAAGTTGTCGAGCTGATAATGCTAGAGTGACAGCCGATATCCGACGGATGGAAGTCCGGCTTCGGGTGATGTCAGTTGCGGTGTTGACCGCCTTCCATTTATAGTTTATCTAGAGATGTATTTATACTACATGTTTTAGATATATATGAAGATCTAAACAATCTATTCGAAAATTTCTTGCAATATCCTGAAAAGGTGTTCATGTGCAATACATATTTTTCTCACACTGGCAACATCAGCAATCATAGTACCCATCACTAAGCCCCAGACCATTATCTCGGCCGCTCGGTTTATACAAACGGTTTGCCAGAACTTCAACGCCGTGCCATGCCGCATGTCGTTCAGCCGGGGGGTGTTTTTCAGGCTCAACGTGTGAATATAGGCTCATGTACGTGAGCGACTGATACAACCCGCCAATACTTTCTTTTGTAGACGGCACATGTCCAGTTTGTTACTCGGTTTTCGAAGCTCTGATGACCACTGCTTCAAATAACCTCTATGGTTGTACCACAATCAGAGTAGGCTTTGTGGAGACTTCTTCACTATTTAGGGCTACGGGGATTCTTGCTGTTCCTAATACCTATTTCCGCGAGCTGTTTGTCAGCACAGTTCACTTGGAACTCCTCGTTATCTAGCCACTTTTGCTGTTCCCGCAAGCGATGAATATTAGCAGGTGTGACTTCCATGAGGTTATCTTTGGTGGGAGACACAGTGGCCGGAATCTCAAAACCTTGATTCGACATATGGTACCAGTACTAGTGCCTTCGATGAGGCCCAGAGATCTTTAGCCACCGAGAGATCTGTAAGGATCATCATCGAGAATGCCATTATTGATGTCCTTAGTTAATCACGCAATCTCATCCTCGGGCTGACTGTCTGCTGCCTCGTCATCTTCGGAGTGTTCCGGCGCCTACTTATCCTTGGGACCCATTAGTTCAATCTCCAGCTTTCTTCAGTTGGTGGTCTGGTTCATTTTTAATGCTTAATAGACAGGATCATGGGCCCGCTCCAGTGTTCTCGACCATACTACTAGCTCTGAGACATTCCAGGAATCAAGCGGTTACTACCAGTCGCTGCCAGGTAGTAGGAGGCCATACTATTCGCTAGCCGGCATTTTATGTCAAAATATGCGGCGACGTGAGTTGGTATTTGAGACTAGAGCAAGTTTCCCATACTTGTCTCCATCTGCTACCAATGCTGTTCTGTATGTGAAAACTTTCGGGACCAATGGATTCTTGTGCTCTATCAACCATTCTCTGCTGAAACGAGCAACATCTTTTCCCCATGAATTATATCTGCAATAAACGGGATATCAACAAGCGCCATGGTGCTGTACCCACACAGTCGAACCCTTGGGTATGTGATACGACCAAATCTCTGTATGACGGGAACCACTGACCTCGTTGTAGTAAATCCACACGATTGGTCCTTCTGGTATCCGGTTTGCACATATCCCCCCTCTGTATTTGAGGTCTATGGGCTAGTGATCACCTCCAGCTGCTGTGGGGGGAAATGACACGAGCACACCATTATGATAATGTGAGATGGTAGTCCCTTCGTGCAGCATATCGCCTTGTACATGGTACCCATTGCTCCCCCTGTACGGAGCAGCTTGATGCCTTGTAGGTCCTTTCAGAAGCAGATAGAAGGAATGATGAAACACAGTGTGTCCCCCATTCCATCGGGCCAATCCCATCAGGTCTTCACGCCAGCCCCGATAGCTTTATGTTGTCAACCCAAACGAACTGGACATTGCCCTGTTACTTACAGGTGCTTGCTTTGACTGTCTTTTGAAGTGGCTCTTGAGACGCAATGAGGATGTCCAGGGGAGATATTTGCGCCGCTATATGCACAGTATCTGGGAAGAGACCTCTGAATCCGACATCTGTGGAGGCTCGCAGTAATAGCTAGTAATCCTTAACACGCACAGGTCGAGTATCATATCATCAGTTTGTACCCACCAATTCCGGTTAGGTAACCACCACCAGACCATAAGACCCAGAATTATAGCAGTTACATATGTAGCAACTATGTAGCTGACCATAGGTTCCCACCATGGTCTATCTGCGATGCTTTGTCTATCCTATCATGGATAGCATAACATGATTTGGAATGGTAGGTTATGGAGTGCTCTAGAAATAGTTGGCATCCTAGTTGGGAATCCCTGTACTGTTTGATCGGAGTGCTGTGGCCTCTGGTTACCCTTAATATCGAGGATCTCAATTACCAGGTTTCAATCCGGCCTGCTATTCCGAACGCCATAATGGCAGATGAGAAGATTTTAGCAATGTTAGACTAGAATGTGAAAGTATAAGCCCAAAGGGTAAAGTGTTCATAATGAAAAAGCGTGCTAATCTTCTTTCTTTCTAGAAACTATCGGTCACACAGATCATACTTTGCCCAGTCAAGGCGCGCATCTCGTATTTATAGTCGGCTGATCAGATTCCCGACTTCACCACCAATCTCGCAGCGCCCGTTCAGGTGATTTTTGGCTTCATCTGCTTTTGGGTTAAACATATTGTTATCGAGAAAAATATATATGTATTAATGGTTGATAGTGTCTCTCAGGGCTCTCCAGGACATCCAAAGGCACTTCATGAACACCGAAAAGAGTGTTCTCAATGGCAATTTATAATACCATGGAAAATCATTTTCAGGTCCAATCCTCGCGTCATCATCAGTCAGATGTTCTCGCGTGTTTAGACGACTATGTTGCGTGGATGTGGTGGATGTGGACCACTGGTCATGGTGGTGATGGTAGACGTGGTGGACATGGTGATGGTAGTGGTGGTGGAAGATGAATATTCAAAATCTCCAGCGACCACCACGCTCAATGGGCCTAGGCTTCTTGCCCGCCTGCATCGGCCGCCAGTTGTATGACGGGGATTTTGATATTCTACAATCCGCGCCATTTTTGCATCTGGATGCAGAGATCGTGCCCGTTTCTTATGTTGCAAGAGTGCAAGCATTCGCCTTTTGTATGCAATGTCAAAATCACCGCCCAGTATCCGCCCCGGTGAGTGATGGTTGAGCTTCTGTAGTGGTCTCTGCATCGATCATGGTCTGATGAACTGTATGACAGGAAGGCCAACTGCATAAAGAGACGCAAGATATTCAGAGTTGATGTGTACTTGTAGATATTGAGAAAGAGAGAAGAGTCTCCGAGACTATCAATAACTATACTCTACCTTGGTATCGGTATGTAGTAAAACTATCCGCGATAGTATACTTTCCAAAAAGGAGATATTATCGAGGTAGTATATGACTTTAGTGTACCTTATACCCAATGGGTTCCTCCACGCAGTAGCCTACCTAGCAGGAGCAGATATATAGGTAGTATATAGGGCTTGACTCGTTGCTTCACTTCCCCCGCGAAGCCTGGCCATTCAAGGAGCCGCCCAGGCCCAAACATGAATTTCGAACCCCCGACCCTCTGCGTCCTATAACATTCTTCGTTTACCAGATCTGGAAGTCTGTCCACAGGCATTTGCTGTATGCCGTTGTGCGGTTTAACGACACTAGTTTTGGCCTCCGGGCGGTAGGTAAGACTTGCTAGTTTGGTGAAGAATTCTTAGCGAGTTTGGCGAGGATTGACAAGTCTATCGAAAGTATCGCTTCGTACCCGAATGATCATCGATATACCGCATTTGAATGAAAGAAAGGGAACAAAGACAGAACACTGGCATAAATGACCCGGCCCAACGTTCAGTGATAGTATCTGATGGTATTTTAGCTCGCATGAGTTTCAAATATTTCGTAAACTCGGCTGATCCCTCAATGATTGCGATGGCTTGCTCGTATGTAGAATCAAGACCATAGTTTCCCATTTTACTAGTAGGCAGCATATTTTCAAGTCAATGTCCAGAAACTCAGGAGTGATGTCAAGGAATAACATTATTGGGTTGAAATCATGGACCTGCCTCCATCCCAACCTCTCTGGAAAGCTTGTTCTCCCAGTGCCTCCAACAATGAGGACGACAGAAGAATCACTCTACTTTGAGTGATTCGAATATACTCCTTGGCAATGCTTGCAGCTATTACCTACATCACTGCTATAACCGAGAATACCATGTTCACTGACGACATTAGCATCAACGTTGATTCCTGATGCTTTTATTATCGCAGCGATTCTTGAAATCGATGCACAGGTATGCATGTCCGAATCTCCATCGGCGGTGTCATATGCTATATCCCAATATGTAATGCCATCAACCTGTGGTGTTATCGACTGCCACCCAACAAGCTTCAGAAAGATTTCTTGTCCATGCTTTTGTTCCATCCCAGCCATTTCTGAACAGTATGGGCTTTAAAAAGTAACAACATGTGCTTCCCTTCTACTTCCACCTAGCCCAGTAGCTAATACTAGCTGGTAGAGATGCACCCGTTCAGATAACCGGCGTTTCTTGCAGGGTTGTGTTGGTTGATTGGACGAACGATGTGTAGATTTATTCGGTAGATGGGCGCAAGCATAGTGGCCACTATGGGGGGTGCCAACATGCCTTCTATGTGTTCTTCTAATAGTGGGTGTGGTATTAGAGGGCAGACGGCAGCGGTAGCATGCCGGTGGATTTGCTTTTTTGTATATTGCATGTTGTATATAGGTTTGTTGGTGGAAGTCGGTGTTTTGTAGGCAGTGGTAGTTAGTGAGAAAGCATCTTTGTCTGATGTAGGGTTTGAATGGAGAGACTGCTATCGCCAGTGAAATTTTGGTGAATATAGCTAAGTTAGGTAGATATATGCCTAGAGATGCTGCATTGTCTTGCATAGTTAGGCAGTGTATATATAGATGTTGTACCAGAATTGGGCTGTTGGAGTAGAGAAAGTCTTGTGGGTGGGAGAGGAGAGATGGGCTTTATATACCATGATGGCTGTAGACTAGTGAAGGCTTGGCGCAGTGGTGACAAGGGCTAGATGTGAATCCAGACAAGCTAAGCTTATTGAAGGACTGGTGGGAATAAACCTATTCAACTACATCTTTCACATAGGCTAGTGATGGTATTCTATTCCTTGGCTAGCAGCTCAGATGTCACATTATTATTATTAATTCTAGGTAGCGTGGTCTAAAAATGACATGTCCTTCAATGCGTCGCTCATCGCGGGAGCGGACGACCGCAGATGGATCGTTTCGATATCATGTTACTCCAGACACCCTGTCCGCGGCGTTGGTGCCTCCAACAGACAGAGGCCAGTGGCCGTACCTCAAAGGTCGACCGTCCGCAACTCCCATCCAAAATGTTCAGAAAGGATTGGAAAAAGGAAAAACAATACTACAAGTAGTTACAGTTCAGAAAGGCAAAAGAAAAAATGCCTGCAGCCATTCTATCACCAGGACAGAAGAGGGTGCCCGTAGTCACGAAGCAGGCGCTTGCTTTTTTTCAGCAAGGCAGGAGAATCCGGCATAACTGACGTTGCAGCGCCTGACGTCTTTAGTGCTTTAGCGAAGACGGCAGAAACGCTCATGGGCGGGGACGGAATGCAAGCAGGCAATCATCCTGGGCTTTGTTAGCTTTTAAATCGATTCGGTAGAGCGCAAGGTAACATACCTGAGGGAAGATCGTGGCAAAGACCTTGATGTCTTCCGACTCGGGAGTGGGAGTGTGTTCCCAGTCCATCTCCATACTAGCCTTGCCAATCATGGCCATCAGGTTCAGCTGGGCGTAGGTCTGACCAAGGCAGTAGTGGGGGCCGGTACCGAAAACGAGCCAGTTCTTGGTCTGCTGCTCGGCGGTACCAGTGATCCAGCGGTCAGGGTCGAAAGAGTCGGCGTTGGGGTAAGCCTCCTCATCGTGGCAGGCGGGCCACACCGAGGGAATGATCATGGAGCCCTTGCTCACGGTGACGTTCTCGCTAATGGGGAAGTCCTTCTTGACCAAGTAGGGAACCATGATAACGGGAGGGCGGTAACGCAGAGTCTCCTTGACGACAGCACGAGTGTAGGGCAGCTGGTCAAGCAGCTCCATGGTCAGAGGGGCCTTGATGTCACCGTTGCGAACGGCCAAGTTCTCCTCACGGACCTTGTCAAGAACATCGGGGCGGTCGGCCATAAGCTGGAACAACCAGGTAGAGGCAGCACTAGTGGCATCCTGGGAGGCGAACAGGAAGGTGAAGACGGTCTGGGCGATTTCATAATCGGTGAAGTCACGCAGGACCTGGGCGGGCTTATCACTGGCGTCGACTTGAATACCCTGAGCGATCTTCTCACGGTACTTGGCGGAGTCCTGCTGAGCCTTGACCCACGCGTCCATGATACAGGAGATTTCTCCACCAGCAGCCATGCGAGCCTTACTCTTGGCAGCACAGTTGGAGAACTCGGCCAGAACCATGTCGGCAGCCTTCTTGCCGTACCAAGCCTTGGTGTAAGGCAGGATGAAGGGGAAGTTGACCAGCTCCAAGGCAGCAGTGATCATGTAGTAGTCATCGGCGATCTTCTGGATAGCTTCTTCGGTGATGTAGTGACCGACGAAAGTACGGCAGGACACGGCGCACATGAGCTCACGGAATTCGGGCATCCAAGGAGTAGGCTTGAAGTTGTTCTCCTTCGAGATGCGCAAGAAACGGGCGTAGTACTCGTTGTAGACCTCTTCCATGCGAGGGAGGTAGAAGGAAAGAGCCTGGCGAGTGAAAAGACCGTTGAGACCCTTACGGAATTCAACGTGGTCTTTGCCGTCCAAGAAGACCCAATTGTCGGCACCAAGAAGCTTATGTGCAACGTCCACAACACAAGGCTTGACGTAGGTGGGCGAGTTGAAGATCTTGCGCGACATGTCGCGAGTGGATGCGATAACAACGAACCTATAAGCAGATAAATTAGAATCTGGCCTCTTCCAGCCATGCGCCTCGCGACACACCCGGAACATGTCGCAAAGGGTTACTTACTTGTGGAAGACGGATACACAGCTCAGTTCACCGCTGTCCCATTTGGCCTTGTATTCGTGGAACTTGGGGTTCACCGACTGAAGGAAAGGTCCCATGAAAGGCAACTTCCATGCTGGGCCGACAATGGAGCCCTTGAGCCAGAGATAACGGACTATAAAAACGGTTAGAATTGAGACGTGATTTTCCCCCAAATCTCAGGATTTGGCTTAGAGGTAAGACGTACATTGGTCGTAGATGACAGCGGCAACAAACAGAGTCAACAAGGCCTTCCAAACAGTGAAGCCCTCGAGGACGGAGGCGACCAGACCGGTGGGCTCAAAGAGCCTGGGGGAGACGACGGCATCAGCCGAGGGGGAGACGAAGCTCCCGTTGACAGAGGCCATGTCGGATGATCTGATTGATCAATTGAGACGGTATAACGGTCTCCAACGGGGTAGGGAAGGAGAGGGAGGAGGAGGAGGAGGAGGAGAGCGGCGACGGCGGAAGGAAAAGAAGAGGAAAGCGAATCCAGGGGAGACGCAACTCTAATTTCGGGGCAGAATTATTGGCGAGGGCAGACAAACTCGCTCTGGATTGGCCGGAACGCCGGACGCTGACAGTACGGCGACGCAGGAAGCCCCCGATGTGCAGGATCGGCAGAATATTATGATTAAAGTCTTTGTTTTTCACAGAGCAGAACAGAGTTTGAAGTAAACAAGAGTATAATATAGTCAATCGTAAAAATCTAGTATATTACTAGGATTTAGGAATAGCTGGTCAAATGATAATATTTTTTCGTGACCGACACCCTGGAATTTGTGGGCTTACGTGGGAATCTTAAGCAAACCCTTGTACGGAGTAAGATGAAGGAATCAAATCTGCACGGGAGGATGGCTGATGTGGAGGAGACAGTCCAACTGCCCCTGGATGATCGCTCGTATCCGCGCGTATTTCCACGCTGTACATCCGTGTCCCGATTCTGACGAGAATGGCTCGTTTGGCAACATCCCACATGCGCTGCAGCCAATTGTCAGACGGCGCTTGCTCCTTTGAGCAGTCGCTAGGCAGGTTATGGTTAGCTCGAATCACTAGCACCAGGTACCGATCTTGTAAAGGAGAGGCGGGTGCCATTCCCGCTCGATAGTCAGAACGGTCCAAACCCATATTAACTGGATGGCAATTGTATTACGAACCCTGGGGATGTCGTGTGTTCGATGTTCCATCATCTTTTTAGATAAGTGTGAAAATAATACGACAATTTATTAACATGTGGTCCTGGCTGTGATGTAGTCATCTCCACAGTTTCATGGCCATAGTATATGAGGCACGTGCCTGTGGATTAAAATTTCATATCACCATGCTTGCTTCGAATATATATCCAGTACTACTAGTGGTGATTCACCACCACCGAATACATTTCTATCTTCCCAAAAGTCCAATAAAATACCAAATTACCATAGCACCAGGGAGCAAGCAATACCATACTAGACAAAGACAAGCTACATCATCGTATCCGTACCATTAATCTCACAACAAACTCTGATAATCTAGACCGCATAAAGCACCGCGAGATAATCTGCAAACCACGAATTACTAACGCCACATCAGTCACCTCTCCAAACCTTCGGTAAAATGAAATGAATGCCCGGAGGAGCCGGCCACTAACCAGCCTATGGAATTTGAATGACGACGCAGTTTACTGGTAGCCAAGCAATACAAATTGCTATCGTACCATTTGTTGGACTCATGAAAGGTGATCCGGCTGTCAAACTTCCGAGTGGATGTTGGCTCGGCTTATCCGGAGAATTGGCCCGTGCGGTTTCCACGGGGAACTGAGCATCTTTGACAGTTGACAATATGATGTGTGGATGTAGTCGGAGACGTCCGGATGATATCCCGCCTACCAGTGCAGTGTCGAGGACGGATTCTTAGCCGTTTCAATGTATTGTATGGGAAATCTCGTCTCTAAGAGTTCAGACATCTATCCTACTACAGACTGATTGGGCCTTAGCGATTGCGCCTCGCATCCCACCGCCTTATAGACCGCTTTAAGCGGCAGAACCTAGCGAACCTCGCAGGAAAAATCGCGGATTTAAGCGGATTTAAGAACATACAGATCTGAGAAATTGACTGAGAAAACTGGAACAATTGGGCGGTGGCAGAAAAAAAGTACTGAGATAAAGGCACACCTATGCACTCTTATGTATGTCTTTGAGATGGAAATCAGCACAAACTTGGATAAGACATCGATAGGTCATCTGGAAAATAAAGTCAAGACTTATTCTGCTAATCGATTCATTGGTCGCAGTATCATCATCATCAGATTTACTATGTACGCTAGATACACCTGGTGGGTGCTGACATGCAATAGCACATTACACACTATGTCATGGCAATGAAGCCGGTGG
Source organism: Aspergillus vadensis CBS 113365 (assembly GCF_003184925.1). Classification (NCBI taxonomy): domain Eukaryota; kingdom Fungi; phylum Ascomycota; class Eurotiomycetes; order Eurotiales; family Aspergillaceae; genus Aspergillus; species Aspergillus vadensis. The sequence continues at coordinate 417,412 of NW_020292067.1, forward strand.
AGAGTTAGATGCCCTTTCGCAGCCTGAACAATCAGCAGGCTACCGACCAAAGCCGAACCAGCCGCGTCGTCCACCCTTCTTCTCTTCCGGTTGGGGTTCCGGTTGAGCCTGAGCCCTGTCTGCAGTAGGTGCGCCTTGGCGAGGGTAGTCGATGTAGTTCCAAGCCACATCGAGGAACAAAGGCTTCACTGGAATCGGCTGCATTTGAGGGGGATAAGGAACAATGTTGGTCAAATCCAGAGCATCACCGGCGTAATCGTGTAGACGTTCAATTGCGGGGCGCTGAGTTACGGATTGCGACTGTGCTTCAGCAGACATCTTCTCCAGAGTCACCAAACCGCGATATTGCGCAACAAGGCCCTTCAAGGTGGATTCCAGAGTCTGGACCTGGCTGCGGGAGATATCCAGCCTCGGTGGCCCTTCCGTTTCAGTCAAGGATTGGGGTGACCGTGCGGTCTCCGTGACAAGAGCCAACGCCTGCGCAAACAGGGCGAGTGCATTGGTGGCCTTGCCCAGAATTCCGTGCGATCTTCCGATGGTCAGACATCTAAAACTCTCCAGTTAGCATGTTATATTGGTACTGGAGGGCTGCGCTGCTGTACCTTAGAGCACGGAAATACCGCCGCTTGGCATCTAGCTCCCGGACAAACGCCGTATCCGCCGCAACTCCGGGAAGCTCAAGAATGAATTCGATACTTTGAAGGGTAGAATCGTACAGGACGACTCTTTCACGCAGCCGTGCCAGCTTTTTACCGGTGGCATCATCAGAAGCCTTGGCACCCTTGGGTAGCTTGGTAGGGACAAATTCGAAAGCAACGCCGTCGTTGTCTCCGCAAAGAACACGGTTACGTCCGATTCTCCACCCAACCAGATCATAGTTAACAGCAGTCCGCGTTATTTGCAGAGCCTGCATCCTCTTATCACTCGGGTCAACTCCCTCTCCCGCGAGATCATCGATCGCAGTCTTTGTAGCATCGACGGCATCTTGACTGGCGATGATAACATTATCGTAAGCAGCGGCTTTGTCCTTCGAAGAGGCATTATTACCCTCGTCTTCCGCAAGCCACGTACTAAGACGAGACTCAGCTGCCGCTGCGGACGCGAGAGCCTGTGAGATTGCGGCATCTTCCAGACCAACTGTATGCGATCTCCATGTGATGCTTCCAGGGAGTTGCTGCACCTCCCCGTCAGCGGTCCTCCGTGTGCCCGCTGCATCCTCCATCAGACAGTTGGGGTCCAACTTCTCAACCTCGGACCTGATGGTCGCGTCCGATGGGAAATAGCTAAGAGCCAAAGACGGAATGGGCTTTGACCGCGGAAGCTTCAGTTGATATGCTGCGTATCTTATACTGGGGTCGACAGTGCCGGAAAGAAGGTCTCGGAAGGCGTCCTTCTTGACTTGCTGACCCAGAGCTGCATAGACGACTCTGGATACAGAGTAGTTTTGAAGACACTGCTCCCAATTGCGCTTCTCCAAGAAGAATGCCCCCAAGAGGGATGCCAGGTATGCACGAGCTTCGAGGACATCAGTGTCCGTAGCGCCAGAAGTTTCCTGATCCTCGAGAACGAGCACCAATTGCTTCGCATATGTGACTGCCTTCCGGAGTTTCGAGATAATGTGACCCCTGGTCGTACCGCTAATTCCCTTGGCCGAAGGGTCTGCTGAGTGAGTGGTCTTCATGTGCATTGCGTTCGCCCATGCCCGTTCGGCGCTGATGAGTAGAGTGTGGACGTATCTAAGGAACTCGGAGTGTTAGTACAATTCTTATAGCGGACCCAGCCATATCGTTGTTCGTAGGAATATGTCAAAGACAACTTTAGAGACATACTCCACATTGCTGTTCACATCTTCCGCCGTCACAGGTCGTTTGGCAATGTACTTGCTGCGTTTGGGGGTTGTCTGTCCAAGTCGCAGGCGGGCGCTGTGCAACTTGCGGGTCGTGTGTGCTCGATAAGCGTTGTAATTTCCCGTCAGGAGACTCTCCTCCCTCTGGGAGAAAATGAAATCGGTGATCTCCATTTTGCCAGCAATATTCGACAACTGGGGGAGCTCGGGGCGATGGTGGTGTTCCCACCCGAATGAGTGCGGGCTGAGGTGGTCAGGACTCGGCCAAACAAATCCCCGGCTGATTTCGCGGGATTCTCTTTTCCAGCATCGGGAAAGCTTGCTGCTCGGCCATCTCGAAAATTATCCCACGTCAACCTCCCGGCCATCAAACCACACCCCTTGGCTTTCTTGCTTGGAGCCGTCGGTTCTGTCTTCTCTGAAGCCGGATCCTCTCTTAAATCTCTCCAGGAGGAGCAGCCATCTAACGGCAGGCTGTGAGCTTCGTGCACAAGATTGCTTTGCGTGGTATGGCCTGACTCCCTTAGCACCCTGCACATTCCTGCATGCCCAGCTCGCTGACCTCAATTGGCATCGAATACAGTTTGATCCCGATATGTTATGCATCGCAGTCAAGTTTCGGTGAAATTCAGGGTTTGGCACCGCAATTTCTCGAGGTAATGCTGGAACGGGCTGCCGGATGTCTTGAGAACGCGGGACGGCGTTTCTTCCGGGATCCCAATGGCGCCATTCGAGGTCGGGGGTCGATCTATTCAACTCTTGGGCAGTTCAGTAGCCCGGGGGCGGAGCTTTTGGTTTTCCTGCAGGCACCGCAAAGATCCGCGTCGAATACTTCAACCGCCACCTCGACAACCGGAAGGACAGCCACGGACCCGCGGGCCCCCGTTCTCGAGTTTCTCTATCCCCCTCGCACACAGGAGTTTATAGCGACATGCTTGATACGTTCGCCAAGAAGGATTGTCCCGCGACGGAGAAGGAAGGCCGTCCCTGGCGTTTCCAGGAACTACTCGTCAGAGGCTGTTAGCCTAGACCACAGGGTGGACGCTGAGGCTCACATGCTTGACGAATCTGCTGAAATAATTGCCGATGAGGACCGCGACACTGCCAAGACCGAACTTAGGGCATTATTGGATAAGGAGGAGATCGAAGATTCCGATAAATTATGGAGCCTTTTCTCAAAGGCTGGTCACCCTCTCGACCTGACTTCTGCATTGCTGGCGAGACTAGGCAGCTCTGATCGTGACGTTGATAACAGAAGAGCCAGGCGACTTCTCAACTCCCTGTCTATCGAGTCCCGAACTTCTGAGGATTATCTGCACATGACCAAGTCATGTATTACCACAGGGAATCTTTCGGATGTGGATGGGATATGTCAGGAAGCAATCTCCTACAACCGTGGCGTCTTATGTTGGGCATACTGTTTTGCACAGTTTGTGAACTCTGAACAATGGGATTATGTGCAAGATATTTGGAGATCGAGGCCGTTGGGCGACAAGTCGCTGTGGCACACTGTCGCCCCTTGGCTACAGGTGTCTACCGTGCATAAGCCTTTGTTAGCACTTGCTGATTACTTACAAGATCAGAGTCTCAACAGTCCAGTACGTCTTGCTGCTCGCTTCATACTCAATAATGTATTCTCTAGCACGGAGTTTGCCGAAGCTACTGCGACGGAGACCCTTCTAGCACTACTGCAAAAGTTCAACCATCTGGACTTGATCACTTCGCGGAATTATCTTGATCTTATCAACACCCTTCAAGAATCAGAGCACCGATCGACGTTTGTTCGATCTATCGTGGTTTATCGGAATTTCCGTTGGCAGATGGAGGAAGAAACTCCACCCCGAAAGCTTCTGGCTAAGCTGTTGAAGCGTCTCGCTTCTTTCGAGATCACGACCGGTATCTTATACTTCCTCGATGAGATTTCCCACTTCCATCGCAAACCGACAGAGGACGTCTACAGGCAGGCGCTTATTGTTTTTTCGAGAGCCGGTGATGTGGATAATGTCCGGCATGTATTCGACAGATTCCTTTCGGACCACGGAAAGCCGCGAAGCCGCAAACTTGTGGCTCCGCTTCTCTATGTCTACGCCAGAATTGGCGATGTTGAACAGACCACGCGTCAGTTCCGAAGAATTTCGGAGGAGTTTAACCTTCAACCGAATGACATATGTTGGAACATCCTGCTCACAGCTTATTCCAAAGCGGGAGATCTTTCAGGGACCTTCACCATGTTCAAGAAGATGATGGAAGAGGGTGTTGAGCCCAGCTCGCACACCTTTGGTATAATGATGGGTCTGTGTGCTAACCGAGGCGATGTCACTCATGTCCGTGATCTGCTCAGTCTAGCCCAACAACATAACGTGCAGATAACCGCCCCCATGATTGACACAGTTGTGGAGGCTTATTGCAATAATTCGGAGTGGGAGATGGCTGAGCACGTTGCGGAGACTTGCCTCGGCCTCGACGTCAAGGGTTCTCGCGTAAGAATGTGGAATATCTTGCTATGGAATTATGCTTTCCGGATGGATCTGGAAGCTATATCAAGGATACGTTCGCGGATGGATGCCTCAGGACTGGAGCCCGATGATATGACCTATTCTGCTCTCATGCTCAGTCTTGTGCTTATAGGCCAGACGGATTCTGCCCGTCGCATCCTGAGGGCGCTCCACCGAGGCCGCCGGGTTTACGCCACTGAATTCCACTACGCAGTCATCCTGTATGGCTATCTGAAGGACCGCAATCGGGACATGGTGCACATCATTTTCCGCGAAATCAAAGACAGATTCAACCAGCCGGGACTTGGCTCGAGGCTCCTTGTGCTCAAGAGTCAGATCCAGCGAGATTTGCAACTTTTGGCACAGGGTGGTCAAGTCGGCAACCACGCAAATGTTCGTCTCGAAAACTCTGAGAAATTTCTCGCAGAGACTCTAGCAGATTACCACTCTACCAAGTTGGCGACGAAGTACCCGTTGCTGGGTTCTGGTAGGATGTCTGCGAGGAAGGGATTCCCTGCTGTTTATTACGAATATATGATTTCTGCCTATGGTATGAAGGGGGCTTATCTGTCGGCTCGGAGGCTTTTCGATGACTATACCGCTAGTCATCCACCCAAAGACTCTGACGAAGAGAATTACCATGACATCGCGCCTCTTCGTTTGCTGTCTGCTCTGATGCTCGCGCATTTGAAGGCTGAACAGTACCAACAGGTGGAAGAATGCTGGAACCTGGCTTTCACTCGCGCATTGAAGATAGCTAGTCCCACTTCTCCTGAGATTGATGAGTGGCTTAGTCGTCAACTCAACCCAGGTACACCGCCCTTACCATCTCATGCCGAGCTCTTGGTGAATCCCGACGACTCCCAAGCTACGCCATCCGAGTCAGCTACGACAAAGAAGGACCCGATTCTACCGGCGTACCGCTTCATGCTATCTCGCCCTCTTTCACTGTATCTGCGTTCTTTGGCTTATGGAAACGAGGTTTCGAAGATCTCCGAGGTCATAGCAAAGTATGTGGAGGCAGGCTTCTCCATGACAACCTTCAATTGGTCCACCTTTGTGCAGATGCTTGCGTCCTCCGACAGGTTGTCTGATCAGATTGAAGCTTTCACTGTCTTTGAACATAAGTTCATGCCCAACTTCCCTGGGTGGGATAATCTTCGTCGAGGATATGGTGCACGACCTCCGGGTGTGCCTTCAACCATTGATGCGATGGAGAACCCTAAACGGGCAAAGCCACCTAATGTATTGGGCAAACTGGGCCGGCGCTATTGGAGCAAGATCCAACCGGACTTCATGCAGCCCACATACGTGTCCATGGTATATCTGGCTGCTGCATTGAGACGACTTCGCGAACGGAGCATTCACGAGGGAGGCACGGATCTTCAGGCTATATACGATGCGGCGCCTAAGACGATCGCAGCAGTTGCTAGACTTCCTTACCTCCGTGAGAAGTTCCAGGGTGTGCTCCTCCGGCGTCGGCAGGAGAAAGGCGAGATGGTTGATGAACTTGGACGTGATCGCTATGTATGGACAGGCGGTATTCTTGGTGTTGGCGGCCTGACTAGGTCTAAGTCGCGGAAAGAGCCGACTGCTGAAAAGGCGGGGCAAGACAGCAGCAATATTCGAGTCGAAGCACAAGACGCCACTTCGGAGCCAACTGATAAGCCTCCAATCAATGTTGGTATTTCCGAGTTGGACGATGATGAGCAAGATTCCGATGTTGCACCCTCGCCGTTCAGGAAGACCCTCGACTACCCCGATGAATATGACATGGAGGCCGAGATGCTGCTCGAGGAGAGAGACAAGGAACTCGGAACGAAGGAGGAATTGATGGATGATGAAAGTCTCGTGGAAGATGATGAGGATGATTTCGACGATCTGGAGGAGGACATGGAGGAGGACATGGAGGAGGACATGGAGGTCGAAGAAGAAGAAGAAGAAGGAGAAAACGAAGAAGAGGAAGAAGAATGGGTCGCAGAGGAGGCAGAAGAAGAAGATGTTTCTGATGCCGAAGAACAGGACATATATGAGCCCCAAAACGAGGGACAAACCCCTCTAGGCGAGGGTGAGACTCGTTGAGTTAAAGTGTATTTTCTAGGATGTACCCCAAACGGGGTGTGATGATCAAGTTGGGCGAGTATGTATATATGTATAAAGAGATCTGAATGTATAGTAGTATAGTCAAAGCATAGCACCTGATCATTATTGAAATTGTACACTATTGATGAAGAGTTCCGTGACAGCTTGGTTTCTTTGCCCTCAATTCTGCTTTGAGCCTAATTGCAAATCACCGTCAACTAGTCCTGGAATACCCACCATCGATTTCCCTCTACCTTTCACTGTATCATTCTAGGGAGCTACTAACTTGATTGCAGCCCACATCAGGTGACAGCAAGATTTTTTGCGAAGTGCGATAGTTCCATGTCAGCGCTAACAACAGCCTCAAGTGCAGATGGCATGTCATCCAGTCGATAACCCAGATAGATTGACTTTCACATGTTACGTATTTCCTCAAGCATGCGAGTAAGTAGTCCAGTGGGGGCCAAAAAGCGGGGATCCATGAAGAAAGGAGGCTTATACGTACAAATCGAACTAATCCACTTTGCCCTTAGGGACTGACTCTTGCCCTACTGCTAGTAGCCATTGAGGCTGTTCCATTATCCCGGAATTTCTCCGTCTTTCCATCCAAACCAGAAGCTTATCCTTTTTAGACTCATAAAGCCGCGTCACCAAAAACAAACTAGCACATGTTCACCGGCCATCATCATGCTTTGGGACTAGAGACTGTATCTTTAGGCAGAAGGGAGATATGAGCTCTTTCCGGATCGGTAATCAGGGCCGTACCTTCCGATTGTCTGGTTTTCAGCCTGGGACTTGTGTATCGCTTCAGATTTGTCTACTCAGGTCAGTTCCTTTTTCTCCTTCGGCATTTACAGGCTGGATGATCTACAATAACATCGTGATCTGCAATATCATGCATGATTGCCTTGAGGCCAACTCACATAGCTAAGTGAGTATAAGGTAGAAGAAACGCAGAAAAATTCGATTAACACAGCCTTTCATAAGGTGGAGAATGCTCTCCTCTTATCTTTCCTCGCTGGTAAAGATGACAGCAGGAATCCTCTCCTCAGATCCTGCTATACAAATCAAGCTAGCTAGCTGATCCTTTGCTTTGCTAGCGTGAACAAACCATCTGAAGAGCCTCCTGATATACACCTCTGAAGATTAGAGACTTTCAAGCGAGTATTGACAGGACTTGTGTCCTCCAGGCTGAAAAGGTATATAAAGGGCCCAAGTCACTGAGACTTCCTGTATTCTTCATCAACTCATCGCTCAGATCTCTCACTGTCCTTGCCTCATTCTTTCCAGCACTTATCACCAGGTATGGAAGCGTCACTTCCAATGTGCCCTAACCCTATGACTAGGTACTGATTAAGAAACACTCTTTAGTGTGCATGAACCTCCTGCAACTTACTTGTCTCCTCATAATCGACCTCTGTGCTCTGTATCACCGCTACACCGACGGAGAATGGTCAAGCTCAGCAAGGTCCTGTGTGGCGTTCTCGCATGCGGGCTTATTGATCCATGTGTTGCTGGAGACAATGAAACAACATATGATGTGATCACCACACCAATCGTTGCAGACTGGGATGACGGTCTTGGCAATATGACTGCGACGTTGAAGGTCATCAACGCCGACTATGCCTGGCAATGGGCGAATGTCACATCCGACACGACGGACTTGGAGAAGCGGACGGGCATCACCATCCAGAAAATCGTGACTACCGCGAAAGTCTCCTCCCACGTGATCTTCACAGTCAAGGCCGGGCTTGAAATTTGGGAGTTTTTGGCGGGTCTCATCAAGTCGAAGTCGGACGCAGACTCGTGCACCTTGACCTACGGTACAGATGTCAGCGGGGAGAAGGTGCTCGGATATGCGTATAAGGCGACGACGACGGGGTCAAACTGCGATACGACCGCAGAGAAAAAGACAATCCTGGCCGCTGTCGAGAAATGTGTGACTACTCTGCACAACAGTGGCACCACTGTGGGTTGCTGTCAGTTCAGTCATGGAGGCACTTGGCGGGGGCATTTGCGGTTGAGCGCTGAACCCAGCGTTTACCCGGTACATGCTGTGGATTGCTGAGATTAAAGTAGGGTCAGATGGAGGGATACAACGACCGGATACTGAGGAGTTCAAGTTAGATCGATGTAAATGTTGAACTGGTTCAAGATGCGAGGCAGTCATCCTTGTTTTGTTATTAATATGCTGAAACACGAAGTCCCAAGACATTATCGTGTGCGAACTTTACATTAGTTTGAGGAAGATATGCTACTTTGGTCCTTAGAGTCCTCATAAAGTAGAATTCTTTTTATGCTCTGTTACAAACAACTACTTGATAGTGATACGAGGTTTATCACTCCTCGAGCACAGAGCAGATTCTGGAAATACAAAACGCGACCATTCTATTGGCCCTTGAAGGAACGCTTTTTACCCCTTCAACAACCACCTCAGGATTGACTGCAATGTGTTTTAGATTGAAAGGCCCCTCCCCTCTTCCAATTATCACAGCCTTACTCAGTATTAGTAGTTCGTTCAGCATCAACACCCAATTCCTCCTCAACCCAACTAACAACATTCTCACACGCTTTTTCAGGCTCCCGTTTATACTGCAAGAGAAACCCCTGGACGTCAGCAATACTGAACCGACCCTCAGGCAAATTTTTCGAAAACTGCTCCGCAAGGATTTCCAGCTTTTCTTTCTCATCCTCGAACGCTTGCTTTTCCTGATCACCCTGACGGTCACAGCTGTATAGACTTAAGAACAAGTTCTTCAGCTCCTCGCGAGACGGAAGCTCGAACCGAATATGCAAGTCCACGCGTCCCGGGCGAATCAATGCGCGGTCTAGTTGCTGCGGCGCGTTGGTTGTCATGATCAGGATGCGGCCCTCGTGGGAAGAGACGCCGTCGATTGCGTTGAGTCAACCGGATAGGGAGATTGCGGAAGCGTTTGCCGTATATGGGATTGGTTCTGGTGCTCTCATTTGTTCTAGTGTTTTAGGAACATCATCTGGGTAGGTACTGTTACTTGTGTTGGTGGTAGAAGGGACCATGGGTCCATTTCTGTTCAGCCCTGCGGCGTCAACATCTTCCAACAACACGACACATTGCGTCGGGATAGCCGAGAACATGCGGATAAATCCTGGCTCCTTCATCGTTGGATCTCGCAAGCTTAGGACGTAGATGTCTAGACCGAAGACTCCGGCGAGGGCGGACGCAAGGCTAGTCTTACCTGTGCCTGGAGGTCCGGAAAAGAGGTAACCGCGTCGATAGGGGATACCGTGGTTGGCGTACCATTGTCTGGTTCTGGGGTGTAGGTATTCGGATATATCCTGGAGGATTCTTTGTTTTTTGTTCTCGTTCAGGATGATGGTGGAGATATCTCGGAGTGGGCGAGTCGCGATGGGCATCCAGCGGATATCCCGATAGAATGGTTGGGTGCGGTAAATTGAGATGGTGGATTCGGAGGCCTTGCAAGAATACGTAGGCACGGACTTCTTCGAGGAAGGACTTGAGTGGTGAGAGGGATAGGCTGAGACATTGTAGGGTCAAGTGGGTATTGTCTTCCCTGTCCATCAGGGGGTTGGAGTAATTGAGGCTGTTGGATCTATGATAGAAGTAAATCCATGTCTGGTTGAAGCGAAAAAGTCGAGACCCATGGAATGGCTTCAGTTCGATTGACGATCGTCTGTCATCCTCCTTACCGGGGGGAGCCGTTCCGTTAATGTGCATGATTTTCTGCATTCGTGAAAGCCTTGTAGTTCTTCTTGCATCGGAACTGTTTGCGGTGTGCGCTAGAACGGAGAGGAAATTGCGATGCTGGAATACATGGTCTGCCATCCAGCGGATGATGTCGTTATACAGAGGATCATCGACTTTTACGTGAACGGTTGACAGACATGTCTTTGCGGCGTAGTTGTAGACAATATCTCCAGTCGAGCGGAGGGAAGTTATGATGCCAATTATGAGGAGTCCAAAGTTCACCACAATGAGAGGATCAAGATGCAGAGTGTTGCGAATCATATCAAGGAATGGACTGATTATAACGGCGCCTGTAAGATGACCAGATGATGCCATCTCCATCTTGACCATGTGTGCCTCCTGGGCTTTCTGATTGAAGAAGGCTCAACTCTGCTTGGGGTGCTGTTTTATTCTACATACCTTGCTGGTCTGTAACAGAATGCTATTGTTGTTGAAGAGACAGGTTACTACCGACGACCGACAAAATATACACTTCTGAGTGAATGGTATACCAAAGCAGCAGTGAATCGTCAGCCTTTGGATCACATGGTAGGGCTTGTCTAGAACTCGGATTGCTGACTTTGAAGTCGATAAGTAGCTGCAAAATCATCCTGGAAGGCTGATCGCACCTGTTCTATGCTATTATGTAGATTTGAACTCAGACCACACCAATCCAGCGGAATGCTATACTCCATCGTTAGTGACCAGGACACGGATCCATATCCTTCTGCATGCTCAGTGGTATCATCTCCCATATTTCTCCCATACACCACCAATTTCCCATCTATCACTACATCAAAATCTCCCTAGGGTCACCAACATGGAATCCTACACAGTGAGGCTCACATTTCCCAAACATGGCCACCAAATGGTCTGTCCAGCGCTCTAACAACGAGGCTCTACTAGACGTAGCCCAAAGTTCTGGATACGCTTGGTCATTGGTGCTGGGAAGTACTGGTGCCTCAACTGCACGTCTGATTTCCGGCAAAGTTGATCATTCCGCCCAAATGTGCCTCGACGATCTCTAAATTGACGACGAGGCGTTCAATTGACTCATGTCGCTAACCCACACGGCGATTGCGTTTTACCCGCTGGTGTGGAAAATGAACTGTATGAGTAGGTGGTCATTATCAGGATGCTGTTGTTGTTCTTAAAGATTGCAGTACTGGAAGGGGATACATTGGCCCCGCTTTGTGCTTGTATTTAAAAAAATTGAGGAGAATTGCAGATGAGAGTATTATCTCAGTTCCCTATAACCTCCTACTTAGTTTCGAAAGGCCTTCTCTCCTATCTTGCCAGGACGGATTCAAGGTTGTGTTTATTGTTGCCATATCTAACTAACGAGTCCCCACAATGGCAATTCAGACTAATAGTTTAACTTCTTCACCCCACAACCTTACCAGTGCCCTAAGCATACGTTATTTACATCGCATAAAGCCGAGCTGCCGCACCGTCTGCGGAATGGGTCTCCTGCCTGATACTCGCAAAGTCAACCGATTGAGGAAAGTGAAGCCGAATCTCCGACTGGCAATGACCGAAGACCGATGTGTTTGACCCGAAATCTCGGCTCTTAGGGACTTGATCAGCCACTCACAGGTGGTCAAGTGTTTCGATTCTTCAAAATCTCGCATTTAAGCTTAATGATAAGATAAGATTATCGGGGATTTGTGCAGGCACGGAGACTCTCAATCTTCTATGCCAGACACGCTACTAAATGATCAACATCCCATGTTGCAGGCCTTGAAATTAGTATCTAGAAACATACGTAAGTGCCTTGGTTGTGCTAAAGAGTAAATGGTTCAAAGCTTCAGCCACCACTGTAAGTTCCAATGGTATAATAATGTCGTGAACCTCAGTTCTGTCTACTCTGTTTCCACAATTGCAACCATTCAATTTCCTTTGTTCTATCTTCTATCGCTTTTTCTAGGGTCAAAGACCCGTCCCTTCTCTTCATTTGCAATGTACAGCCTGGCTGCTGCCATTCTTGCTGGTGTCGCATCCGCGGCATCGCTGAACAGTGTGTGCACGACCGACTATGTCACGTCCGTTCTGCCCACTGCTAGCGATGACATTCCTTCTGGAATCACCATCGATACCAGCTCTGTATCTGCCAGTTTTTATCGCAACTATTCCCTCACCGATTCCATTTTCTGGGAGGACTTGACCATCAACTTCTGCGAGGTATCTTTTGCCTACAGCCACCAAAACGGTGATGACCGCGTAGTTGTCCAGTATTGGATGCCGAGCCCAGACACATTCCAGAACAGATTTCTTGCTACAGGTGGATCCGCGTATGAGATCAACAACGGCTCAGGAGGGGGTGATGTCGCCGGAGGGGTCGCCTTTGGGGCTGCCACTGGCTACACTGACGGCGGATTCCCTTACTGGGGTGGCACTGACTTCGATGATGTTGTCATTCTCGGAAATGGAACTGCCAATTGGCCTGCCATCTACAACTGGGGATATCAGGCCATCGCCGAGATGACCCAGATTGGGAAGGCTTTCACCAATAACTTCTTCAACGTCGGGAGTAACGCTACCAAGTTGTACACCTACTTCATTGGTTGCTCTGAAGGTGGACGGGAGGCCATGAGTCAAGCCCAGCGTGCCCCCGAATTATACGATGGCATCGTTGCGGGTGCCCCTGCTATGCGCTACGGCCAGCAGCAGGTGAACCACATCGCTCCTCCCATCCAGATTCAGACCATTGGCTATTATCCGCCTTCTTGCGTGTTCGATACGGTGGTTAACGCAACGATCAATGCCTGTGATGGCATGGATGGCAAGGTTGACGGGGTGGTTGCTCGTAGCGATCTCTGTTTCCAGAATTTCAACGTCTCCTCAATGCTGGGTAAATCTTACTACTGCGAGGCTGGGTCGACCAGCAGCCTTGGCCTGGGATACGGAAAGAGGAGCAAGAGACAGACGACCTCTGCCACTCCCGCGCAGAATGGAACTATCAATGCCAAGGATATCGAGGTGATCGAGGATCTTCTGACTGGACTGGTATGGACCATTTCCCAACACCTGCGCTCCTTTGCCTTCAGACTGCTGACCTGGTTCCCAAACAACAGAAAGATTCGAATGGTGACCTTGTATACTTTCCTTTCCAGCCTACTGCCGGTTTTGGAGACACCACTGTCTACGACAGCACCACGGATTCTTGGACGATCACTTCTCCTAACTCCAACGGAGAATGGATTACCAAGTTTTTAAACTGGCAAAATGTCACAGAAATGGACATGTGGGGAGTCACCAACGATGACCTGAAGGCATGGATGATCGAAGGAATGACCAAATACATGGACTCTCTTCAGACCACGCTTCCTGACCTAACCCCGTTTCACTCCAAGGGAGGCCGTCTGCTTCACTACCACGGGGAGGCCGATAGTAGTGTGCCCCCGACCGGATCTATTCACTATCATGAATCGGTTCGCAAGATCATGTATCCCGACCTCTCTTTTGCTGATGGTAATGAGAAACTCAACGACTGGTATCGGTTCTATCTTGTCCCTGGTGCAGCCCACTGCGCAACCAACGATGAGCAACCCAATGCTGGCTTCCCTCGGGACAATTTTGCCCACATGGTCAAGTGGGTGGAAGAAGGTGTGGTGCCCACCACAATCAATGCCACCGTTTCTTCTGGAGAGCATGCGGGCGAGGTCCAAGAGCTTTGCACTTGGCCGTCGCGCCCCTACTGGACTGACAACAACACCATGATCTGCGAACAGAACGCAACCTCTATCCAGGCCATGCTCTGGAAGTTGAGCGCTTACCTTACGCCTATCTATTAAGGAGCCAAACGAAGAGGTAGCCAAGGATGACATGTGCGTGTTCTGGGGTTTTCTAGGACCGGATCCAACTTCGTAAGGAACGGCGATTGAGAATACGCATGTTATCCATTCAAATCACTTCGTTTCAATTTGTAATATAAGAACTGTGAAAGATCCGACCTTGCTACCTATTCTCTTCTTCAATCTCAGCACATATAACCTATCTTCCTATCAGATTACAACTGCTAACTTGGTCTTGAGGCCGCCTTGATGGAAGTTCTTGGATGTCACTTGCATGTGTGACATCAGACGCACCATTAGCTTGGCTCTCATGAAAGAATCTTGCTTGGCTAAGCCCAGTCAAGGACAAGCCTTATCCCAAAGCCGACGGAGATCGGATGTTACAATTGCCTCCGACCCCCGAAACATCCAGTCGCACAATTACCAACACCACTACACTATCTAGTATCTACACTAGGTCACACTCATCCATGCTCCGGATGGGGCTGGAGAATTTCCATTTGTCCGATAGTTCCTCCGGTCATTGTGGGGAAGTCCCCGCATGACATCCATGCTCTGGGGTATGTGGGAATGGCACGACTCTCGACATTCCATGCTATGGCTTCAGTCCGCTTGCATTTAGTGTTGAAGCTATGCTAGTCCGAGTAAGAAAAAGCGAGAAAGGTGCCCAATAATCAAGGTATTGCGGAGCACGGCTATCTCGAGTCGGTCATAGACGCCAAATCTGGATAGTGATGTCTTTGGCCTTGTAGTGGGTTGATTCCGAGATATTGGCAGATTGGGAACTTTCTGACTCAGAGGTGGTTTCCTGGTCTATATAAAGGGAGACTCTACTCACCAGAGGACTCAGAGTTGTAGGTCAACCCATTTCATCTAAGAACAAGTTGGAGCGCTAGAGTTCAAAACCATGCTCGTTGCTACACTTCTCAGCCTGTCAGCAGTGGCTGCCGCCCTTCCAGCATCCAATTACGATGGTCCGTTACCTTTTCTGTCTCAATTCAATTTCATACACTTACTCTTCACACTACCTACAGCCCTCCCAACCACGGGGACTGTGATAAACCTAGGTATTACCACCTTGAACGAGACCTATACTGTTCAAGAGAACGACACTTTGTCGGCCATTGCCGCCAAATACGGCGTGGGAACCTGTGACCTTGCCCGGTTGAATATCCTCGCTGATCCCAATTTCATCTATGCTGGCGAGGTGCTTCGCATTCCTGCTCAGCCGACCTTCCCAGATGATCTGAGTTGCTTCAGCACCAACAACACCGAGGCCACCAGCACTTGTATCGATAGTGGACCACACGTGTATACGATCATGCCTGGAGACACCATTCAGAAGATTGCCAACGAACGATTTAACATCACGGTCGAGTCCGTCATCAATCAGACCGCTCAAACTGGGTATATTGCCGCCTTGAACCCTGGCCCTTATGATGTCCTACAGACGGGCGAGACAGTGAAGATTCCCATCTGTGACAATACTGCATGTACCATGACACAGTTTACTCTGGGCTATGGTACTCTACAAGACTTTGCTACTTACTATGGGGTCGCCGTGGGACAGATAATGGCGTTGAACTTGGGCTATAATCATTCGGAAGCTGCAGTTCCTTTAGGAGTGCTTTATGATTGTAGCGCTGTGGATGAGGCTTGAGAGATGTTTTTCATGTAAATAGATCCAAATGATTTGGAAGTAAATGATAGATATTAGGAGGAACATACAAGGTATTACTACTGCTGTTGTACGGAGTAGTTTATTCCTAGAGCCCAAGTCCTAGTATGCTTGTATTATATGCATGCATTATGTATGGCTGACTCATCTAATACACTGACACGGTAGCACGCGTCCTTTTGGCGGACGCGCTCCAATATTACCCGATTGAGCTGTCGCGTATGGCAACCTGAAAGATCCTCCCGGCAACCCACCCTTTCTTCCCCATCAACGAGCATCAAAAATCACCTCGACATTTCTCCCCGCTTGCTTTTCTCCCACTGGACCCCACCCTTCTAGCTGTTTTCTGTTTTCACGCTTCATTGCCAATTCTCCCCTGATACCCCTTATTTTCTTCTTACTAGCAGTCCGTGGGAAAGTCCGCCGCCATGGAGGGACAGTTTGACGACGCCGCACAGGATCGAGTGCGTGCCGCCGTCGAGTTTCTTGACCCCAGTAAGCCCGGAAAGACTTGCTGCAATTGAATGCAATAGGCTAACTTGGTTCTAATATAGGTGATGCGAGAGCGCGCAGGTCCGTTGCTCACCAACCTACATTCAACAACTATGGATGACCACGCCATGGCAGACGCTAACCAGTTACTAGTTACCGGGCCGATATTCTGTTGATGTTGAATCGGGGATTGCGTCGATTGATAGTATGCATATAACCTCATACATTGGACATAGCATATGGGTTCCGGAAGCTAATGCCATACGTTGCGCAGGTTAGCATCGATGAGATCCGAGCGCATAACCGTGAGATGGCCGATGGGTAAGAAATAATCGCTTCCTCATACAGGCGCTCTGGCTAATCGCATACAGCCTTCTCACGTCGCCATATGAATACTCCGATGCCTTCGAAAAGGCCCTTAAAGAGATTATCAAGACTTTGCCGAATAGGCCATCGAGGGAAACGGGAGACGATGTGGTATGAAATGAAAGGCACCTCCATGATGCTCTATGGTTTCTAACAGTATATAGAACTACCATTGTGGCTTTGTTGGCGCATTCGGAGAATATTCCTGTAACCCTAGGACGCTCGGTTCCTCACACCTGAACCGAATGATCTCCCTGGAGGGTATTGTCACAAAATGCTCCTTGGTCCGACCCAAGATCATTCAGAGTGTGCATTGGAGCGAGCGCGGTCAGAAGTTCCTTACAAGAAAGTACATCGATGCGACAATGACCGCTAGTGGTGCCACGAGCATGAGCATCTACCCCCAGGAAGATGAGGACAAGAATCCGGTATGTTCATCTAATACAGTATCGACATCCTGAGGCTTATACGTTTCGTCATATTAGCTTGTCACAGAATACGGTTTCTCCACGTATATGGACCACCAGACTATTTCGATCCAAGAAATGCCCGAGAGAGCCCCGGCTGGCCAGCTGCCTCGGAGTGTGGATGTGATTGTTGACGATGATCTGGTTGACCGCGCTAAGCCCGGAGACAGAATCCAGTTGGTCGGAGTTTACCGCTCTCTGGGTAACAGAAACGCTTCGTCTACGTCTGCTACATTCCGCACGCTTGTCCTTGCGAATAACATTATCCAACTGTCTTCAAAGTCCGGTGGAGGAATCGCACAGGCCACCATTACCGACACCGACATCCGCAACATCAATAAGGTCTCCAAGAAGAAGGGCGTTTTTGAACTCTTGTCGCACTCGCTCGCACCCAGTATCTACGGACATGATTACATCAAGAAGGCCATCCTGCTCATGCTGCTCGGTGGTATGGAGAAGAACCTGGACAACGGCACTCATTTGCGTGGTGATATCAACATTCTCATGGTCGGTGACCCTTCGACCGCCAAGTCTCAACTGCTTCGTTTCGTTTTGAACACCGCCCCGCTTGCGATTGCCACGACAGGTCGAGGATCTTCCGGTGTCGGTCTTACGGCTGCCGTCACGTCTGACAAGGAAACTGGCGAGCGGAGACTTGAAGCTGGTGCCATGGTTCTGGGTGATCGCGGTGTGGTCTGTATTGATGAGTTCGACAAGATGAGCGATGTTGATCGTGTGGCTATCCACGAAGTCATGGAGCAGCAGACCGTCACCATTGCGAAGGCCGGTATTCACACGAGCTTGAACGCCCGGTGCAGTGTCCTGGCCGCCGCCAATCCGATCTACGGACAATACGACCCCCACAAAGACCCCCACAAGAACATTGCCCTTCCGGATTCTCTATTGTCGCGTTTCGATTTGCTCTTCGTCGTGACCGATGACATTGAGGATTCCAGGGACAGAATGGTGTCAGAGCACGTCCTCCGTATGCACCGCTACCGCCAGCCCGGCACTGAGGAGGGTGCGCCTGTCCGCGAACAGCTTCACCAAACTCTTGGTGTCGGCCTCGAGGATACGCAGGACTCGAACCAGCCTACAGATGTTTACGAGAAGTTCAATGTCATGCTTCACGCCGGCATGGCCCACATGAGCCGTTCCAAGAGCAAGAACATTGAAATCTTGAGCATTCCCTTCATCAAAAAATACATTCAGTACGCCAAGTCTCGTGTCAAGCCCGTCTTGACCAAGGGTGCCGCCGACCACATTGTCGCAACATATTCCGCTCTGAGAAACGACGAACTGTCTGGTAACCAACGCAGAACATCGCCCATTACTGCTCGTACCTTGGAAACCTTGATCCGTCTATCCACGGCCCACGCCAAGTCACGCCTCTCGAACAGAGTCGAGGAGCGCGATGCCAAGGTCGCAGAGTCTATCCTCCGGTTCGCCATGTTCAAGGAAATCGTTGAAGATGAGCGCCGCAAGAGGAGAAAGGTCGCTTCGTTTGACGAAGATTCAGACAGTAGCGACTCTGACTCTGACGACGATAACACTCCTGCGCAAACATCCAGCGCCACCCCCAGATCATCCAGGAGAGGCGGTCTCCGATCCCGTGCAGCCAACGCTCGTTCGGCCACCAACGAGGACACAGAGATGGATGCGGACGGAGATGCTGTCTCCGAGGATGGCGATGGCTTGTACAATTCTAGTCCCCGCGGTCAACGACTCCGCTCTAGCCAAACATCCCGCACACAGACACAAACACAAAGCCAGTCCCGGATGTCTGTGGCTTCATCTCGACCCGCGTCACAGCTGGTCGAGTCCCAGACAGACAACTCGCAGTCGCAGAATACGACTGCTTCATCTGAGCCGATCCAGCCCGCTCGCTTGACGGTCTTCAGGCAAGCACTGGGTCCTCTGATGGGCACACGACTGTTCACCCACGGTGACACCGCCGACGTCGAATCGCTTATCGGAGCTGTGAACACTGCGCTGCGCAGCACGCCTTCCCTCGGCGAATCGCACGTCTTCCAGCGCGGGGAAGCTATCCAGGCCCTGAGGGCTATGAACGAGAGGAACGAATTAATGTATGCCCACTAGCCCTTTCCTTGATCACATAACACAAGTACTAACGAATTTCTAAAATAGGTACCTTGAGGATGACGAAACCGTCTACAGAATCTAATAAAAAACAAACAAAAAACTACTGAAACTCATCTTACAACGTTATACGACCTAGAGAAATGGGATGGATACCTACCTGACGGCTGAATCACGCGCATGATTTATTTACATTATTTTTTCTCTGTTGCCTGATTACATATAACCTGTTGTTACGGATAGTTTGGCGTCTCGGAAACTCATCATCTATATTACTTGGCTTCTAATTTTCCACTTCTTCCTCCATGTGCATGCATCTCTTGTTAATCGGAATGCCGTCCATCACATACTTCACAAATCAATGTCTACAAATCAACCATCTACCCAAGCCCGGACTTTAGGGCTTCCTGATATACATTAATATGACATGATATGATAGACCGGAATAAGGTTCTTGAGAGACTAAACTCAGATAGTAGATAGACTACGGAGTACTAAGCCATACTTCCTTTTTCAACCCCTCCCCTAGTCCTTCCATCCCTTTCATTGCTTTTTCCGCTACCACTAGTCTAGTTCGCCCCTTTATCTTGCATGCTTGCATATCCCTTACGTCCGAGGCGCAGGAACCAGCCTGGATTTGAGTTCGCCTTAACTACTTAGGCTAGTCTAGTCTGTCCGCTGCTCATGTTACTTCTACTGTATAGTACTAATTACTACATAGAAGTGCATGTATCATATACCTCGGATACACAAAAGATAGTAGATCAAAGGGAAAAAGATTCTCATATATGCATGCGTATATACTATCCAGACCAAGGGCTAATCCTGATTCTGATCTAATCTTTCTTCGAATCCTTTTAGGAAATGGAAGCCATGTGATGCGACGTGGAAGATTTCAGTCACGTCACTGACTAAGGGACGTAAGTTCAGTCGCATAGTTATACCATACCCTCTGACGCCAAAAACGGGAAAAGTAAAGTAAAGATGGATAGAATATGAGGGGTATTAAAAAGAGAAGGAATCGAATTGGAGATGGGGTAGAAAACGGAAACACCGAAATGTATAAAGCAGAAATCGGCAATGCAGAAAAAGGGGAGGGAGAAGAGAAGAGAAGAGCTTTATTTCGACACACACCCTACGACGGCGGTAAGTACATCGAGATGAGATAGTATTTGTATGTGTTTGTGTGTAGTGTGCAATTCAGAGGGTATAATATTGGCAATGGACAAACGGGGGATGATTGGCAGATTAGACCAGAATTGGTGTTGGTTTGGAAGACCAAGGACCGGGGGAAATTTCTATTCAGCACCGTCTTCTTTGGGTTTCTCTTTTTCGCTAGGTGTGCCCATAAAGGAGGAATCGTCGGATGAAAAGGATGGGGTGCGCACGCCCTCTCGGATTTGGGCCTGCGTCAAAGGCGACAGACCACGAGTGGCGGCTTTGGATGCCTTCTTCTTTCGTGATTGTTGGATCTGTTGTTCTGTGCTTGGACTTGTGCTTCCGCGGCGGGGACGGCCACTGACGGATGACCTGGACGGGGGTCGGTCGTCAGTGTCAACGGGGGTAGTGCTGCGCGATGGCGTGCGGGAGTGGGATTCGGAGCGTGGTCCACCGCGTCGCAAGGGCGACTTGGATTCATGGACGAGCTTTGAGATACTGGACGAATGGTGGTGGTGATGGGTGGGACGATGTGGGATCTTGTCAGCATCGCCGGGTCGGCTGATCGTTGCGGCAGCGACTCGTCGGCGTTGCGACGCCTTCCAACTCAATCCGAACCACCAGAACCAGCCGCCGTCCTGCTGGGCGAGCTGACGCTCCCTTTGGCGCAACTTCTGGCGCAGCTGAGCACGACGATCATTCTCCTTATCCCAGAACTCGCTGCGGTATTCATCCCAATTCTCGCGAAACTCGGGCGAGAATGACTTCGGCAGTAGGAGAAGTCGAATGTAGTCCCCTCCCGGGCTGAGGTCTTCCTGTACCAGACCTGATTCCGCGTCGTGGTTGTAGTACTGCTGGTAGTGCTGCCGACTACCACGTCTTTCGGACGCAGGGCGCTCGACGTAGTGGAAATCGCCCACGGGGGACGGGAAAAAGGGTGCAGAGAAGGGAAAGAGAAAAGAGAGGTAGGAGAACAGTTCCTGCCACCAGGGACCTCGGATGACCACGATCTTGGTGTTCATGGTGCGGAGGCCGCGGTTGGCTACGGCGAGCCAGCGCCGCGGCCAACGAACTCCCCGTTCCCATTGCCCGGTTCCCCAGACCAGGAGCGCAGTGACCACACCACCCATCAGGGCGACCTTTTCTCCCATTTCGACTACCCAATAGACCGATCCTCCGACACCGCGGCCATCTTCGCGCGGGCGGAGAAAGAGCGCGTAGGCAAAGTAGGCGATCCAGGCGGCAAGCAAGAGAAGGAAAAAGGTATTTTGTCGGCGGCGTTCCCGGAGAGCCAGGTATTGAGCTCGCAGAGAGCTCTCGAGAATGAGGAGATTGAGGTATATCTGGGGTGGGGAAGAGGGGAGGGTCGACAGTGGATCGGGAGTTGACGACCGTGGCGGGGAAGAGGGATCGTTAGAGGGAGCTTGGGAGTGAAATGCAGGCGCCAATGATTCGGAGGAGGATGTCGCAGAAGATGCAAGGCGATTATTGGGTGCTGGAGAACCCTTGACCAGTTGGTCTAGGCTTGCTGAGGCCATGGTGAGCTCTGGAGTGGAAGCCAGAGAAAGTGGAAAGACGAGGAAGGGCCAGGGAGATCGGGTTCGTCTGAACGGAAAAGAATAGATGGACCAGAATTAAGCTCCGAGGCTCAGATCGCAGGGGAAAATTCAATAACACGGAGGTGGATTTTTGGCCTTTGCGGCCCAGCGCTATCTCATCGCATGGAAAAAAAGAAGGAGTTGTGAGAGAGACAGGAAAAAGGTATGGGGAGAGGGAGAGGGAGAAGGAGAGGACAAGAAAGAGTGAAGCATCGTCATCCATTCATTCCATCGGCCAACACTTGGTTGAGGCTCCACTTCCGCTGGACATTTCAGCTGTTCCTTTTCTCAACTTTCGGCCTTCTCCTCTTTCCCCTCTTCTGTTTCAATCTACTGCCTCTCTTTTGTATATGTATGTATACGCTGTCTTTCACCATCAGGTTCTTTAAATGTGCAGGTTAGGTACTGCTGACTCATTTATTATCTTCAGCGTCATCATCTCTGGTTGCCTAACCCTCAAAACTATTCTTTAACTCCATCTCGGATCGGGGTTAACGGTCTTAGGCGTTGTCCTCAACCGTTTCTCGTTTTGTTCCACTGACTTGTTTCTTACTCTCTCCACTGCGCCTCCCTAAAAACAGAACTTAATCTATTTTCCACTCGCTGTCTTTAAATACCCCCTTCTTCTCCGTTGCAGTCGAGAGAGTGAC
Organism: Aspergillus vadensis CBS 113365; assembly: GCF_003184925.1. Taxonomy (NCBI): domain Eukaryota; kingdom Fungi; phylum Ascomycota; class Eurotiomycetes; order Eurotiales; family Aspergillaceae; genus Aspergillus; species Aspergillus vadensis. Next base: position 439,862 of record NW_020292067.1, read on the forward strand.
AGAGCTTTTCCCTCTGTCACTCCGTCTTTCTTAGCGACAAAGTGTCGATCGCGCGATTCCCCTCGCTTTCTTTTCAGGTCCCAGTCTCACGTTCCTGGACCTCGTTTGAAAGCGCTCGATACATCTCCTCTTCTACCCGACCGACGGAATCTAGACGCTCGTCGTCTACATCTACGATGGCCTCCGAGTCGCTCAACTCGCCCAGCGGCCAGTTCCGCGGCCGCAGCCAGGAACCCGTGGCTTCTGGCCGAGAGAGTACGCCACATGCAGCGCGCGGAGCCAGCGCAACGCCTCCCCCCTTGGCCTGGTTTCCCCTAGGCTACAGGGAAGGCTTTAGTCAATGGGTACGTTTCTTTACTGAGGAACAAAGTCAATTGTCGCATGGGTGACTGAGACTGGGTTTTCTTCCAGTGGGCGTCTTTACCCGCCGCCACAGCCGAACACAGAGTTCTTTCCCACCTCCCTTATCTCCAGCATCAACCCCCAACCCACCTACAGACCGGTAAAACGAGCAATGTTTCCGGAGGCACAGGCAGTCTCCAGTCCGCCGATCAAACCCAACAGGGCGAGGTATCAGCCAGTTCTACCAATGACCCGTACGGCCCTCGAATGTGGCGCTCCAGCATGGTGGAGCTGAGCGGGAAAAATCGGGCTCTGAACGAGTTCTCAGTCGAGCGGATTGGTGAAGAAGCAGATCAGCATCTGGTCATGCTTCATGGATACGGTGCCGGTCTGGGGTTTTTCTATAAAAATTTCGAGCCGCTTAGTCGCCTGAAAGGGTGGCAACTCCATGCGCTGGACCTCCTGGGCATGGGCCGCAGCACGCGACCGCCCTTTCGCATCAAAGCGAAGGAGCGTGAGCAGGCCATCGAAGAGGCAGAGGCATGGTTCGTGGACGCGCTGGAAGAATGGCGAGTCAAGCGCAACATCGACCGTTTCACCCTCCTCGGTCATAGTTTGGGAGGCTACATGGCCGTGGCATACGCTCTCAAATATCCGGGGCGACTCAACAAGCTTATTCTAGCTTCCCCCGTAGGAATTCCAGAGGATCCATATGCTGTGCGGGCTGAAATGCCTGCACCAAACGAGTCGACTATGGCGAATGAGCTCACCCAGAACCAGCGCAATATCGCCGAATCCGCCTCTTCGGTTCCCCCCACTGAGCTTCAGAAAGGCGACAACAATATTCTGCTGAAGGGTTCCCCTACAAATAGTGGTGCTTCCCCGGACCAGCCGCCCCGGCGCATGGTTCCCAAGTGGTTCGCCTACCTCTGGGATGCCAACATCTCACCCTTTAGTTTGGTGCGATGGGCGGGACCGCTCGGTCCGCGCCTGGTCTCCGGGTGGACATCCCGACGCTTCTCCCATCTGCCGGCAGAGGAGGCCAAGTCTCTGCACGACTACTCGTATTCGATCTTCAGCATGCGCGGCAGCGGCGAATACGCTCTATCGTACATTCTCGCTCCGGGCGCATTCGCCCGCAGCCCGCTAATCCGCCGCATCGAGGGCGTCGGTCGTCAATACATCCAGCAAAACCCGTCCCCCGCATCTGCTGTCCTCGAGTCTGCAAAGGCCGCAGCTACAACGACCACCTCCCAATCTAATACAGAATCATCCTCTACCAACTCCGCCCCCTCAACGACACCTAAGCGCGAAAACGGTCTCCCCATCATCTTCATGTATGGCGACCACGACTGGATGGACGTAAAGGGCGGAATAGCCGCGAAGGCTAAGCTCGATCAAGAGAAGGAGCGTATCTTGCAGAACGCGACGGTAGAGGAACGCGAAACAGACAATGGCTCGGCCAAGGTGGTTATCATCAAGAGGGCAGGCCATCATATTTATCTGGACGGATGGGAAGAATTCAACCGGATCGTCTTGGCTGAGATGGAGCAGGTGGCTGAGAAGGAGAGAGCTAATCGATCTTCATAGAGCTCTGCATTACTATACAGTCTAGTCTGACCAACAAAAGGTCAGAATTTTCATTTTTTGTTTCAAGAGGTGTTCATGATGTGTTGGGTCACTAAATAGCGGGATTTGTTCTTTTGTTTTCTTCTGGAATCAGTAAATACATGATGGGTTCGATTCTTCATAGATCGGGCGATGTCTCAAAGGGTATCTGTCGATCATGGACTACGTGGAATGTAAATACCTTAACGGTAGAAGTAGGAATGTGATGGGAAAATAGCATTGAAGTATAGAAAATATAAGATTCGTGTGCCATGATCAGTAAATCGCTAGGAAAATGGAGAATTACCCCTGTCATATCCAGCCGGAAAATATTTAATTAGATAGCACATTATCCAGACATATCCCACGAAACAACGCCACCAAATGAGCGTGAACATGAGCATGACCGAGATGATGCTAAGAAACTATAACGCCCGCTCCGCCCCCGACGACGCCCTGGTCAACTTCACCCCACTATTCGGCCCCGACATACTCCTCCTCCGATATCTCACGCCAGCCGGGTAATGCACCATAGACTTGGCCGATGGCCTCGGCGATCGTCGCTCTTCACCTGGTGTCGTTGACCCGCTCGTGCTGCTCGTGCTACCGGGTCGGAAGGAGAAATATCCCCCTGATCCATCAGTAGGGCTCGATACTCGAGGTATCGATGCACTTGGGAACCTCTCTGTGGGCGAGGGCGTGCAGAAGAGCGTGTTTCTGCTATTTTGCTGCTGTGATAGTGGTGGTGAGGTAGCCCTACGTTGCGGATGATCTAGAGCATCCGGCAGTGAGGATTTCGGGGACAGGCTAGTGGATAGTAAGGAGGTGGTTGCGGAGCGATGGTGATGGCGGGTGATGTTACTGTTGCCTCCGGGGGGAGGGCTGGTTGAAGCCATTTGTCGATGTCTCCAGGGGAGGGTTTCGAAGGGTTCACTGTTGGTGCTGCTGCTGTTGCTGTTGTTTCGGATTGGGAGTAGTGGCTGAGAAGGAAGTTCTAGTCGCTCGTTGATGGATAGCCATGCTCTTTCGTCGTTATCGTTGGTGGTGAGATTTGGTGAGGGGGAGGCGGTGTCTGAGAGGAGATGATGGCCTGGGTATCTTGTCGTTGTGGCAGTGGTGGTGGTTGTTGTTGCTGTGGTTGCTGCTGCTGTTGTGGTTGCACAGCGCCAGCCACCTAGACCTTCGAAGTCGCGGCCTTCGTCGCCACTGATGAGGGTTAGGAGGGCAGAGGGGGCAGAATGGCGTGGGGGTGTGTTTCTTGGAGGTTCATCTTTGCGATACAGTGGAACAGTGCTGGTGTCTTGGGTTGAGGAGGTGGAGGTTGTAGTGGTCAAACTGTTCGTTCGGCGAGGAGCATTGGGACTTGGACGATAAGTTGCGAGGGCAGTGAGGAGTCCGTTGTTTAAGCTGTGGTCGACGGAGCGACGCTTGGGCGTTATGGAGGCTGCTGGAGTGGTGGGCTCAGATGCGGAGAAGTTGAGGAGGGAGGTGTTGGCGGCTGTTGGGATGACAAAGTAGTTTGTGATTATGGCAAGACATAGTTCGATATAGATGACAGAGAAGCGGAGGAGAAGAAATACGATGGAAAGGAAGGTGGTGAAGCATGCGAACAGGGCGAGAGGGAGGGAGAAGAGAGTGAGGAGGGGGAGAGTCAAGAAGGCGGAGATAGAGGACATGAAGATGAGGGGACTAGGGCAGCTATAGAGTGGGCTATAGAAGGTGGAAGGAGGATGTTGAATACATGGAAATATTTGTTTTCTTACTAGATATATGAGAAGCAAGTGGCATGATTATAGTAGGAAGGAATAGTTCTGCAGTGTCCATGCAGGGTACATAGCAATCATGATTGCATCCCCAGATCTAAAATGCGGAGAAGCGGACAATGAAGAAGCATGTGATGCTCGATATCCGCTGCCTGCCCCAGGCATCAGTACACCGCGTATCGCGTTCGTATCGGCGGGCTTTTCCTTACGTCACAGCTTCGCTCTCCATTCATCACCCATCGTTTGTCAATCAACAATCCCCAAGCTACCTCTGAAAACATTATTCTTTTTGCCTTGATACTCGAACTCCTCCTCGGCTTTTTGGCATTTTCTTTTCACATGCACCATGTCCGAGACCACTCAGAATGATGCATTTCCTTGGCACTTGGGGGTGTTTGACGCCCATTGTCACCCCACTGACACCATGTCATCCATTGCGGAAATCCCCCAGATGAAAGTATTGACATTGACAGTCATGTCCACTCGTGGAGAGGACCAAGACTTAGTGCTTCAGACCGCCACATCCTTGACCCAGGGTCAGGAGTCCGCCCAAAGTTCGACAACAGGGCCTGTGCTTCCGTGCTTTGGCTGGCACCCATGGTTCTCGCATCAAATCATCGACGATGTGACTGGTTCGCCCGACACCAATGATACTACCTCACCAATTGAGCGGAAGAAGCTGCACTATAAAGAGGTCCTTACTCCAGAGCCAGATGATGACTTCATCCTGTCGTTACCTGATCCAAAGCCGCTGTCAGAGTTGCTGTCGGAATCTCGAGCACGGTTGCTGGCGTATCCCCATTCACTTGTGGGTGAGGTTGGCCTTGATCGTGCTTTTAGGCTTCCCAAGGCGTGGACCGAGGAGGAAAAAGAAACTCGGGATGAGCGAATGACCCCCGGGTCGCGCGAAGGTAGACAGCTCTCGCCGTATCGTGTTCAGTTGGCGCATCAAAAAGCCATCTTGGAGGCTCAGTTGCGCCTAGCTGGAGAACTTCAACGACCAGTCTCTGTGCATAGCGTTCAGGCTCATGGGGCGGTCTTTGACCTCTTCAAGGCCCTTTGGTCTGGGCATGAGCGGAAGAGCGCCTCACGGCGGGAGAGACGCCGACGATATAGCGTTGCAGATGCGCACGCAGAGAGCGACGCAGAGGATGAACGAAAGCAACAAGTGCCAGCAAAGCCAGAAGAAAAGTCTCTCCCATTTCCACCACGGATCTGCATGCATTCTTACTCCGGACCGGTGGAGCCATTGAAGCAATTTCTGCATCAATCCAATCCTTCAGACGTCTATTTCTCCTTCTCTTCCGTGATAAACTTCGGCGGACCTTCGTCAAAGAAGGTCATCGACGTTATCAAGGCTTTGCCTGATGATAGGGTACTCATTGAGAGCGATCTGCATACGGCGGGTCAACAAATGGATGACTTGCTTGAGGAAATCGCTCGACAGATCTGCGACATCCGTGGGTGGGATTTACATCAAGGCGTTCAACAGCTCGCTGAAAATTGGAAAAGGTTCGTTTTTGGATGATACATCCAACTGCGGGATGTTAGGCACATGCAAGTCTATTAGTCCAGAGCCGACATACGTACATAATCACATACTGAAAGATTTGCGTTGTGTCAGCGTTAACAAGGTATGGAAGCAACGCATCATTCAGAGTCAATAGTGCTGGGCCATCACGCTAACTTCCCAACCTAGCAAGCATTCGAACCCAAATTAGTTGGAATACTCCAATTCTCCAGGATGTCTAGAAGCACTCGTATGAAATTGCGTCTAAACAATGGAGAAACGACATTTACGCTATTATAGACCAACCCAAAAAGAAGGCAGTAAAGAAAAGAACATGCTAGAGACACCGTCAGTGTAGCCCTCCTATTTTACATGGTTATTTGTATCATCAGCACCACCTGACTGTGGCGTCACACTTTCGTACACAATGGTGATGTTATCTGTACGACGGATGTGCCCCATATAATGGCTCTCGTCCCCGTGATCGTCAACTGTCTGCAAAATGCTATCTTGGCTGCCAACATCTGCGACCATCGTATTGCCTTTGCTTTTCCGGTGTCCGGACCGCTTGCTGTTCCACTTGTCGGAGTCGGGCAGTTGTGTACTGCTCTCTTTGTACTGATATCCGCTGGTACTTCTCAGACTGCGCTTTCCGAGAATTATTTCGAGAAGCGGTTGTAACGTGGGGATACATGAGGCCAGGATCACGACGTTCGATTCGATACTGTCGAGAATATTGTCAATATCCGGGATCTCCTCTCAACGGCTTAGTGCCACAAAGTACACATAGTGGCTTACCTTGTCCAGATCACAAGATCTGCTGTGGCATCTGCTATAGTGTCAGTCGGACTCCGGACATACGGCGTTTCGTCAAAAGCAACTTACATGTCGTATCGCTGAGATCAGCAAGACCTGGTAACTGCATGCACTTGATGATTGCCATTGCACAAGCGCTATATTCTTGTTTATTAGCGAAAACTGATGGCGATGGGCTCTCCGAGCTCTTGCTTACACCGCACTCAGGCCTAACGCTGCACACAATGCCAATCGTTTCCGCAGCGACATATGGAGCTTCAGCAAAATGACTGTCGGATATATTGCCAAATAGAGATCCGTAAAAGCAGATACGGCTATCATTGCTTAAGCTCGGCTTATCTTATCATTCTGTTAGGGTCGCACCTACCTCCAGTGAAGATGGCATAGTCTACAAGGATCCACGAGCTCCGGCAATGTGCGCCCTTCGACAAAAGAGACGTGTCCCAAAGAGCTCTCGCTGGATCGCACATGGTAAAGAGCAACAAGATGCAAATGCACGACACTAGTGCCACGAACCCCGTCAGCCCCCACAAGATCGCACGTTGTATAGTTGTCGGATTCAGGAAACGGCTCAGCAGGGCTGCCACGGCTAATTTGGGTAAGGCAAAGGAGATTATACCCAAGGCGAAGTTGATATAGTTGACTAGCAGAACAAGTTCTAGTCTATCTGCTATGACGACTGCATGTTTTCCGTAACCTAGAGCGACGTCGACCGTGGTTACTACAGAATATGATATGCTGAACACCTAAATATCGTCAGAATTTACGGCAAAAAGGGCCATTGTGTCAGTCGGACCTGGAAAAGAGTGTACTTGACTCACCATTGACGCTGCGATCAGCCAGTCATCTGCACCTGGGTTGCGCAAGACTTTGATACGGATGAAGAGCCTGGCTGCCACAGCTAGAATTGCAAGACTGGTCATGGCCCAGAAGACAGCCAATATTCGTGGGCCCTTAGTCTGGTGGGCATAATCTGGAGATACAGCAGCCATCGCTTCGTATCCAGCATCCACAAGTTTGGTTGGACATGGATAAGTCGAATGCCGCAAACATCAAACAGTCCTCCGTTGAAGTGATTCCAGCAAAAAGTTCAATTCGCGACTCAGGCTATCCAGAGATCCATCTAAGGGGTTTACGTACAGGCATTTCATTGTACTTTGACAGGATTTGCTTTTCCTCTAGTGTCAATTAGTTCACTAGCTGTGCAACATAATCCCTGTCTCTTCGAAGGCCGATTACGGACCATCTCGTGCATCCGAAGTCGCCTTAGAGTTTCATGGAGGATCTTTTGTCTTCAACCTTTATATTATTCTCGTTCTAGGCTCTGGAGTCGAGACACCTAGATCCAGAGTAATGTAAATTCATTAAACCCCTGACCAGGAATAATGTGCGGTCTACTACTGTCTGACACAGACGATAGCATCGAAGCCGTCCAGTAAATCCCCAGGCAAGCAAACCAATAGCGGCATAGAAACGTGGCACCCTCATACACATCATTTAATGATGTGGGATCACTTTCGGCCTAGAGCCGGCCTTCGATTATATTGTCGGCCGAGGTAACATGCCCGACATTCCAGGGTTCAGCACACTGTCCGTGTTGAAATAAGCAGGAGACGGTCATTGCTAGATCGAGATTGGTGGATTGGACGCTACTACGGAATAGTTGGGATCGATCAAGAAAGACAAGGAGCACATGAAATGAACAGGTCCCAATATTAACCGAGCTTCTTGACCTTCCCACAGTTCCGACTTCCGAACGAGCTTCTGCCCGGAGTCCGGTTCCACAACGACGGCGCCGGCGCCGGCGTCACGCACCATCTCACACCGTTCTATCCCTAGCGTATAGTGCAATGCCTTAGTGAGTTACGTACGCTGCTTTCTTTGTCCTTTTGGACGCCACTGCCCGCAATTTAGATTGATAATAGGAATCGCTTCTATACATTCAAGTATTCCCAGCTAATCGGCGATTTTTGAGATTGCAATTCTCCCTTGAAATAGACGATCAAAAGATAGTGCTTGTGCGCAACTTCAAAGCGCTTCCGAACACTGAGTACATGTGGCTCAATGTCACTTTCCCCTACAGCAAAATTTAAGGCTGAACATCATGAGCCTATATTGCTTGTCTTACCTGGACGATCCACCATGTTCTTGGCATCGCAGAGTTCCCCAGCAGCCAAGTACACCGTCGCTACAGGGTCGTACCATAGTGCTAACATTTAACCATCTCCTATTGATATTAAATTATTCATCGGATTTCCCACTATAGACTAGTAACACATGGGCAGTTCAAAAGTACGATGCAGGCCCGGGCCTATGGATGTCAATGGCGCGAAGTGTGGTGTCATGCGCTATCCGAGTATCCCTGCAAGCCAGCAGTGCGGTTTGCGCGGTGATAATTTATTGAAAGCAACCCTTGTCCGTCTCAGGGGTACCTCTGCTTTTGTTACTGAGACACGGATGCTTCTAACAGCACTGGCATAGACAAACTTCACTACGCTCACTGAAACGCGTGGCACAAGTATAATCATTTCGCCGATGCCAGCTACTCCTGGCTCAAGATGAATGAATTAACCCCGGTACTTCGATTCTTGCGATTGTAGGATCTATTGGTATGAACCCTTGTCCTTACACGGCACCTATCTCGCGAATCCCGTTTGGCGCCTGTTAATTGTTAATTAAGATAGACTAGTCCGAGAATACGGCGCAGCAGTGGCACTCTATAAAAGTGCGCTAAATGCTTTTGGTGCGAAGCCGTCGGGGCCGGACTCTATGTCATGAGCGGACTCCCGTCCTCGAACCCCGTCTATCTCTGATTCAGAACTAATTATACTGCTATTTCCGTGATCTTATTAGTGAGAGTTCCGCACTAAGAAAGCTAGACCATCCAGTCTCGAACACCCACCAGAAATCGGCGGAGAGACTAATACAATGTCATATTGCCGCTGCCACCTCACTCGTGCGGATCCTCTAAATTAATTCTCCGTTTTAAACCACCATGTCTAGTTACCCACGGTACCAGCTAATCACAGAGAGAACATAGAGAAGGAGCTCTGTAAACCCTGTCTGTTTTCCGCCATTGCATCTAGCGATATGGAGCCTGCGTTAATGTGGCACGCGTCTTTGACCTAGCCGGACCATTGGTATGGAAATTTCATTATCTGCTAATGACAATACAAGCAACCAACCAGGGTCATTACTACCCCTCTCCAAGGAGTGGAGTCTATTAAGGCGTCGCCGTTACATTAGCGACCCTACTGCAGGTCGCCAGAGTGGGCAGAAGTGGGATAAATGACCAGTGGAGGTTGCAGTATCAGGCTGGTCTCCTTGATTTGAACCCTCAGTGGGCACGGAAGGGAATGGAGGCTAACTATATTGCTCTAAGTACCATAAGTAAAGTATTCTAGTACGGGCTATATTGTAGTACTATGGAAGCGCGCAAGGCGAGAAGCCTACATAGGCTGCTCATTCCGTCTGGCTGCCGACCCATATTAAGTAGTAGAAGGCGCCATTCAAACGGACATCTTGCATAGCCCTTATAACCCACTCCGAAAGCAATCCCAAAATAACTACAAAATGCCTCATAAAAACGGCACAACAGTCATTGAACATTATAACAACGGAGATCACACCAATGGCCATCACACCAATGGACACCATACGAAAGGCACCCATTCCAACGGCCATGTGCCGTCCCAGTCGAACGTGAGCGTGGACACGATTGCCATTTCACCAAATGCACCAGACGCTGTTCCAGCTCTGATCGACCAGATCGCATCCCACAAATCCATCTCTCTGGAGGATTCACAAGAAAGACTAAGACTGCGAGATGCTGCGAGATCCTTAGCGAATGCGCTGGAGACCCCGCGCGAGGCGATTGTCAGACAGTGCTGGACTACAGTAAGTCCTGTCTATTACACGAATTCTAAAGAAATGCTTTGCGATGTGTGTATGCTGGCTGAGATCTAACAAATGGTCTCTGCTGTAGGCTACTCTGCACGCTGCTATTGAAACTGCCCTCGCTATAGGTGTGTTCAGCGAGTTATCTCGGGACGAGCCCAAGTCTGTCGCAGAGCTTGCGGTGACTACACAGAGTGATCCGGTCTTGTTGTGTAAGTATCCACCAATTCACTTGCAATTCTGGCATGTATTTCTCAGGTCGAGTTGTGTTTTACTTACCCCTCCCAGCGCGCATCATGAAGCATCTGGCATCTATGACCGTCGTCACTGAAGCGGGACCGGACGAGTACATCGCAACGAATCTCTCGATCACACTGAGTGTGGAGCGATATGGAGATGCTTTCCCTGCCCTGTAGGTGACACCCAGGGTGCCAATAAAAAGGTCAAGGTACTAACATTAATTTTGCAAACCCCAGCTCAGGTTGGTTATACCCAGGTATCTACGCTATCCCTGCCTTCCTTAAACAGAACGGTTTCCGCAACCCAACCGATCCCACCAAGTCCCCATATCAGCTGGGACAGCGTGTCGACGAACACTTCTTCGAATTGGTACAAAAGAACCCTACCCTTGCCAAACAATTCGGCAACCACATGTCGGTGTACCATCAGGGACGACCGAGCTGGATGGACAAGGGCTTCTACCCAGTGCAGGAGCTGTTGATTGAGGGTACTGAGCTGAGCGAGAAGGACGTCTTCTTGGTTGATGTGGGTGGTAGCACTGGGCACGATGTGTCTGAATTCCGTCGCAAGTGGCCGGAAGTGCCTGGGCGGCTTGTGGTGCAGGATCTCCCACAGGTTATAGAAACTGTGAAGGACGTGCATGTGTCCATTGACCCAATGGCGCATAATTTCTTTACGGAGCAGCCGGTGAAAGGTAAGGCTTGAAACGGTTACTCTAGTGATTGATGCATAGGGCTGACAAGGTTCAGGAGCACGGGTGTACTATATGCATTCGGTTCTACATGACTGGCCTGATGATGTGTGCGGTCAGATCCTGTCCAACCTTATCCCAGCCATGAAACCGGGGTACAGTAAGCTGTTGATCAATGAGTATGTTGTCCCCAGTCTCGACGCGCATTTCGAAACGACTAGCCTTGACATGATCATGATGTCAATTGCCTCGGGGGAACGGACGGAGAAGCACTGGACTACGTTGATTGAATCGGCGGGGTTAAAAGTAGTCAAGATCTGGACGGTGGAAAAGGGAGTGGAGAGCTTGATAGAGTGCGAATTGGCGTGAAATCAGGACCTGTCTACGATGCAGGAGAAATCGGTATGAGTACCATGGATCCGGTTAGCCGTACATTTTTGTCAAACACTTTATCTCGAGAATGTAGTATGTTGATAAGGAATTTTACCAACGGTCCAGTGAGAGAGAAGGAATGGACGATAGGCGGACTGATAACGGAGCTACGCCGGGAGTGGATCCCAGGGTGGATAAGCGCACGGAGGGAGACACCGGCTGTCACACAGATGCAGGGCAGGATAATGGGAGGGGTCCTGGGCGTGGGTAGTAAACTAGGTATGCTCCAAACTAACCATGGGCAGGATGGTAGCATTCAAACGGCGGGCAATGACAGGCTTCCAGAAGACGAGGAGAACAAGCATCGAAGGTCTGACTAAATTCAATGGAATCGATCAGCACCCCGCCACGTGACTCCCCCAGACCCGCCCTGGATGGGCCCCACCCGATTGCCCATTATCGACCAATCACAGCCATGCCGAGCAAAGCAATTCGAGTTTCCCGCCTTTTCTCCTCTTCATGTCTGCCATTTCTCCTCCTCCTTCTCCTTCTTCTTCTTTCCGTCTGCTTCATTCTCCTCTCCAATCCTTCTGTTCGTGGGTAGATCATGTCCTGATCTGACCTTATGCTCTATCCCTCAGATCTCTCGGATAAGGGATGACGAATTAGCGAGTCTCCGGACCCTTGGATCTGTGTCGATGTTTCGGCAATGACCTCCGCAGCGCACAGCAGTCATCCACCCGCCGGGAATGGGGTGACTAAGCGCAAGTCAGGTACGCTCTGCAAATATCATCAAGGACTCTGCATATATCTGCTGTTCTTTTTATGGTTCTAATGAAATTGTCCTTCTAGGCTCCGCGGCCTGCGTCCACTGCCATCGGCGCAAAGTCCGATGCGATGCCCGCATCGTCGGCCTCCCATGCTCCAATTGTCGTTCCGCGGGGAAGACCGACTGTCGGATTCACGAAAAGAAGAAGCGTCTGGCTGTGCGATCAATCCTCGACCCTGTTCCAATCCGCTGTCGACCGCCTCCTGCTTCTTCTGAGCCTACACACAGACATTCTTTGCCCCTCACGGCTACAACCCCGCCTGACGCTTTCACCACCACTTTCCGCGGCGTCCAACCGGAAGTGACAACGCCTGTCGCACCTCCCACCTCTAGCCTACATAACCTTCATCAAACGCTTAATCATAATGTTAATCAACACCCTCCCCTTAATGGCGCCGGGTCAGCTTCAGAACCTCCGGCATATAACCGTCCTCCGGGCCCGGATGTCTCGGCCGAATCAGACTCGCATGCAGACTTGGAGAAACGACTAGTGAAGCTGATCGATGAGGAAGAATCGGGCAGTCGGGAGATTCGTCGGGGTGTACGAGCTATATATGTGGGCCATGAGCTGTCGAACATGTCTTTCTTGATCCGTCAGCAACGTGACAAGGATGACGACGTGTATCACTTTGCAGGCAATGAGATTCCGCGACGACAGTTAAGGACCGGACATGATCAGCTCCTCATGGATGCTCTCACTTTGCCTGAACCGGCCCTAGCAGATGAGCTAGTGCAAGCTTACTTCGACCACGTCAATCCGGGGTATCCTATCATTGACGAGGACCTGTTCATGGCGCAGTATCGCAATCGAGACCCCGCTGATCCTCCCCCAATATTGCTGCTACAAGCCATCCTGTTGGTGGGAGCCCATGTCACGCGTCCCAAAGCAGAACGCGATGCCCTCAAGGACATTTTTTTCCGTCGTGCCAAGTGGCTATTTGATTCCCGTATTGAGCGTAATCGCGATATCCTGGTGCAAGCTGCCCTCCTCTTGACTTGGCACTCGGATGGTGCCGACGATGATGTCGCAGCGAATGCGCATTATTGGGTGGGTGTAGCTGCCAGGATTGCTACTGGTCTTGGAATGCACCGAAATCCTATCTCCAGCCGGTTTGTCTCCCGTGATCGCCGAATGTGGAGGAGGCTATGGTATATCATAGTGCAATTCGACGTTATGGTATCGCTTTCCTATGGTCGACCGCAGGCAATGTAAGCAGATACCTCCTCCTGTCCTTCCCAATAGGTTGCTGACTTTATACACAGTAATCTCGAAGACTCCGATGTGTCTCCATTGACAATTTCCGACTTTGAAGGCTGCGGACCTCGTGTTCAATCCGACTATGTGATCCATTTTTCCGAACTCTCAGTGATGATCTCGTATATCGTTCGAAGCCGCTTCGGACTACGAGTGAGTCCAGAGCGTCGCAAAGCTGTCCTCCTCGAAGCCGACGAAGCCCTTGCCAATTGGTCTCTGAAACTGCCCGATAAACTACGTCTCCGAGCATCCGACATGGACCCCTGGTCCGCCATGCTCCATCTCACCTACAACAACTTCCTGATCCTCCTCCACCGCCCACACCCCCGAGCATCCGCCTACTCAGATGACTACGGGCCACACGACGCCGAAATCTGCAGTGCAGCCGCAGGAGTCATCACCTCCATCTTCGAAGAACTCCGACTAAATGACCGCCTCAAGTTCCTCTGGTACTCCGGCGTCCACACCCTCTTCACGGCCATGATCCAAGTCCGCGTCGAACTCCGCTTCTCCAACCCCGTCCTAGCAATCAACGCTCTCCGCCGCTTTGACTCAGCCTCCTACTCCCTCCGCGAGCTAGCAAGCTACTGGTTCCATGCCAACACCATCCTCCGCCTCTTCGAAGACTCCAGACGCCTCCAAGAAGATCTCCGAATGGCCACCAGCGAACGACCACCCCGTCGCTTCAGCAACCCTCAAGACCAACCCAAAACCACCCTACACTCCACTACTTCCACTTCCACCTCCGCACCCACAACATTGCAAACAACACGAACCCCCAATCCACACCCCACAGACCGCCCCCTCCCCTTCGAAGTCCCCACCCCAGACTCCTCCACGAACCACCTCCCGACAAGCCCACACCACAATCACCCTCAACCTCAGCCCCAACAACAACAACCTCACCATCATCATCTAGACGCCTGGATCCCCCCACCCCCACCCTCCGTCACCATGACCCCCGTCGTCGACGCCATCGACGCCGACGCGCCCCGCGAATCCCTCGACTGGCGCCAACTCTTCTCCTTCACGGATTTGGACCAACCCGTGCTACCAATGGCCATGGAAGGACTACCCGAGTTAGAGGATGAATGGCGTCAGATCTACTGGCAGGAGACTCCGATGTCGGATCTTCTGTTAGATGGAGGGTGGATGCATGGATAAATATCTCGTACCCCTGGTGTCTGAATCTGTGGTTGCTTTCCTGTTAATTTAGCGAGTCGTGGTATTTTTTTACTTGATTTGGTTAGATTGGCATTTTTTCCTCTATGATGATGACTATGATGATGACATCTTGATTTTGTTTATTTCTATCGATCGTCCCGTTGTTTATATGATGGATGGAAAGCTAGCCCGTTCTTCTCTTGAGTACGTTCGTAATTAGGGGGATTCAGGTTACACCGCGCAAGCCGTTCATGAACTATTTTTCGTCGTACAGGATTCATCTAGCGGTAACCATAAGACTTGGCCTCTACGGTTTGAAATACAACCACGTGATTTTTTTTGGCTGTCAGGGACAGTGAAGTCCAATCCATGTTCTATTTGTCAGGTTCCTGTTGTCTTCTTTCCCCCTTCTGAACAGTATCCCATACTCTGCAATAAATAATGACAAAGACACACACATACACGCAAATAATAGATACTCAACTCAGACAATAATTACATGTAACTGGGCCCTAGCAATCGGGGGGTGGGAACCCCTTTTTCTCTGGTCAACCATAACGCGCAGAGGAATATTGTACTCGTAAGCATGAAAATATATGGGTAACCTCTTCTTGGTTGGCTTGATGATGAGAAGGTGGTTGCTTGTATATGAAGGTGACTGAGAACGCCAAGAGGGCCTGGCACGTCGGCTGGTGCTCTAGCCGATTGTAGAAGAGAAGATGAAGAATCAGAAGCAAAAATAAACCAAATCAGTGAAAAACTATCTCTCGGCTCCGTTGTTCCTGTCGTATTGCTTGATTCGTGTTCGTTCCGTTAATATCCCGTAAGTAACCCATCGTATCGTACCGCGTAATTAGGATCGCTGTACAGGGAGTAACATCCGGAAACGTTCGTCGCTTGGGCCTGTGATCCCAGCCGCCTTTCATGCTGGAGACGAGGGGCATCCAGCCTCTGCAGGGGTGAAGGGAGGCTGATGTTCGAGTCTCTGCTTGTCCGATTCCGAAGAAGACCCTTGCTGCAGGATAGTCGTCAAGTCCAGCGGATGGTTCTCCCGCACAGTAGCATACTAATAAGATTCACCGGTGGTGCCGTTGTGCGGCTGGCCGACCATCGGGGGGTAGCCATAGGCGGAAGTGTCCTGCTCAGACGGGTCCAAGCTTTGGTTCATGATATTGTTGGCGCTATCAGCAGCATCAGGAAACCCTGCACCAGGTCCCATTGGACGGCCACCAGGACCGGCAGGCCCGGGGGCCCCTACGGGCGCGCCAGCACCATATCCACTGCTTGTTGGACGGTTCTGGTGCTCGCCTCTTGCGGATTGGGTCTAGAGGAATCATTAGCGTCCGGATACGTCATGAAACTCAATGTCGCCTGTTACGAGGAAAGGCAACATGATTGGGGACGGTTGCACAGGTCTCACCTCGCGATACTTGGACAGGTAAATCTTAAGGGCCTCTGCATAGTTTTCAAACCCGAGGGAGGTCATGGCGAATAGAATGTCCTCCCCGTTGACAGTCTTGCGCTTTTCCTGCTGGCATTTCTCGGAGGCTACGGACAAATGGGTAAGACTCCGTCAGTAAAAGAGCTTGTAAAGCAGGTGTGGTCGCACGAACCTTCGCTAGTAATGAATGAGATGAACTCGCTCACACATTCTTGCATACACTCCTTGGCCTCCTTTGCGATTTTGGCATTTTCAGGCAAAGCCAGCTTCATGATACGGGCGACTTAATTCGCAACATTAGTATCCTGACATGGTATCAACTGTGATATATGCGAGGGTCGCAGGCATGAATGAAAGTGATCAGGCGTCTTTTACTTCCAGACATTAGGAGGGTAGGTGGGCTTATATGATGGGGAATGTGCGAACAACCAAGAGACGAATGAGGGAAGAGCCCGGAGAGGCGTTATCCAATCCATGAAAACTCAAGTCACAAAATATACAAAAGGACTGGCGGTTAGGATCAAATAAAGGCAACGGGGGTGTGCGGTTGAAGGGGGTGGGTGAACCATCATAGTAGGGCAAGAGGCGGTTGACCAGCAGATAAACGTAAGGTACGCGCAAATCAGGAAAAAAAGAAAGCTGCAAGGGAACGCAACTAACCATTTGCAATTGGCAGCCATCTATCCTGCTCCTTCACCTCGAACTCTCCCTGACCCTGCGCCTGAGTGTCTTGTTGGTCCTTATCCATTTGTTCCTGGTCTTCACCCGATTGAACTTCGGGTTCCACCTCCGGTTCCTTCGAGGGAGAGGTCGACGACATGATTTTTAGCTGTTCTGAGAACGTGCAGAGATACTGGATTTAGAACGGGGGCTTGTCTCTAACTGCTCTGTTGGCAAACCACGTCAGAGCTGCGTGCAGCACGCGGTAGATTCTCGATCTCGCGCGCTATGATACAGCCGCGCCAAGGACAACGAGGGTGCGTCTGGCTGGGCAGCGATTCGCTTCACGACAGCCTGAACGGGGAAAGACGGGCGTAGTTGCGCGTGTGGGGGATTGGCAATGCTTCTGCGATAGTCCTGCTTTAGCGTCGTGAGCAAGGACCGGCGGGATCTATTATTCGACGAGGAGGGTGGAGGGAGGGAGGGGGGTTGTGTGTTTGGTCGCAGCAGGCGTTTCTGTTTGTTATTGTTTTCTAAGGTACTTTAAATCTGTCTTGCCTGTCTGTCTTTTGGGATTTCCAGCGCGTTTCTTTTTTTCGTATTTCTTTTTTCTTCTTCTCTTTTTGATTTAATTTCTTTCTTCTTCTAAATGGAAAGATCTGATTTGATTAGCCAGAGTAAAGATGGATACAGCACCAGAAACCTGGAAACTCTTTTTTTGGGCAAAGCCCCTGTGGCTCAGTGTGGAGGGAGGTTTAGAGGGCAGCGCGTGCGCGACTTCAGGAGTGGTCACGTCAGCAAGCCATGCGCACTTGACAGTTTCCAGCAGCCGGAAGATCTGGGAACAAGTCGGGGCGGGATGTGACGCGGGTAATGCAACACGGAAGTAACCGTGGGTCAGACTGGCAGTGTGGCACGTTGCGCAGCTGGGAAAAGCAGCAAAACCAACAATTAAAGAGGGAGCAACCGACCAGGCGATTGGATCAAATTCCGGTGGCCCACGACGCTGGGGGATGGATGGGGCGTGTTGAGTTATTGGCTTACCGTCCAGTAGAGAGCAGGCAAATGGTCGTAGGGCAGGTATTACTGGGGACGGCCGCGATGCGCGCAGCAATCAATTGGCGAACCAGAAGTCCCTGGCAAGACGAGCAACGATCACTGGTTGTTGCGAGAAAGTCCCCCAACACCAATGAGATCGGACGGAGATCTAGATATAAACGGTGTTTCTCCAACGGAGGGGACTCGATGGATGAAATTGATGATGATGCTAGATCTAATGGAATCGCGATTGATGAGTGTTGAATGCTTGCTCACTCTCAAAAGATAGATGAGAAAGAGAGAGAAGAGGGAAGAGAGAGAGAGCGCGAGAGAGACGGAGACAGAAAGAACGAGGAAACGCGAGACGCTGCTGATGGCCTCAGGACTCTATTACGCTCCCCTTACGCGGTATCCTTGTGTATTGGTCTGTTTTCGGAAAGGTGCAGACCCTCAATTGCGGGTGAGGGGAGATGAGGGGGGTCACGATACGGTATTACACGTGATGTCGGCCTGACATCGTCATCATCAAGTTTACCAGAGACGAACCATGCGATCTACAATTGGGATACATCTTCTCGGGTCACTCTGTCGCGAATATATTACGGAGCATCTGCAGTATAGTAAGTTTCAGATTTGGCTATCTCCGAGCTCATCCGGCTCGGGCGCAAGCTTCCCCATAATCAAGGCCATGGCCCCCGTTGATCTGTATCCTGCATCTATCTGATCTGACATCCTATGAGCTTGCACTATGGGCAACTTTCTGGCCGATCTAGAGTCCACATCTTGAGCAAACTAAAACCAGAGGTATTGCTACCCTGGCTGAGACTGCATGATCAAATGTACCAAATTCATGCATGGATGTAAAATCCTGGCGAAAGTGTGGACCGGATAGCAGGTGTCATATCAGGCACCAATGTATAATCCTTCAATCTTGGACCCAAATCGTCAAACAAAGCAGTCAAGGATGACCGCATAGAAGCTGCTGATAAACAAGTAGTAGCAGCTTCTGTCCACACCACCATCTTGAGGATTGCTTTCTTCAAGTGTGAAACAGCCTACTTTATGGTTGTCATTAGGCGAGATTGCTAAGTGGAACCTCTGCAGCCCAACGCTCAGAAGATGGTGGGGATAAGGACAAAGGCATCCATCCACCAAGTGCTTCATTTACGTTATCATTAACTTTGCAGGTTCATACCCAACAGTCACCACCATCACTACTTGTTGAGTTATAAAAGTTACTAAAGGAAGGAAGGATCTTAGCCCAGGACTCAGGAGCCATGACCTCCAAGTATCACATCACAATCACTTATCTACATACACAACGGCCTGAGGCTATCATGAAGCAGCCAGTCAGAATGGGCTACAGGCGTCCTTGTGCCTGGACAATGTGACCAGTAGAGTAGATCAAACTTGGGCGAAGCAAGCAGCCTTAATCCGGTCGGCTGCAGCTTAGACGCCTTGTCCCACTGAAGCCAACTCATCCGAGCCACACCCTCCCCTTCGACGCATAAGCGCCTCGAGCGAATTGGTCAGTATACGCGCCCTAAGAAAAACCCGCCGGAAAGCCAAACCTGAGTCAAATAGAGGAGACATCGTTGAAGAAGATGATAAAGAAGGCCTCAACACCATGCAAGACTGTATGTAGGTCACTACTAATAGCTATCTACATCAACTATTAACTTCCCGACCAGCATCATCAAACAAAAGCTTAATGTCTCACTTCTCGCAGTTCAGACTGATGAAATCTTCCTTGACCCGGCACTGCTCATTAGGCACGAGTGCATCGGAGGCCGCAGCTGTCTCTGGTAGAACGCCGGTCCCTGTCGATTTGCCTCATTCTGTTATCGATGACGTGTGGAACTTCTAATCCTTTGTCTCACCCGGTGTTGGGTAGTCATAGTCACAATCTTGGTGGTTTGGGGATTGCAAAGCATCACTGAAGCGCAAACAGACGACCGTGCAATCACCGGGCACTTGTTGTTAACGCCGCAGTCGCAAATCTCCTAACTCCGAGATATATACTAATCACTACAGTAGAAGTCCGTGGTAAAGTGAAGAGGAACATTTTCATTTTAGACCCCACATATGGGGAAACCGGCCACTCCTAGGCCGCCTCAGCAACATACCAAGCATTTACATAGAAGGCAAAGGGAACACATGACAGCGAAGGGAAGAGATGATGAAAATGGAGAGCTAGAAACGGACCGGGTATGTATGAACATGCATGTATGTAATGTGAGGAACTATGAAAGGTCAAGTAAGTAGACTTCTCCCAAGGGTTGGCTTGCTTGCTTCCATCCTCTCTCCTGATACAATAATTGGGTTGATAAAAAAAGATTAGATGGGCGGTCTAAAAGGTTCTTGTAAGGCGAATATAAGGGTTTGTGAAAGAATGGCCCTGGATACCGTTCACGGCTCGGTCCAGTCCACCTGGTCTGTTACAGGATCGGAACCGTCCTTGGCATACGTGATACGGAGACGAAGGCGGAGCTTAGGTGGGAGGGCCTGAAAGAACTTTAGTCAAAAGCAAGCAAAAATGTCGCGGTTGGTTGTAACTTACCCCAGTGAGTGCTGCAACTTTGAGCATCTGGATGCCTTCGTCACCAGCATCGAGATCAGCCTTGTTGATCGCGCTGAGCTGTAGCTTCTGACTCTTGGGCACGGCTGCTTGCAATCCAACATTGGAGAAGCGGCCAAAGCTTGAAGTGTTGCGGAAACGAGCCTGAATCTGCGCACTCCCACCGCTGCCACGTTGGACCTGGAGGGCAAGGGAGAGGTCGTTCTTGTTGAAGGCCGTGTGAGCAGGAGCCGCCGAAGGGGCAGGAGCGGGTGCGGGCGAGGCAGAAGATCCCAGGCCTGCTAGGAGATCCAGAGAAGATGCAGGCTCGGCAGGTTTGGGAGACGGCGTGCTTCCGTTCGTGTTGAACAAGTCCATGATAGCGCTGGTATTGGCAGATCCTGCAGGCTTCTGTGCGGGTTGGGGAGAAGGTGAGGATAGGCTGGAGTCGCCGCCGAGGATATCGGCAAGGAGATCAGCCGTATTCTGGGAACCGTTGGTAGTTGGGCTGGTAGGTGGGGCGTCGCCGCCCATGAGGTCCAGAAGCATGTCCTGCTCAGCCTGTTTAGCAGGCTTCTTGGATTTGTCTTTCAGAATCTTGCTCTGGCGCTTCTTGGTCGGTGCACCCAACACTCTTTGTTCTTCGCGGATCTCAGGCGGAGGCATGCGTTCGAGAACTCCACGACGAATCTGGTCATAGCCGAACAGGTTGACATACTCGACAGCCCGCTGTTGAATCTCAACACTCAGATCGGCAGTCCGGCTGCTGAGGAAGCGACGGAGCCGCTCAACCTGTGCTGCATCGGACATGCGCACAGTAAGCTTCATAGAGGCCGTAGTGATGTACTCCACCACTGTTTGGGTGGCGTATGTGCTATTGAGGATGTTGGTGAATAGGTCAACAATGTCGCTCTCTTTGACCTCTTTGACCAGCTCCTCTTCCTCATACTGACCACCACGGAGAAGGTTGTCACCGTACTCGCCAATGACCCAGGTAGCCGCAAGGGTAAGGCCTTCTTGCGAGATGTCTTCCTTCAACGAGAGATAGAGCTTCTGCACAGAGTAGGTCTGCAGCTCTGGCGTAGTGGCGATGAGGCGAACAAAGGACGAGAGAATCTGCTCCTTAACATAGGCACCGGCAAGCTTGAGTACTCGGAGAATCGTATCAACGTGCCAGCGTTTGTTAGGGGCATATCGATCAGCAGCGATACCAATTTGAGTTGTCATGGCTGGCTTGAACTCGTTGTCGGCAACTTCCAGGAAAGCGAGCAGCTCTCTAACAAGGACGCGCACGTTGCTCTCATTGATCAACATGAAGCTGAGATCAAGGGCACGCCTTCTGATACTGATGTCCGGGTCGCGGAGACACTCCAGGATGGTGTTGCGGTGCCGCTGAACGGCATTGGGCTCAATTGCAACAACTTTGTTCAGCGTGTTGAGAGCAACGTAACGAATATTGTTGTCCTTGTTGGTCAGGAACTTTCCAAGAATGTTGACACCCAGCACCCTCAGTCCAGAATCTGCTTCGATATCGAGAATGGTCAGGACAGCCTCGTAGAGAATAGCGTTGCCGACGTTCTTTGTCGAGTCGGTGTTGGTGGCCACCTGGGCCAGAATGTCGTTGATCATTTCGCTAGTCGCCGCATCCCCTCTACCTAGTACTCTGAGGAGGCGCAGGATCTTCACCTGGAGGAAGGGATCGGTGATACCGGAGACGTCATGTTCTGGAGCGTATCCCGAGGTGGTCAACCCCTTTAGGGAGCGCACAAGACCACCAGCCAACGGCCGGAACATCTCGATCACACCCTCCTGTCCTTCTTCCGCCTCCTCGGCTTCACACATGTCAATCGCAAGCGTTAAACCGCACAGCAGAACACCGTGGTTCCTGTCCGACAGAAGGGTCTTTGCCTTTTCCAGGAAATGCTCCTGCAGGTCGGGAACCTTGCGACATACACGCATGGCACACAGTGCCGCCTTCCTCCGAATATAAGGGTTTGCAGTAGACATTAGGTTTTCGACTTCGGGAAAAAGGTCTCGGGACATTTCGACGGAGGCGATATTGCCCAGGGCGCAGAGGGCCAAGCCGACGATGTATTGGTTGGAGTGATTAAGGTCACTGCAAGACATCAGCCAGGATATTCTACGCCGATCTTGAATACGAAACTCACTTCTTCAATGAGTTCGTTACTAGCGTCAAAACTTCTTGGTTCTCATCCAGTAACAGCATCGTCCCCAAGTATCCCAGGCGCTTGTCGGCGAAACGGTGGGAGGCCAGTAACTTCAGACATTCGATTTGACCAAAGTGTGTCCGTTCACCGAGTGTGAATAAATAGAGAAGCTTGGCCACATTGTTTCTCCTGCGCAAAGAAGTGAGCGGCGGGTTCGAGGGTTTGTAGAGGTTGGCGGTGCCAATGCTAACCGGATGCCCGAATCATGGCTCTCTTCCCTGAAAGACGCACGGATGGCCGCACTCTCCTTTTGAATGACTGCTCGTTCATCGGCGATTGTTTTGGCAGACCGTACATTTCGGATAAACTGCTTGACTATATATGATAGGCGGGAGAGGGGGCGACAGTTAGCGATCGAATTCCGGGGACAGGGGCATGGGAGCAGTATAGCAATGTGGGGGAGGGTTCAACACAAGGACACCTACGGGATGCCATGGCGGCCACAAGGACCCCCGGATGGGGAGGTGAAAAGAAGGGGGAGGATCGACGTGAAGGGGAGGGTCGGAGAAAAAGAACGGATGCGAAGAGACCAGTCTGCGCGATCCGGAGGTCGGTGATATGGAGGAAATAATAATGACGGGGTCAGGGAGTAATGGTCGGATGCAGCAGCAGCAACGCAGTCGTCGAGAGCCTCGCCCGTCCTTTGCGAGTTGGCCGGCTTGGCATCCCTCAAGGGCGGCCGGCGCATCACGTGCTGGCACCGTGAGCTTAATCACGGAGAGTAAGGCTAGCAGCAAGCAAGTATATCATGAACCTTTTCGCAGCTTTGAAAGCTGGTAGATGTTTCTTCACTGATGTTAAAATGTACTTCAACTGGGAACTATAAATCAAAATAATAAAGTGGTCATCAAAAGTGAGGAGCATATAGGGGGAAAAAATGTAAAAAAAAAATCAGATAGCATGTCCTGGTTTCGATCCAGGGACCTCCGGGTTATGAGCCCGGCGCTCTTCCCCTGAGCTAACATGCTTGGGTTGTTTTAATGCCTAGCTAGTTTTAGTATCATATACCAAAGCTTATCTCAGTTACTCGAGGCCCTTAAAGAAAATGTCAAGCATATGGTAGGATCTATAGTATATATTGTGCGACACAAGATGAGCGCGCTAGGTCTGGTCAGATTACTGCCCACTAGTAACTTGCTGATATGCAGAAACTGAAGGTATATAGGAAGGTTGCTACATTAGAATACAGTAGTCATATATTCCTCTCTTAGGCCTGATACTACTGCCAACCACTACAGCATCTCAAAGAAGCTCACAGGGAACAAGCTATCTTATTTCGACGGAATCAACTAATACATCGATAGAGGCAGGGCCTTTTACTTCCCATCTAGTACCTGGCGGTGTAAGCCAAACAATGAACCTGATACGTTTATCCGGTCATCATATAGTACTGAACCTGGCGGTGAGATGCAACCAACCGAGTCCGATAGTATATCTTTGTCATGGCCCACAACACTGACAACCCAACAGATCAACATGATCATCGAACTCCAACTTCCGTTACCATCGCAAAGGAAATTACGGAACATACCATGTCAACTATTTTTGTCCTTCATCGAACCATGGATCTCAGCTTCTTCCGTATGAGTGTATAACTCAGGACAGTGAACAGTAGCGAGCGACTAACGGACAAACATTCAGCCAAGCCGTCCTCACTGGAGCTCTTCCACGTCAGCCGATGGATCCCTGTAAGCTTATCAATTAATGATACCATCGGATACGAACGAATTCCGAAGAGACGAATCAGCCGGCTGTAAGACATGCAATTAAACAATCGATCGTTATGATCTTTCAGGCTCTCCCCATGCTCATAGCATACTAATTACTAGGGGATCATACCATCACAAATTCCCCAGAAACAAATAAGAGCATCTATTGATAAATGAACACTTCTAGAAGCAGAACAATCGATCGCGACGTACCACATCTGTCACCTATAGTGGGGTAAATAATCGATTAGAAAAACACGTGCTTTTTTTCTTTTTCTCGCAAAATACCGGTCCTAACACTGGGATCATCCACCATGCTGCTTCACTACTGGCTCTCCGTCCGGGTCGGCAAACCATGGATCGAGTCCCTCTTTCATTCCCGCCGCCCCTCCGAGGGACCCGGAATAATCACTCTGAGCAGTCAGTAGACAGACTAACCATGCTGCCTGTGCCCGCGCAAGTGAAAGTTTCCCAATGTAGCTCCTTAGTAGTTAGCCAAAGTCTCACACTTGCGAACAGCTTGACTAACTAACCTACTGACTGTCTCCTTCGTATTACTGATAATCGTAAACTGACATATGTCCTCTTTGTTGCCGTTTTGCGTCTTCGTACATGATACGTATCTAGTTACCTACCAATTAGGAACTTAACGCCAGTCCAAAACAAATAATCCTCGGATTTGCCAAACTGTTCTTTAACTACAACCCTTGGACCAATTTAGCAATATACAAGACAGATCCATACCTGCATAACCGCAACAAACCGATCGATCATCCACCACTCATCACCCATTCATTCATTCATTCATCCCATCGAACGAACCAAACCAACCAACCCCGCCTTCAGAATCTTCGTTGCCTGTCTACCTGTTCCATCTCTCGGCCTAAATCCGCAACAAGACCCCGGCAACATCATACACACGCAGCCAGCCCCAGCGGCACCACCAGCCAGCCAGTCAGCCAGGCTATACCCTAAGATCTATTATTGCCCAAACCAAAAACCAGGCAGATAAAATATATCCATTTGATCTATCCATCTATCCACCTATCTAGTGGCGTACAGGGGTGTGTGTGTGTGACTGTGTATGTCCATCAAATAAGAAAACAAGCCCACGGACCACATCCATTTCATTAGTCTCGCGGCGTGCAAGCACGCATACCCTGCACGCAGTGCGGAAAGAAGAAATAAGAAAAAAAAGAGAGAGAGAAGAAATGAGCACAGAGTCAATGACAACCTCACTGCGACGCCACGCAGACCAAGAAGAGGATGTGGATTTGTGTTGTAATCCTGAACCTTACAACAAACGGCGAGCGTCTTTCTTTGGCCATGTAACTGGCTACACTACGAACAACAACAACAATAATAATAGCAATACTACTACTAATCAAACTGCGGAGAAAAACCGCGATGAGTCCTGGTCGTTAAAGAAGTTTCTGAGGAGACATGTTAGTACTCGTCGATATCGGGTTCTGGAACGTGAGCCGAATCGCTTGAGGAAGAGGTTTACTCAGTAATGATTTATTTTATTTGTATTGAATGGAAATGAGATGAAATAAAATGAAGATATATGAATGGGGTGTGAATGTATTTATTTATTTATCGACTTATCACTTTGGATGTGGTTTTTGATTGTTGTTCTGGTTGTTTATTATTTGGATGATGCCTGTCGTTATTATCATTGTTATTGGTACTGGGGTTTCATAGTATATTCTCGCTGTGCTACGATTGCTCAGATCGATGGCTAGAACCATCGTATTCCATATTATGCCTTACTACTGGTGTTGGTGGTGAATTGGAATACTACTACATACTACCATTAATTCCCACGGATTCCGCTCAACGCCCAACCGCGGAATGGTTGGTGGGTATTACTATCTATTATCGGCACCCGCAGGAAATTTCCTCCCACGTTATTTTTGTTTCTTTTATTGGACTATTATCATGTACGCTTATCAGTGGGCGGGTGTCTCTTCCTGGTTCTAATGTCACGATCATCTTCTCTCTGTCCCAACTCCCAAGGATCAGTGGAATGAACGGGATGGGTCAGGACGATGGAGTGATTATTTTTTTTTCTCTCTCTTAAATTACATTTTTCTCTATCCTTTCCTAGACATCATTTACTTTACCCATTTCCATCCAGATCTGTACCATGGCTCCTCAAATTTTTTATTTTTATCTCGGATCTTGGCGTTGGTACTAAACCAAGAGTATTCCCGTTGTACCGTATCTCCCAAATGAACTGCCTAAACTCCGGTGTTATCCCGACGACAGATACTGATTGAGATTACATTGGGCGCAGGAAGCCGTCGGACATGGGCAATGGGTCCAAGACTTTTGATTTATGGAGTCAGTCAGTCCCCCTCCCAACAACGTGGCGCGCACGTCCGTTAGAGACTAAACGGGTCTGGTTGAATCTAGACTTCTTTTCATGTCTCACTTTGATCCGTAGTTCGGTGGACTTGGGGGCTTTGGTGTGGAACGATGACCGAGCTTGAGTCAAGTCCAAGACCACCATCTCATCCGACTCGATGCGTTTTGGTGATGCCACATGTAATGTAGGTATTTGCCTGCTTAGGTGGTGTAGTGGTGGATGGGTATAGTAAGCATGCGAACCACACAGTAAAATATCATGGAATGATAGGAAAAATAGTAGTAAGTTGGTGGCCAGATGTCGTAGAAAATCACTTATGCATGCATGCATGCACGCACACAGAGAATGTAAGTACTTTGTCTGCCTGCCAGCTCAATCCGACGTGGTGCCTTACAACACCTCCCGGGCTTCACGTTAGCTCCGTGCCAAGGGAACCAAAACAAGATTTTTCTTCTTTCTTTCTTTCAACGTCCGTTGGAGGTGGACTGGACTGGTTGGATTGCTGGCAGTTGAATTTGAGTTTAATGCTTGGACGTTATAGCATGTATGTGTGTTTGTGTGTATGTATGTATGTATGTATGTATGTATGTATGTATGTATGTATGTAGATGCGAATGTCTGGTTGCCTTGACAGTCGGATATGTCATATCGGTGTCTGTGATCTGGTTGATATTAGCGATGTGCGTTTTAAGGATGTAGTAGTTGCATCTGATTGCTGGCTTCGTGGTCTAGGCGCCTCGTGCTGGTGGTCTAGATACTGCACTGGTCGAAACATTGGTGTGTGCTGCAGTCTTTCATGGTCTGATCATGGCTTTGTTGTTGAGTCGGTGGTAGATTCCGTGGCATTCCGGTTGTGCATGTGTTGGAATGAGTGGGTGTGTTTTCTTATATGGATGGTGCTTGGTTGATGCTGCAAAACATCACCTGTTCGATTCTATATATAAATATCGAATAGGCAGCATGGAGCAGTTGACAGAGGTCGGTTCGGGGAAATCACATTAGTGACATTAGCTATTATAGGAAGGAGCTAAGACGTGTAGTGTTCTTGTGTGAGTAGACTAGTTAGACATCATATAGAAGGTGTGAACTGGCATAATGAGTATTGGGCAGAAGGTTCCTGAAAGTAGTAGGAGGTACTACGCCGGTGTGTTGAGTTGTATAGACTGTCGCCAGGGCAATCCAACAGAAGCATATGCAGAAGCATATGTAGGATGTATATACTTCAGAAAAGAGTAGAAGAATTTGCGACGCAAGGATGAAGTACTAGTATTACTATTCTGTATGGAGTGCAGAGTGCATGGACGTATTGAATGCAGTGCCCATTCACACTGCAGCACAGCGTACTGGAATGGACATTTATATTGCAGCGCATTGCTGCATGGTATCCCCTCACTCATACACACCCAACTAATATACTCCGTTGCCTATGACACTTCGGCAGCTCTGCAAAATACTCTGTAGCTCAACAGGTAACACAAAATGCGAAGGATAACGCACCCGGCTATCCTAATAAGTTGGGGAGTCAGGTACCAAAATTGGTTGGATACACAACGGCTTCTTAATGTTAGGAAGACCCACACCCCCTCATAGAAGGGAAATTAATCCGCCTATCAACAAGGGCGTTCACACCGAAACTGTTCGGTGATAATTTACTAGTGACTGAATTCTGATTACGAAAACCCACAATATGGATGCTCCATATGGCCGATGGAGCATGACATGCATAGGTAGCGGAGCGCACGAGTAGTAGTTATCTGTCTATCTAGAACGAGGGAGACGCCGGGACTAGACAAAACAGACTACTGATACCAAGAAAACTCTGGGCGTCCTGTGCGTTTAATTAGAGCTGCCCTAAAACCATGGTACTGGGAGAGTTTGCTACCTTTCCCTGCCTACCCGAATGCTGTACACAGAGTTAAGCCACGCTGAACTCTCCGAGTGAAACCCCATTAACAGGGGTTGACGGCCACCTGCTCTCGCCTCCGTACATGCAAGGCAGGAAAAGCTAGCCGCTGCTTTGTGTGCTCCAGCGGATGTTAGTCAGACGGAATGTCTCAGTCTCCCATCTCGTGCCTCCCATCACACCGAGATCTAGCCGGGTCTCTAAGTAATCAGGAACATTGGTCCACTGATTTGCGCTGGATGACCCTTCAATCCTATGGGTATATCGCGAGGGGGTGATGGTCCGAACTAAATGGACTAAGTAACGAAGTAGACAAATTGACAAGCTTGAGACTACTAGGAGCGTATCGGTAACTAGTAGTCCAATGATGCGCCGGGCCAGCAGATGTCATGACAATCACAGGCTCTAAGCACGAAAAAGGTAACGATGAGAGAGATCGTTAACGTTTACCTTAATCGGGAGCTTGACAGGATGCCAGCAACATTGTGTAGTAACCAGACAGTATCAAAGTCAGTAGTAAAATTGCGCGACTACTCTGCGCTCTTCCAGCTCTAATGCAGCACGCGCGTAAGTGGGCTCGCATGGGCCTGGCTTCGGCATTTCCGGTCGAGTACGAACCAACTGAAGACTCGAGTGGGCTAGACACCAACTCGCTTGTTCTCAGTTGTTTTGTAGGGACTACTATCTAGGGAGAGTCGGGCCCGCCTAAGCAATCTGCAAGGACCAAAGTAAACAACAGGAGATTATTTCCGTTGCCGGGGTTCGGCGTGGTGATGACTCAGGTCACTCAAACTCGGGAGAGTCGAACCGCTCCCAGTCTGATCGCAGCTGACTAGAGTGAGCCACTGACGCAGGTCGATACTGTCCAGGCCTGCGACTTTCTCATTTCGAACATAAGACCGGATCAAAACCACGGTGATCGACGGACATCGCACTGAATCTGATGCTTTGGAGTTCTCAACCTTTGGACCCTAAGGTTTTTTAGTCGGAAAAAAAGAGGCCCACTGTAATTGCGAGCAGCAGCTCCCTAACTGACAATGGCGATTCGACCGTTACGGGTTACGGGCGGTTTACGTTATTGTGATGGGTGCTGCACGCTTTGGCCAATGCATACTCGACCTGTCAATGGCTGTCAAAATTGTCAATTTATTAGCTTGTGGCCAGCGGAAATTGGATGGGCTGGGAGCGGGAAGTTTAACATGAACTCCCATCGTGGTACTCCGTCCACCCCTGTTTGATGTGGGCGGTACCTGACTAAAATGTGTCAGAGTGGTTTTCAGGCGATGGAAGAGCGCAGAATAGTGAAATGTCAGCCACGTCCGACCGATGGAGATAGTTAGTTAAGTAGTAGCAGATGAGTAAGATACTGCCGAGTAGGATTACTTCATACGATCAACCAGCAGAGATACCTATCGGATACCAGTGGTCAAGTACCAATCCCTAGCCGCCAGAGTCACCCACTTAACTACTACACTGGTCTGGATCTCTGATCGTATCGGCTGGTAAAATTGTCATATCGGCTCTAACCAACTCGGTTGAAGCCAAGCTAAGATTTTCGCATCGCGGTTATGGCTCCTGTGGACGGTGTCTCCCCACCCCAAGAAGCCCGTTGGACCGTCATCTCGCCCCCTCTAAGCATTCCTCATGTCGCGAGGATGGGGCCTAACTGCTTAGCTAAGGCCGGGGCGCGGAACATGAAAATCTTTCATCTTGCTTACTGTATTTTGTAAGTGTGATCGCTTAGATACTGCGAAGCCACCAAGTAGGCATGGGGAGTAATCATGCATGCTCTCAGTATTCCAGGGTACTTTGTGAATGAGGAGCGGTTATTGCCGTCGGTAAGATGAGCGGGGGTATTGAGCGTGCATCCGGCTCATGTAGGTAGGTCTGAAAAGGTATTGCACGGTACTTTCCACGGTGGTGACCACTTCTACAGGTCATGTCGAGCTCATTGAATATATGTCATAGTAGGCGCGCGCCCTCGATAACTAGAGGAGACTTCCTTGGCATCGGCCGAAAAGGCTAACGAGCAGCTGCCTACACATTCTCAGAGAAGCTTCCTTCCTCTTATCACGATAAACTCAATTCCGATCAGGTTGCATAGATCTCATCTGTGAGTGTTGGTGGAAGAGTATAGTAAGCTTTAGCATGACATCATTGGCTATAAAATTCGTCTTAATTAGCAGATCTCACGAAGTTAAGTAAAGAATGATCTCAGAGAACAACAAGTATCTGCCTAGGTGTGTTCTAGGAGATAATATGATCTTCAAGGGAGAAAACGCCTTGCCTCCTGCCCCGAAAGGCTCTCCCCGGGAGGAGCTGAGGCTGTATCGATTGGCGCCTTGTTTTGAGGTGGTACTGACGGAGCTCGCACATACCGAGTGTGTTGTAAAGTGGGCTGCGTTGTGCAGTAACAATATCCGGATAAATTACGAGCTGCTGTGGTTTAGTGGGTTTCTAAGTATGGAGTGTGGAGTACGGCAGATACCATGGGTCATTCACTGGCTAGGCAGTCCCTAAGGCAGGTACCAATGAAGTTGCCCCTAGTTTCTGGTAACAATAATCGGATTGGGTTGCAATCTGGCAGTTTAGGTGCCACTAGTGGTCTCTTCTCCACATTTGGAAGAAATTTTTTCGACAATCGATTTTTGTGTCTTCCGTGGTTCATTTTCTCCTTACCATTCAGGTTATGATCTCTCTTTCCTGGTTTAGCACTAGCTAGATACGTACCAAATAAGCACCACACAGAAAAAGAATAAACGGGTTACCGTTGGAGAGTTGAGAGGCGGCATCTGCAGGTATGTGCTGGACATTATCTCCTCTTAATGACCCTAAAATGGGTCGGATCTTTATCTACTAGTACTACTAGACGAAGGAACAGCTGGGTGGGTAAGGCCAAAGAAAGGGGAGGGGAGGGGAGGGGGTGGTCAGCTAGAAAGAACGGGTTGATGCATTTAATCCATCACCTGAACAGCAGCGTAAAGAGAGGGAGAGAGGGAGGTAGGAGAAAGAGAGAGCGAGAGCTGTATGTATGGAGGAGGTAAGTAAGTTGGTAATGAACTAATCTCCTTCTGTTAATGACAATAAAAAATAATAATAATGATAATAATAATAAATTGATCCATGATAATAATCAGAAAAAAATAATTCAATGAAGAAAATCAAAAATCAAGCGTCCCGGTGGTGGATTATTTGGGACTGGTTCCAAGTGGTTCTGCTGTGACGGCCGGCCCCGGGGAGGGTCGACGGTGTGTAACCACTAACCAACCGAGGAGATCCCCTGGTTCAGAAACGGGCGGGTTTGTTTGTGTCTCGGCCCTCTCAGTCCCTCGCTCTTGACTTGGGACCGTTTTGTGTAGGTAAGTACTAGGTAGTAGTAGGTAAAGTAGTCATAGTAAGTTGGTACTAGTCGGTAAACTAGGAGGTAGGCAGAATAGCTTTGATTTGCTTTGCTTTGCTTTGCTTTCTCTTTTCTGGCTGTCAAGTAGGAAAATCCACTGCGAAAGATAGGCAGCTTGTCGCTCCTCGTTGGGCTCATCACCTGGTACTTGCTTGCTTTGCTTACCCTTCTTTGCTCGTCTCGTCTCGCTCGTTACTTACCATCTTTCTCTACATCTTCGTCGTCTTGTCTCCCTTTCTCCTCTTCTCCCTCTTTTTTCCTCCTTTCTTCATCTTCCTCGCTTTCTCATCTCATCGGGGTCTCTCTCTCGCTTTTCCTCTTCTCCCCTCCTCCTCCTCCCCCCTTCCCCTCTTTTCCACTCCTTTCTGTTTCTCTTCTCCTTTCTAAACTCCTTGTTTTGTTTGTGACCGGAAAACGAGATTTCCACCCCCTCTGTATCTCTGATTTTCCGCCACCCCATGTGGCGTGGCTCCAGGTCTCACTATTGCTACTAAACCGAATTCCCACTACTTTTCCTGACTACGATTACCCGTTCGTTCTAAACCAATAGTCACCTGCTACGACCCCTTCTGATCCTCGCCCCGGTCTCCATACCTACACTACTCAGGTAGCCAATTACCAGCGCCTGGATCATCCTTGCACTTACTACTTCCACTGCCTACTCACTCACACACACACTACTTACTACTACTTACAACCACCCACACGCTCCGCTGCACCCTAGTCCCTTCCCACCGCTTTGCATGTCTCGGTTCGCCTCCATCTCCAGACAAACTACTACCTCGGATTGTTCCTCCTCTTCCTTTCTTCTGTCACCCTGTTTTTCTGGTGCTTTGTTTATTTCAGGCTGTTCCCCGTGCCTGGCTATTTGCTCTAGATTCGCCTGCTGGTCGCGTGTCTAATCATTTCCCCCCGGTCCTTCCTGATGAGTCCAGTCACCCGGTCCAACGTCACCTTCGATAGTTTCAGTGTCCACGTTTGACTGGTCAGACGGGACGAGGTATCATCAACCAGACGCCATGGCGATATGGCCGTTTGGTCGTAAGAACAAGCGGCATACAATCCAACTGGATGCACCTGCTGTGGCGGATGTCCAGTCGTCGCAAGAGCCTCGCCACAGCTTCGATGACGGCAAGCTCGGCAGACTGTCCCGCAAGCACTCCAAACGTCAGAAGAACAGACACGCCCAGCCTGTTGAAGTCGTCCCGAGCTTCTTGCACGATGCTTCTCATCCGACTTCTTCCCCTGTCGTCCAGTACCCTCCACCTACGTCACACAGTGAGCAGCCGACCCTAATCAAAGAAAACCGGGCCCCGGTCTCCCGAGCTGGTCAGCATTCCGACGCCTACACTACTTACTCCACCATGAGCCACGAACAACCCTCTTTGTCTCGCTCTGCATCGTTGTTGAAATCCAAGCGTAACGAAAATGGTCCGGCAGTGTTAAAGAAGAAGCTGAGTAAGCGCAAGGCATACGAGATTGCCAGGGAACGGGAAATACGGATGCTGGCTTCTGCTCCCATCGATATACCTCGCCGTCACTCTCCGCTACCCGCGGAGCGGTTTTCCATTGAGACACGCCGGGCTAATGGGGCCCAGAGTCGACGCTCCGACCGGCATTGTTCTGATACCAGCCTTTCTATGCGTGACTCCGCTGCATCCTCGCTCTCGGATATTTTCGAATCTTATACGTTCAAGGTCAACACTTTTGCTGCATGGACGCCTCGTCCGGTCATACGCTATGTGGAAACTCCTCGGGTACCGACAGCTAAGAGTCAAAGACCGTCTGAGCCTTCAATTCGGAAGGATAAGACCCCTGCCTATGCCACACACAACGAGCACTCGCGTTCTAAGAAGAGAGTAGACAAGCTAGCCGACGACCTGGATGCCGGTGCCCTAAGGGAATTGCTCGAAAGGGACCGTCGGCGCAGGGAGAGGAAGCAACTTGAAGATCAAGCCAGACTCCACCGGAAGTTAGAACGCGCTGCGGAACAACAACGGCAAGCAGAAGCCGAAGCCGAAGCCGATGTTGTTCCCCAAGAACCATCCAGCGAGGCTGAAGACACATCTTTAGCTCGACGTGGTCGGCCGGGCGCGGAGAGCCGGGCTGTCTCTGATCGGTCAAAAGAATATGCCCCTCGGACAAATGAAACCAATGCCTTCCTGGGCGGTAATACTTCTGGATCTTGGCTGAGAGGTGCTTCCAAAGACACAGATCGACGTGGCCACGAGTCCGTTGATAGTGTGCATGTCATTGGTAACATCGACGATAGCTCCATTCGGGAACCAAAGCTTGTGATGCGTCGCAGCTTTGCTCCCTCGCAAGACATGGGCATGTCCGGCAGCAGTCTGTCTCATTCGCCGTCGAGGCGTGAACTGTATAGCCCAACTTCTTCGCAACTCTATGGCATAGGCCGAGAATCCACATCCGATATTTCGCGAACCATTGACTCAGACCGGCGCTTGTCTGACCACGGTAGCGGACGTGTTAATACGCTTACTTCCATTTTCAGACGGGGAAGCTCGCGACTTAAACGCAGCTATCGTGAACGTTTCCATGAACGCAGCCCTGAGCACTCGAATCCGTCTCATGAATCTTTCTTCAAGGTTCAGACGCAATCGTCTGGACCACCTCCTTCATTGGTTGCTGCTCCTCGGACATTCCTAGGGTCAGGTACCATCAAGCGGTCGCAGTCTAAGTTTACCGAACATTTCGGTGACGAGCCCCTTTCTCCACCTGACTCACGGCTTCAATCACCCGATATTCCAGAGGTGTTGGATGAGTTCGAGAGAGAGGACGAGATGTCAGATATCAACATGGGGACCCAGTATCCCATCCCCAGTTCTGGATCAGAACCACAGGACATCCCGAGAAATCCTCACCATTCTTGGACAGGCGAAAGCTGGGAAGGCGACCCGGATAATCTTCCTTTGTCCCAATCGTTAGCATCGATTGACTCCGAAGGGTCATGGATGTCTGGACAGTTTCTACGCCGCATATCTCAGAAAAAGGCGAGCAATCCACTGCGCACCAGCCTCAGTTCATCGCGAAACATCATGGAAGAGGGCCGTGAGGGATCCTCCCATGGAGATGAGGCCCCGGTTAGCGAACCTCTTGTCAGATTTGGGACCAACCAGGATGAGAGTCCCAAATCTGGTCCTGATGTAGCTGGTGCGTCGCCTGACAAGGATACGCCTATGGATAGCGTACCAGAGCAAGCCGAGGAGACCTGGCATGATCAAATCGCCCGGCGACCTGTACTTGTGACACCAGCAATCCGTCCAAAGTCCAACGAAGGACTCCTGAAGAATGTCCAGTCGTTCTGTGCCGAAGAAGAGTTCAGCCCCATCGAAGAGCATTCTGCCGAGTTTGAGCTCGAAATGTCTGACAACCACGCAAATGGGCGCCCAAATTGAGCCCGGTCGCCAGCGGACAATCTTGTGCGCAACGTTGCCTGGATCAACCGAGGTAGATCCTAGTGACGCCCTTGCTACCACGAGGAATAATTGCCCGTGTTGAGAATTTTTGATGTCAACATGGTGCTTTTATCTAATATTTCCCGTATATACCCCAGTCGCTCGTTAAAACCTTTCCTATGTCGCTCCTTTTCCTTCCAGATCCCCCCCCTCACCTTCCCCTCACACTTCCCCGGCGGATTTCCTCAGGGTTCATGGCGCTGGATGTAGCCATGCTTATATTTCTCCAACGCTCTCACCGGGTCAAGCACAGGTCATGCCTGTGCTCTTGTCTTGTTGGTGGGCATTGTTAGTTTTCGAATTTGTTGATACCCCCACATCAGCGGAAGTTTGAATGAGTTTGCCCCGATCACTGTCTTGTGGTGATCGCGGGCACTTACGCGTTTTTGATAGACTCGAAGCATTCTCGTTCTTCAGTTCAATGCACATATTGTGACACAAGTTATACCTGTTCACCTTTCCTTATTACGATTACCACCCGTGCTATTGTTTAATGTCTTGACTGTACTATATGCTCGAGTCTTGCGGCTCGTTATCTTTCGCGAGATGGATGACATCATAGACCGCTTGCCCATTGCCTGTAAATATCACCAGAGGGAGTTTCCCACGCCCTAGACAATAAACTACCCGACTTGATATGACTGACTCTTTAATCCTCTCCCCAACTTCACCCATGAACGATACTGCCATGTTATTCCGCCCTTGGATCAGGTGATCGGCGAGACTCGCCGATGGCGGCTGTTGCTGCTGCTGCCTCAGGCCAACAGCGCCTGTCCAGACTGGTCGCGATTCATAAGCGACGGGAGCACGTCATTTGCCTTTGGATTCTTCCTTCACCGTTTCGTGCATCTCCTTCCCCTTTCTCTTCCACCAACCAAGTTGCCCAACCGGCCCGTAATTTACTGTTGATTATATCATTCCATATATTGCCTATTACTTATTACTTACTATTCAATTGCAGCCAGAATGTCTGCTGTTAGCCTGACAAATCAATCCCGCCTTCGTCTTTCACGAGGTGTCTCTTGGTAAGCCCATATTGCCCAGAAGCGACCCTGGCCTTCGACTGTGACCGAGAGGCTTCGACGCCCCGAGTGATTAGTCAGAAGGCGGCGCAACGTCACTGTTCGGGGTTGTGTGTCAGCCACTCAACTCTCCACTACAAATTCGATTTGTGCCCCTCCGTTGCTGGGCTGCCCCTCATTCGGAGCTAATCATCGTCTCAACCTTCCCATAGTTTTAAACCATCCACTCTGGCCTCCCGACGCCTTCTCTCTTCCTCCTCCGCTAGATTCTCTATCCAGTCTTCCACTAGAACCGCAGTAGCGCCCTCTTTCCTCCGTTCGACTCCGTTTATCCACAGCCGTCGCGCTTTCTCTCACACATCCTCCAACATGTCTCACAACGTTCAAGACATCAAGTCGTATGTGCAATCCCTTCCTCTCCTGAACTCCATCATCTCGTGCGCCTTCTGATAATGCCCGCCCTCGCTCTCCCCACACCTCACCCCTCCATCCTGTCTGAGAGCTTACTAACTTAACTCTCTTTGCAGTAAGGCCGAATTCAACGAGAAGGTCCTTGGCGAGTCCGCCGGCCCTGTCGTCGTTGACTGCTTCGCTACCTGGTGCGGTCCTTGCAAGGCTATCTCCCCCAAGGTCGAGGAATTCAGCAACACCTACAAGGACGCCAAGTTCTACAAGATCGACGTCGACGAACTGTCCGAGGTTGCTGCCGAGCTCGGTATCCGTGCCATGCCCACTTTCCTGCTCTTCAAGAACGGCCAGAAGTTCGACGACCTCACCGGTGCCAACCCCAAGGGTCTGGAGCTGAAGATCCAGGCTCTGCTGGCATAAATTTCCCGTTGATAGACGATAATGAGGGGATACCTTGATGGTTATGCTAGTTACAGATGAAATCTAATTGATGGGCTTCTTACCCCGCACACACACTAGACGATCCATACAAGTCGATGGTAATGTCTGTTGTAGATGTAGTTATGACCGCATTCCCGGTCCCTAGTAGCAGTTGATTCAAGACTTCAAGTACCATGCAGGTTCATACGCTAATGTAAGATGACATCAGGCTTGCCTGACACTTTACACTCTGATCAGACATCCCAGCAAACTAAACCGCTCGACAATATGATAAGAGTCTCCCACTACTTTTGACTAGGTCTTTCCGAGCAATACATTTATGACCATACCTTCAACAAATCCAGATACATCCAGTCTGTCGTACATCTCCCACCATATATTTATTGCACAGTACCTATCACAAGCGCCATAAAGTGAGTATAAGGCAGACAGATGCTACTACACCAGTTGTTCTGTTCGACAAAGCATCATTAATCATTCATAGGAAGACTTTCCCCTTCTGCTGGACCTTTATATATTGAATTAGTATAGTAGTATGTTACCATTTTGGTGCCGATAGGCCAGGAAACTCCAACCTTGCGAACTACCCCCTTTAAGTGTAGTAGTTAGATGTGGTAGTACTTAAATGGATGATATATATGATACATAGTATTGAACAGGTAAACCATCCACAGCGTAACTGCTTTCCATGCAATCATATGTAAAGATAAACATCAAGTATTCCAAATATCGTAGACATTCACTAGAGTAGCTACTAGTAGTATTTCACACATAGTAGCTCTATTAGGTCATACCACTCCTGCATAATATAGTACTAGCAGCATCTCATTCATATTCTGGCTTGATCATTTCTGTTTAAGTTCCAATGTAAGCCAGATATTCATCCTAAGCTTTTCTAGAATTCGCCTCTGTTGTTCTAATAATAGCCAACTTGACAGACA
The DNA here is from genome assembly GCF_003184925.1 of Aspergillus vadensis CBS 113365. NCBI lineage: Eukaryota > Fungi > Ascomycota > Eurotiomycetes > Eurotiales > Aspergillaceae > Aspergillus > Aspergillus vadensis. Next base: position 477,944 of record NW_020292067.1, read on the forward strand.
TACCAGGTGAGAGATGATAAATGCTTCATTCAGGCAGACCGGAGTTGGAGACAGCTTTATGATGTATCAATGTATCTGAAGTGAGACTACTAGACTCCTCTTTTCCCCGAATTGAATAGCTTTGGATCTGAAGTACTTAGTTAGTCCTTGTAGACTATTGGCAACTATGTTGCTCAAGTAAGTACTTTCCTTGTTGTTCCGTGATTGGTATTACCGCCAGCTCTGGATATCAGGAAGCAAAACGAATGCTGCGTTAGATACTACTTGAATTCTATATGATAATAAATTGGATTGAACAGATACTGACCGGATAGGTACATATATAGAGAATACCAATTAGTCCAAATGGTGATTTTGGTGAGTATAGCTGGCGGGCCGCAACCTGATGAGGATGCTTAGAATGTGTGCCAATGGGCCGCAATACTATATGTCGTATATATTCTGTTAGACCAAACGAGAGAAGGGGTCTTTCCTAGAAAGGTAGTAGCATATCAGCATTGTAGCTGCACACGGTGTAGACATTTCCTGTCTCGGCCGTAAGCTTTGACAAAGGACGGGCATACGATCGATGCTCACCCACAAGTGATCAATGTGACCACAGATTCATTTCCAACGGGAGATGCATGATCTTCTACTTTACCCTTAGTCTATTTTATGATCGTAAGTTGCAGAGGTGTTGTTACTTTGCCTAGCCAATTTATCTACAAGTTTCAGGGTGCCCACTGGTGGAAGAGATAGTCGTCAAGATCTTCTAAATTGCTATGTTCATGATTCGCAAAACAGTAGTGGCAGTTCAACTATCAGTATTAAGGTGTGTATTGGAATTGATGAGGCTTGGTAGTAAATGCGTGAGTCCAATATAATTTGATTGTTTAGGAAGGTGGCTGCAGATAGATCTCGATGAGTACCAAATCAGTTTAGGTAGAGTAATTCCTCCGTGAAGCTTTGTTTTACCCCCAGATGATAAGCATTAAGCACGCAATATCTATTCGTGGCGTCAGAGAACAGCAATATACCACTATTCGGTTGATAGTAACTAATTATAGTGGACGTGGCATAGATGATGCTCTTATCAAAAGCATTATTATCTCATTTGACTCCCAGGAAAGAATTTATATCGGCGGGAAGAGCATAGTGTCGACAAGTATGTTTCATGGGTCTATGAGCTAGGTGTCAAACCCGGCTGTTGATAAGGTGGTACGTACTCCCTTGGTCTATTGTTGGCACTAACAATTAATGCTTATTCTGTGACACTAACATTGTTGTTGCCTACCAAGAATAGTCAAGCTA